>NC_140959.1:102474278-102855076 GCF_014529385.1 Adiantum capillus-veneris | reverse complement strand
GACATCTGGCTGGAGTTGATCCATACACTCAGAGGACAGTTTGAGAGGCTTCAAGGCGGCTCCGACCGCATGCAAGAGCGCCACGAGGCATTCCTACAACTTTGGCGACCAGGGCCTTTCTACACCATGGTCAATGGGGCTCCTAGATGGCATTACCACCACCTATGTGATTGTTTCCTCCTATCCTGATTTAGCCATCATTGTACATATCTCACTTTTTCACTGGGAGAGTCTCCTCACATTCTGATGTAGCCCCCTCTTGTCATGGCAGTTTGTAGCCCGCTGGGCAGTTTTTATTGACTAATGGAAGAATCTTTTTCTTGGGAAAAAAAAAATGTACTACATATTTAAAGAAGGCAATAGGGAAAATACACCTCCTAGTGACTGTCACAAATTGCTGACGTGTCAAAGGCTAAAGAATGGAGCCAACTTGCAGATGCTGGCCGAGGGGCTTAAACCCTAAGAAGAACAAGTAACAAGAAGTCCTACCAACTTATGGGGACCCCGTCCGATGGGACCCCTAAGTGACATAAAGGAAATAAAGCAGGACCCACACACAAGAAATTGCATAGCTGCTGATGACATGGCAGATTTCCGAGAATTACGCTGGCTGATGACGTGGCAGGCTGTACGGATTTCCACGTTTTGCGCTGGCTGCTGACGTGGCAGGCTGTACAGATTTCCATAAATTACGCTGGCAGCTTTTTGGCATTGCTTTTGGGACCAGAAGCTTTTCAGTTGAAGGCTTTTCATGTAAACTGCTTTTCATAGGCCAAGGGCCTTTAAATATGTGCTAAGGGCTCTAGCATGCTTCCTGGAGAAGGCGCAGAGTCTAGAGTTCTGGCTTGTACTGTGTTGATGCAATATAAAGAAATACCGAAAGGGGCGCCAAGGTTTGGGGCCAATGCTCTCTGGGGTGGGATTCCGCCACTCCCTGTCGCGTGTGGTCACTCTCTTTCAGTTCAACTATTATTTGAAGTGCTTAAAGTTGTTCAATCTGTTCTTTTCTATTGGCACGTGGTGCCCGTCTTGTGACAATGACACTCCCTGCTCCCTTTATCAGGTAATAACCTGGCTGCCCCACACAGTCCTCTAGCCCCACGATCTATAAAATAGGAAGAAGATATGAGGCAATATAGGGGAAGGGCACCCAAAGTCCATAGGGCTCAAGGGAAAAAAAATGGCATCACTAGGAAATCTACTCCCAGGCCTACAGGAGCCTACATGGCCATGGAATGAGCCAAAACCTGAGAACTATAGAAAATCCCGACATGAGAAAACTACTTCACTTTGGCCGGGCACAACCACAAAACAGCCCACTCCCTATCACCAGTCCCTAGGAGATATCGAGACCCACTGGATGGATCCAGAGAGATGTCATAACTCTTAACAACAAAGAGGGAATGGATGATGAAATGGCTTTTCACAAAAGCACTCCACATTTCTAAGAATGGACTTATTTTTAGGCCGAGATACATGGATTCACACATCGCGCAGGGGATTCAATGTGTCATGGGACAGCTTTGGACCTCCTCCATCAATTGTAGATAGATAGATAGAGATACACTCCGTTACCCCCAAAGGAGAAGATGTACAGTCTATGCAAGTTAAAGCCAGCCATAAAGGAGCATTATATAGGTCAATACCCCATACATTAGGAGATACGCAGACGAGTTCGTTGTTGCTTCAAAGAGGAATTTGGGCCTCTATCCAGGGTAATGGATTACGCTGATAGATGCCTTGGGCTATTCTTGCTCAAGCTATGCAGTCATAGACATGCTTCATTGTAGAGTTCCCCATACTCTAGCAGAGAACCCATTCAAAAGCTTGTGATAGATTTCTTCCAAAGCACTAGCTCTTAGCAAGTGCCTAGGACACGTCAATTTTCAGCTCATGGCACTCTCCAAGAGAGAGCTACGAGATTCGTCGATCTCGACGCACTCGTGCCTTGCTGCAGGCCACTATTAAGAGGCATAGTGCAGCTCTTCAGAGGCTCTCTAGAGAGTGGCAGCCCACTAAGGAGATCAGGCCTTGGCAGAAATGCCACCAGCTAGTTCTGCTGGTTCACCTATATGTTCACAATTTAGCATTTCTTAGCTTAGTCTTTTGTATTTTCTATACTAGACATTTGAATCACATGACAATGATGACATTGTCTGGTCTCACAGGTCTCTTAGGCCTTTTGCAGACGTAAGTAAACATTTTATTTCATTTTGGGGTGAGTGTTTCTTCCTTCTTCTTTTCTGTTTGGGAGGGAAGAGGGGGGGCGGGATTATAAATTTCTATAACATCCTCTGGAGACAGATCAATTACATAAGTTTTACAATCCATTTAAAGCAGAGAGAGAACCTGATTTCTGATGTAAGGTGCTGTCATGCAATGGCAGCCAGCGGCAAATTCAGACCAAGAGAAGATACCAGGCTTTATGTAAGTCTCCTCCAACCAAGCCCGAGGGTTAGCTGGCTGTTTTGTATCAAAGCTTAAGTACCCACCCTTTGTACAGACAACTACTTGGCTTCTCTTCAAAGCTCCAAAGATTATTGCCTTTGACACTGCACGACCAACCGCTCTCTCGCTTCGCATGTTCCGATAGTTGATGGCACTGCAAGACAAGAACCATATTTATAGTTTGCCCCAATGATTTGCATATACGAAGTAAACTAATGTGTGAATACTAGCATTCTCAAATTGGTAAAGCAGTACAGAAAACCTCTATAACACTATATCCCTTACCACAGATAGGGCATTCTTTGGGACAGTAGATCAGAAGTCCTACCATTCTCCATTTCTGTTCAAGTGCAGCAAAGAATTGCAATGAAGAATATACTACTCACATGTCGAGAACATTAACGCCAAGAGTGAGAGCAAGAGATATTGCATCTTCATATTCTTTATCAGCTGCATCTGTTTCTGGCCCTAGGTATGTACCCACACCAACTGACGAGACTGATAAATCTCCAGCAGGACCATTTGTTGATAGACATCTGAAATGCCCTGGCCCTGCAACATAAATTGTGGTAAGGGATAAATTAATCAGCCAAAATAAGCGCAACTACCTCAGCCTATACCATCCTTCTCTACAGCATGAATTCTTGAACGTGCATGTGTGTGTCTTGTGTGCGTGTGCATGCGCGCGCATGTGCATGCGTGTGTGTGCGTGTGTGTGTGTGTGAGAGAGAGAGAAAGAAAGAAAGAAAGAAAGATTTTTAACGTCTATGTCAGGCCGAAATCGGCCTATGAGACAAATCAAATGTACATGGCGTGTATGTCATCCGTCTATCGGAAAGACAAATGAAACAAAACTGATACAAAACTGAACTGAATGTAGGTAATGGAGTATCTGAGGAGGGATGGGGTTCTATCTCTAGGGGTATATGCATGTCTATATGCTCAAGGTAGTACAATCATGAGAATGCATCAAGCTCTCTAGCTCCATCCTGTACAAATGGGGGGATGTAAGATGTGGTACATGGGCGGGGCTGGTGCCAAGGCTACCCGGATGAAAGCTGTCGGGTCGGCCCTCATCTGAGCTACTCGCTCCTCAGTGGCACGGCGCTCCCGGGCTCGGATCTCCTCGATCTGTCGGTGGTGGGAGCTCACGTCCCTATAGCCTGTGACTCGTGGTCGTCGTCTAGCTCGGTTCACCTCCGCCTGTGGGAGTGTCACTCCTCTCTGAGTATCTGGTGAGGTAGGGGTGGCAATCCTCTGAAAGAAGTCTGTGAGCTGCGACTGTCTCCCCTCTGTCTGTGTAGCTGTGCGTGGCTGTAGTAGTGTGTCCCGATGGCTCTGTATCTCTAGTAAGAAACGTCCGAGCTGTCTCTGATCTCGAGAGTCCATGATCTCTCGGAGAGTGGGCTGTCCTCTGAATAAGGCCTCATACCTGCCTCTGATCTCAGTGTATGCTCTGCATCTACATACAAAGTGCTCCTCGCTCTCCACCTCCTCTGTGCAGGCTCTGCAGACTCGCTCCTCCCTGGGGACACCAGTATGTCTCCCGATCTCAATCTCTAACCTGTGTGAAGCCACTCTCAGCTGACCAATCGCCACCCGTGAGCTATGTGGCATATATGTGTCCATATAGCGTGGTCTCTGTATGAACCCCCCAGACAATATGGTGAGAAACTGGTCTCTGTAATCTGACATCCTCGTCCCCAAGCCAGGTGACTCCAGACTCTCCTAGTGTATAGCTGCCACAGATCCTGTCTCAATACCAAGTTTCTCTCACTGCGAGAGAGGTGAACAGATGGTGAGTGGGGGTCGTACGGGAATGGTGGTAGGCTCTCCATGTCAAGACCGTGTCCCTCAAACCATGCTCTGACCTGTGAGTACCAAGCTCTCGCATGCCCACTCTCTGATAGCTGTATAGCTGCCTCAAATGCTCTACGAGTAAGTCTGTCAGGAGGTAGCTCTCTCATCCTCTGGATGAAGCAGACTGTCTGGAATAATGCCTCTACAACCATAGGTGGTGTGGCGAGCTCGGCTCTAATAATGTCATGTGGCACTGTCTTCTTGCTGCGGAGCAAGCGTGAGATCATACATACCTGTGGCCTCTCAAGCTGTGTCCACTGGTCATCCGTCAATCCTGGTGCCCATACTGCCGCCGAGTACATCAGGGCCGGGTGACTAAGGTGTCAAAAAGCCAGCCCTTCGTGCGGGGCTCCTGAAAGTGTGCCTGGTGGCATCTCCGCTCTAGCATGGTCAGAGCTGCATATCCTCGGGTGAGCCTGTCAGCAGCAGCCTGCCTCATAGTGAAGGGTCCTGGTAGGCTGGTGAATGTGATGCCAAGATAGACATAGGAGGTGACTACATCAACCTGTCCTCCTGCTGCTGTGAAGGTGGCAGCGCTCCTCACTGCACTGGATGTGTGAAAGATCATGACCTTGGTTTTGCCAAGGTTCACAGTCAACCCCTTGTGTGTGCTGAATTCGTCCAGGCCTCAAGATGGCGTTGCAAGCCCTCGGGTGACTCTGAAATCAACACAATATCATCAGCATATAATATGATGTGGACCGGAGTACCTGCCAAGTCGCTCCCCTCTCCCCCTGCTCGTAGTATGTAGTCGGAGATCTCGTCGATGTAGAGCCCAAAGAGTGTCGGGGAGAGTGGGCATCCTTGCTTAACACCAATGGTGCTAGCAATGGTCTCTGAAAAGCCGCCTGGGCAACGAACTCGACCCGTTACCCTCTCGTAGAGAGTATATATGGCCCAAATCATCTCTGTCGGTACCCCAATGCTGTGAAGGCGCTGGAAGAGTCTCTCGCGTGGGACTGTGTCAAAGGCCTTGCGGAAATCCACAAAGCAGCAGTAAAGCCTCTTCTTCCGCGCCTTTGCCCCATCAATGAGGCAACGCAGAACGAAGATGTGGTCAGTGGTGGAGAAAGCTCGTCTGAAACCTGCCTGGCCTGGAGCTCGTAAACCCTCGATCTCTGCGTAGCAGCTAAGCTGTGCCTCAAGTACTGCTCCATATAGTTTGGCCATCGTGTGGCCAATCATGATAGTCCTGTAGTTCCCTGGGTCCAGGGTGTCGCCAGATTTGTGGATAGGCACTATGGTGTGCTGTGTCCACTCCTCTGGGAAGCCCTCCCCTATAGCCCAGTTGAAGACATGTGCAATCAACGGGGCTATAGTGGAGGCCGCATAAATGATGTGCTCACTCTGTAATCCAGTGTGGTCAGCTGATCGTCTGTGCTGCATGCGGCGTATGGCCCTCTCTACCATCTCTGCTGTAAAGAAGGAGGAGCACGTGGGGCGTGGCTCATGTGGCTGTGGGATAGGAGGCTGCCCTGGCACCTCATAGAGGCGCTCTGCATAATCATGCCATATCTGTGGATCCTCAATAGCTGTGGTCGGACGTGGCTCGCGCAGGGTGCGCCATGCCGTCGCGCTATCTATGCTCATGAATAGGCGGTATAGCTCAAGCTCCTGTGCCTCTTCGAATGCTCGCCGCTTTTGGCGTGTCAGCGTCTTCATATCTCGTCTGGCCTCTCTCTCTGTGATCTCTCCTAAGGCTCGCCGTGCACGGAGGCGTCGGTATAACTCTCTGCACTCATCATCATACCAGCGGTTCTGAGGCATAGTCCCGGGGGGGGAGTGCGTCCTGTGTGAGTGGTGTGTGGAAAAGAGCTAATAGCTGAAGTGTGGAGAACGGAAGAGATATGTGATGTGAGAACTGAGAGTGGTGTGGATGGGTGGAGGAGGCATAGGCCATGCTCGACCTCGGCTGAGTAAAGAGAGGCTAGCTCATGTGTGAAATGGATGGTGGTGTGTGGAGTGTGTGCTGTGGAGCTATGTGGGATGGTATCTCCGGTGATGGAGAGAGAGAGGTATGTGTCGTCGGCTCCGATGGGTATGGGTGGAATGGTGAAGGATGTGATAAGGTGTGTAGCCTCCCTGGGTCCCATAATATAGTCGACTGTACTCCCCCCTCCCTCTGTAACTCCATGTGGCATACAAGTCAGGCCCCCTGAGGTGGGCCACTGGGCCATCCCGTTATAAATAACGAGACGGTGCTGGGAGCCAAGTCGAAGTAGGTGTCGTCCGTAGGCTGTGACTGGAGCTCTGTCTGCTGTATCTCTCATAGTAGCCTCCTCATCTAGAGTGTGTAGTGCCTCTGGGTCCTCGTGGTCATATGTCTCACACTACTCACTACGCGTACGAGCATTGAAGTCTCCCATAAGGAAGACTTCACCCAATGTGGAGTACTCCATAATCTCCTCCGTGAGGCATGCGTACGGTGACTCCTGCTCAATAGGGGCGAATTTGGAGCCTGTGGGAGCAAAGTAGCAAAGGGCAATGTAGACGATCCTGTCTCGTGAGAGCTCGAGGCGAATCCACGTGTATCGGGCCTGTGGGTCCCGGGCAACAATCTGTAGTCTGCTGTGAAGCCCCTGTCTAAAAAGTATAGCCACTCCTCCTGAACCGCGAGTGGTGTGATGGCGCATACATCCCCGATGTAGAGACTCCCATTGGAAACCATGTATCCGTGGTAACCCTCTCTCTGGGCTCTCGTGTGTCTCTGTAAGTAGAATGATGTCTCGACCTCTCATCACCTCCTCAAGTCTCTCTGGGTGTGTCCATAGGTCTCCATTGCAATTCCAAACCGTGACATGAATCTCCTCGTGTGTCCCACAGGCCGCGAGTCCCTATGCGATGGTCTTGCCATCAATGATAACCCTACCATCTCGATATATTGCCTTCTTCCCTTCTTTGCGGGCGTGGTGGACTCTAGGCATGCACGTGCGGCGGTGATCTTGTTGCATCTTTGTGAGGTCATCATCAAGATAAATCGGGGGGCCTTCTAGCCCTCTCAAGATGACCCTCTTTCGGAGGAAAGAAGTTCGAGACTCCTCGGAGGCGAATTGGAGGATGAGAGCTCTCTTCTTTGGATCTTTGCCGGCTCTCCAAACTTTGGAGAAAGGGATCTCTTCTTCCTTGTATCCCACTTTCTTGCATAAGGCTTTCCCATCGCTCTCGGGTGTGGACCCTTCTTCTTCTTTGATGCCGGTCACTCGCACATTGACACGGCGAGCTTGTCGCATTTTCTCCTCCTCGATGGTTGTGTGTACGATGAGTACCTCATCTTTTTGGGCTTCCTCTCTTGCTACCTTCTTGATATTCTTTTTGACCACTTCGACCCATCCTTCTTTGGTGGCTTCTAATTTGTCCTCAATGCTTGCGGTGAGGGCTTTGGTGATCTCCTCCTTGAGGGCTTCCTTAGCCTCCTCTTTAATCTCTCCTTCCTCGGGGGTGAGGGATGTGATGGAAGCATGAAGGAGGTCGATTTGTGCCTTCATCTCTTCTTGCTCTTTCCTCCATCTCTCCCTCTCCTTCTCGTTCTCCCGTGCCCTTTCTCTCCTTCTCCTCTTTGAGGTTTTGGATTTCCGCTCTCATGTCCTCTTTTTCTTCGTTCCATAGCTTGATGAAGGTGGCTTTCTCCTCCCTCCATATCTCTCTCTCCATCCACCATTCTTTCATGTCCTCCAATTGTGCAAGCCTCTTGTTCGTGAGCATGAAGGTTGTCTTCATTGTCGATTTCGGCGTCTTGATGATGGGGGAAGACATAGTTGTATTCGGAGCTACCCTCTCTTCATATTGTGAAGAAGAGGGGAGAAGGGGAGTACGTGTATGTATGCGTGTATGTGTGTAGTGTGTGTGTGGGTATGTATCCGTGTGTGTGTGTGTGTGTGTGTGTGTGTGTGTGTGTGTGTGTGTGTGAGAGAGAGAGAGAGAGAGAGAGAGAGAGAGAGAGAGATGGCTGTGTGAGGGGGAGGCTGGGGGCAGTTCAGCAGCAGGCGGCAACAGCAGGCGGGGGCAATGGCGGGAGCGACGCAACAGGGGGAGTCGGCAGCGAATGGCAGCGGCGGCAGGGGCGGCAGTGGCAAGTGGGGCTGCAGCAGCGGCTGTGCCGCGAACTGCTACAGCTGGGGGTGGGCAGCGCGCGGACACGCAGGGCAGCAAGGGGCGGCAGTGGCAGGTGGGGCTGCAGCAGCGGCTGTGCCGCGCACTGCTACAGCTGGGGATGGGCAGCGCGCAGAGAGAGAGAGAGAGAGAGAGAGGCCAAAATGTTATATTAATGTCTCCAAAAGGCCAAAATGACCTATGAGACCAAAAAGTTACAACGCGGTGAATTTGATACAATGTCTGAGTACCAAAAATAAAAAGGTACTGAAAAAGGGGTACTATAGAATCCTATAGTGCTAGATGTGAACTAAGAAACGTTAGGGTTTAGGCCCCCCTTGTATCCGGCCTATGTTCTTTAGGCCATGCCACGTCATCACTTTGTGACACAGACACACACAAACACGGACACATGCAAACATACGCACCAACACAAACATACATGTATACACATACAAAGTCGCACACCCAAGTACACACCACACAATAGCACACATGTACACACATCACAGAAACTGGATGGAGGACTCACCCTTTCTGCCTCAAAACTCTAATGCACCGCTTACCCACCCCCCACTGTGTCAGCTTTCTCTATCGCTAGAAAAGAAAGCTAGGGCTCCAAGCAACCCCAATCACTTGCAGGTATGTTGACAAACGACCTAGGAGAGGGTGAGTTCAAGATTTTGTGTGGGCCCGCCTACGGGCACAAGGCAATAAGATTATCAACATGCAGATCTTGGCTAGCGATGCAATCAGATAGAGTTTGAGTTGCTAGATATGGTGGCCAAAGTCAATCCTGTCATCCATCGGTCTCTGTTTTGGTTGTTCTATGAAATCTGCCAATTGTCGTACCATGTACTAAGCATGTGTCTCACCAGGGTGCTTCTGAGTGGATGGGCTAGGTGGATTTCCTCCTTCGGCAGTGTGATCTCCCGGTGCTCCGTTTTTGTCGATAGGATCGTTCTCCGGTTTGCAGAGGGCAAGGGAGCAAGTTGAGCTATGATACCATTGTAATCACTTCTGGTGACAGACCGGACAAAAACACAGAGATAACCGCAAACTTCACACTTGGCAATACTTCAACACATAAATAACTGAGAGAGAGACGACATGACTCGGCGGAGTTCCGAGCCAAGATGCGTTGTCCCCAAAGACTAGCGCCCCTTTTGGTACTTCTTTATTATTATTGTCGCGAAGTACAATTCCGGAGGGTCGGACTCTCTCCGAAACTCTGCGTTCGGCACTTATAAACAATACAAGGGATGCCAAAAGAAGAGCCCAAAAGCATTAATGCGAAAAGCATGCAGTTGTAAAATCATTTGGTCCAAAAAGCTAGCGCCCATAGGCTGTCCGTGCAACACCTGCCACATCAACATGCTCAACACAAATCACGAAAATTCCATACAACAATGCCACATCATCATGTCAAAGCAAATCGCGAAAACATCCGTACAACCTGCCACATCATCAATTTTTACGCAAGTTGTGTGTGTGAGTATGCCCTGCTTTACTTTAGGGTTTTAGGCCCCTCCCCCAGTTCCTGTAAGTTGGGTGGGAGTTAGGATTAAAATCCTAACCCATTTATAGCTTTGGGCCATTCGACAAGATATCACAAATTGGGATTTCTTCTGTTTCTTCTTCTTCTTCTAGGTTTTTAGGCCTCTCCGCCAATTACCGCAAAACTATAACGAAAGGGCACCCCATGCCAACAGAAAAGAACAAATTGAACAAGCTTTAGCCGCTTCAAAACAACTGAGCTGAACGAGATGCACAACACACGATGTTACGTGCACATTGCTCTATGTGCCTCATGGACATGCTTCATCGCCTTCCAGAGCTAGTTTTCCACCTATCCCTAGGTAGGAGTTTCTAGAGTCCTAGGAGGATTAGTACTAGCAATTTTGTGAGCCTGTTCATAGGATTCTCCCCCTGATCTTTTTCACTTTTCTAAGAGGCAAGCATCAACAAAAGGGCCTTTCCATACGAATCATGGCAACTGCATGTCCGGACGAGTCCATTACATTAGGTTTTCCAGTTTTGGAACCCTCTTGCATAAATGGTTTGTACACGCATTTTGATAGATGTTACTACACTACGGTGCACATCTACAATGACGTGCATGTAGTTTTAGGTTAAGAGGTATCCAACAAACCATTCCCCGCGTCGATCAGATTCTTGGGTGGGCAGATGTGTGACAGTTTCACCCGAAACTTAGCCCTAGTCAAAACTTGCAAATTAAACCATTTAACAATTTTATTTGTTGGGTTGGTAGATAATTTGCCCTACCTAGCCCTTCACAGATTTATAAGCAGTGAAAATGACCTATAAAGGGAACCAAGAGCTCCATCGATTGGACACAGTTTCCCAATGCTAGCTGCAGGAGCACATCAGCGCTGGTGTTTCGCTCCAGAACAGCCCCAATGTTTTGAAGCCAGATCTGCCAGCATTTTTGCAAGGCAGCCCTAGCGCTATCCAATCCCTGCAAATCTGCCAGTGCTTTCAGGTTTTCAGCCTAGCGCTTGTGCATTTGCAGATCAGCCCCTAGCGTTTTCAGATTTCAGCCCTTCCCTTGCCAGAAGAGTGTGGGATCTGCCATCACTAGCATCTTCGTTGCGGTCCGGTACTTCGGCAGCCATCGAGCATCCCCTCAGCCATTCCCTCGCTGGCATTGAGTGCTCCATTGCTGTCCATCATCGCCGTCATCGAGATCTACATCTTCCGCCCATCGTTCCTCTCACATCGGGAGTGCAAATCAGCCCCAGATCTACGCTTGGTGGTCATCCGCAATCCCACATCGAAAAGGATCCAAAGGTGCATCAAATCAGCCCCGGAGGTGCCTCGTCTTGAGGAGCCACCGTGGCGACAGTCATCATCCGAGTCAGTAGAGTCTGCACTTGAGGTATTGCATGTGGGTAGGGGGCCCTTTAGAGGGTTGATTGGGACCCCATCGGGTGTCATTCTCCTCTCTCTCTATCTTTCTCTCCCTCTACAAATCTCTACCGCTCTCTCTCATTCCCTCTCTTTAGGGAAAGTAAAAGGAACCATCACTCAAGCTAAAAGAAATCACTAACGCAAGGAAAGGAAATAAAATTGTGGCAGTGTAAACCTAGATCTTCACACGGCCCCTTGTTTCCAGTGCTGCTCCCGTTTGCAAAATCTGCTTCTTTAGTCACCAGCACAATGCTAGTTGCTGCTGCTTTGCGAAGCCCCCTCCCTGCTCTGTTTTCGCCATCCCCCACAGCCTCCCCTTCGCGCCTTGCTGTGCACTCCCCTCCTCGCATCCTCGCTGACCTCCCCACTTGCTGCCCACTGCCCCATCCCGCTCCCTCTCCCCCGCATTGCAAGCGCCCCCCCCCCCCCTTTTTCCTGTTCTGCTTGTCGGGATTCGTCAACAGTTTATCGGACTTGCTTGGCGTGTTCGTTCCAGAAGGAGAACGCCTTTTCTTCTTCACACTCACTTGCAGTAGCAAACACAGTTGGAAGCTCGTGCTCCGTCCCAAAGGGACTCAAATGAAGCCCATTCCCCCGGCCCCACCGAGCCCACCATCCGACTTACTATCGCCAGCAAAGCAAGCAAGCCTTGCAGCAGAGGTGGAGCGCCTTCAAGCCACCTTTGTTATCTGCAAGATCACTGGCAATCGATCCAGCCGAGGCGAGGTACACAACCTCCTCCAAACCCGAGGTGGGAAAGATCATCGACATAAAGCTTCTCGGTTGAGGATACTACTAGATCGAGTTTGAGATTCCAGAGATGGCTGCCAAAGTCATCTTGATGAGCTCGCTGGCCATCCGAAGGGTCAAGGCTCATTTCCAACAGTGGCGCCATGGTTCTAATGTTCTTGCCAAGAAAGCAAATTTTCCCATCTCGGTCCGCTTCCCCGGCTTGAGGAGAGTGTACCTCCTCCTACTTTCTAGGATTGGTTCCGAGATCGAGACAGTCTTGGAGACCCCACACACTACAACTTCAGTTGTTGCCAAGGCGGCAAGTATTCCTACAATACACGTTCTACTACAAGACACCCTTACTCTCCCGAAGGTGGTCTTTCTACCTAGGGTGAGTGGTGGGTGGCTACGCCAGGTAGAGTACTCAAGACTCCTGAACAAGTGCTTCATTTGCAGGCAAATAGCCGCTTATCGAAGGTCTGTCCTCGCAGAAGATCTGGACCTGCAGCACACGCTCAGCCCCCAAGACTGAACATGCACAGCAGACAGGTACCGATGACACATAGACTGGCACTTCGACAGAGGCCAGTGACCCGCCAGCTGGTGGCTAACAGCAGGTTCACGGCCGCCGTCGACAGGGAAGGACTCATCACACTGCCCCCTTTAGTGGCCGACCTCCTGCAGCCCAACAACATTAGAATCGTTTCGACCTTTTGCAACAGGATTCCCCTGAGGAGTCTCCCTCCACCTCAGCTTCACCGCTGCCAGTCCCCCCCCCACCCCGTGAGGGACTTGGGCGCAAAGGCCGTACTTCCCGTGAGGGAGAATTCCTGCAAAACAATCACAAAGCAATAACTCGCAATGCGTATGGACAATTTATACCTGTCGCTCCTCGCTCGGAAAAACAACCTCCGTGCTCAGTCGGCACACGAATACTTGCAGATTTCTGTCGCCAACACTTGCTCCAGAATCTCCAGCGCTGGGCTTTTCTGCTACTCTTGCGTCCTTAAAAACTGAACGCTACCTACCTCTTTATAGGCCTTGGCACCCGGCGGGAATAGGGACCCCAAAAAGCAAAAGCAGGCGCCCTAGAGAGACGAAAGAGAGAGATCGCTGAAATCTGCCCATCCGTACAGCTCTCTTGCGTAGGCTTTTTACATAAGGATTTGGGGCCTGCTTTATTTTATTAATAAATGGGGCCGGTCACTTAAAAGTGGCCGGCCACTTTTAAAATAAAGTGTGAACCTGTTCAAACTTTTAAAAACCACTCAGTGAGTTGAAAACTAATGCTACACAAACACATTCCAGGCGTCCCCGGGTGTAGAACACGGCACAAATGCAATGCAGACATAGATTCCTCGCGGGAAAGCATCTGCCCCCCCACAAATGTTCCTGCTTTTCGTAAAAAGCTTCTTCGAACCCATCTTTATTCTTGTGCTTGCGTTCTTACGCGTATTCTTCTTACTTAGCTTGGATTTCCTCCTCGACCTACGGAATGCCCCCTTTTTAATGCACCCGTCACCCATCATGTGACGCATTAGGGGCACCCGTAACCCGGTCTCTTCCACCGAACTTACAGAAACTCCTTCGCGATGTTTTCCCGTCACCCATCAAATGACACATCAGAGTTGTCTCTTCCTGATGGCTTTTCTTGTAGCTACAATATTCCAACTTTTAATAGTTCTAGTGTACACATTAAAATGTCCTAATTTCATTAAAAGAAATTAATCATTAAAAATAAAGAAATAGTCCAATTAGCAACATCCCTTTGGCTTCTAAACAGTTGACCTCAACTGTAGTGCTTGGACGTATACCTCCAGTACCTTGGGATAAGCTGCTAATTCCTCCTGAATCATCCACTGAGCATCTAAATTCGAATAGTTCTTCAACTTAACCAAATACTTCCGTGTTATCTTTCCGGACTTGAGGGGCCGCTCCTGATGACTTACTATCTGCTCCGGTTGGAGTATTTCTTCCGTTTCCGAGCCCTGCCTCGCACAATAATCCCTCTGCCCACAATGGCCTGCTGCAATGAATCCGCAAAAGTAGTACATACCCCACCCTGGATGCCTCCAGGTCCAAAAGCAACTGACCAAAACGTATCATATCGTCCACGGAAAATCTGACCACATCGCCGAATGCGGCTCTCACACAAATGGTGCTCCTGAAGCATAAGGAGATCAATCTCTCCTCCCACAAGCCAACGCTGAAGCTCCTGACGCAATCGGCCCCATTGTCGCTAAAACTGGGGCCCACCTAGTCCCTGCACGTTCCACGAGACGATTCTCATGGGGAGCGAGAGAGAACAGATGCTGCCGTAGCAACAAGACGGGCTATCTTCGAGGCTGGCTTGGATAGGGAGTAATCCACATACGAGCGTCCTCTAGATAGGCGAGACTACAGTGAGTGCCTAGCCCAAGCCCAAGCACAGCAAGCCGTGCGTAAAGCAACCTCCTCTGTCCAAGAGTCCTCATGAATGTATACATAGCAAGGCAAACACTGCGTATCAGCAAAGAAGTACACCACTATATGCCTACATCGTGCTGAGTCTGGGGGTGTCACCGCAAACTTGGCCAATCAAGTCTGCAGCACATCTGTAACTCCAAGTTCTCCCATGTGATGAGAGAACTCGAGAACCTGTGTATGCAACCATCCCAACACTGAGTCGAGGGACCACTCTGTCTCGGCCCTACCACAGAGGGGGAAGGAGAAACCAACTGCTGAGTCCAAGGCCTCTGTCCCCCTAGCGGCGAGGAACAAAGTATGGACCCTGAAGCAGGCTGCCTCGTGGTCTGCTGCGGAATCGCCGAGAAAGCGAGTGAACCCGTAGTCGAAGAAGTCCCAGCGGCGTCGGAGGTCAATGCTCGTCAGACCACGAGGGATAGCTGCAAGGGAGGATATCTGAATCTGCAGAGGGGGCCGCAAGAAGGGCTGACCCTCTCTCGCTAGGCGACTCGTGGCAAAGGCGCTGCCAAGAGATCTCCTAGCCGCCGGCGAGGGACCAGTCTCCTAAGTCGACTGTGGAACTGGAGCAGGAGGGGGGGGAGAAGGAGCTGGGGGGAGCGGAGGAGAAGAGGAGCCTGGTGGGGCGACAGAGGTAGAGGGGCGAGGTGGAGAGGGGACGGGAGCAGAGGGCGGGGGGGAGGATGAGGAGGAGGAGGGGAACTTTGAAGGGGGAGCGGCTATCGAGGGTGAAGCGGAGGTGGAGGCTGGCGTAGGGGACTCCTCCTGCTCAAGAGGACCAAAGCGGTTCCCCGTGGGAACCCACTGCTGAGTAGGCACCTGAGGGCCACTCTGAGTGCCAAGTTGTCGTTGTGGCCCCTGGCGTCGACGGCTATGGGCCTGCTGCCACCCCTCCTCCACTGGAGCCCCAGGCTCGGAGGGTGGGGCTCTGAACCTGTGCGTTGTGCCACTGACTGTGGTAGCGGCCCATCCTTGGCAGGCTGGGGCTGAGGCTGAGGTGCAGGTCGTGGCCTCCTCCGTGGACACGCCTTCGCAAGGTGGCCCATCTGTCGGCAAATGAAGCACTGGTTCAGGAGGCCCGAGTACTCCACACTCTGTCTAAACCAACCCCCACTCACCCGAGGCAGAAGGACGACCTTCGGGAGCGTGTGGGTATCTCTGACCAAAACTCGAACTGAGGGGATGCCAGCCGCCTTGGCAGCTACTGATGCTGCCATACGAGGTGTCTCCAGGACAGTCCCGATGGCGGAGCCAATCCTGGAGAGAAGTGGCAGGTACTCCCTCCGTAAACCCGGAAAGCAGACTGAGATGGGGATGTCTGCCTCCTCTACTAGCACATCCGAAGTCGGGTCAAAACCATGTCGCCACTGTCGAAAGTGGGCGCGTGATGCTCAGATGGCCAGTGGACTCATAGCTATGACCTTGGAAGCCATCTCGGAGGTCTCGAACTCGATCTGATAGTACCCCCGTCCGAGAATCTGGACATCCAAGATCTTGCCCACCTCTACGAGAAGGCGGGCCTGGAGAAGGTCTCGCAGCTCTCCTCTGCTAGGTCGCGTGCCGAGAATTTTGCAGATGACCGAAGTCGCCTGCAATCGCTCTACCTCAGCGGCTAGGCTCGCTTGCTCTGTCGACGAGAGAGCAAGTCGAATGGTGGGTTCAGCGGGGTCGGGCGAGGGGACTTCATTGGAGTCCCTCTGCGGTGGAGCATGAGCCGCCATCTGTGTCTGCTACTGGTACAGAAAAGGCGGAGGATCGTCGAGACGAAAAAAGGGGGGAAGACCTGCTGGACCGAGCACGTCAACGGTGCTGGCGACGCCCATCAAGCAAGAGTGGAGAGGGAGAAGGCTAACGGTAAAAAGCAGGCGAGGGGGGCGGACAGTGGGAGGGAGCGGGCTGACGTGGTTGACTGCGGGAACAGCTTCAGGCTGGCTGGGCAACGGGCAGCAAAGGGGGGCAGCGCGAGGGGGGGGGGGGGGGGGGGGGGGAGGAGGGGGGGGGAGCGGCAGGGGGAGCTGGCTGAGCCGGGCAGCGGGCAACTGCGGGCTGCAAGGGCAGCAGGCAGGGGTAGCGCGAGGGGCAGGGGGCAGCGCGAGATGGACAAGCTAGAGAGCAGCGCGAGGGTGTGAGGGAGGGCGATGGCGCAGGGGGGGAGAGGGGGCGGGTGCGAGCAGTAGCGAGCCAAGGTAGTGATCTCTGAAAGGGATCTTCTTCTTTGTCAAATCATGAAGTGGTCCTACTACATGGGCAAATCCTCGGACAAACCTTCGATAATACGAACATAATCCCAGGAAGCTACGTACATCATGTACCGTAGTGGGAATAGGCCAATCTTCTACCACTCGGATCTTGGCAGGATCCATACTCACTTGATTGTGAGAGACTATATGGCCGAGATAGTGTATCTCTGAGAGAAAGAACTCGCTCTTCTTTGCATTCACATGCAACTCATGCTTTCGCAATTCTTGAAACACTAGGCCCAAGTGCTTCCGATGTTCCTCTTCTGACTTAGAGAAGATGAGTATGTTGTCAAATAATACTCCCGTAAAAACTTGATACGGGCTGAAAATGCGGTCCATCATGCGATTAAACGTCGCAGGAGCATTGGTCAAGCCGAAAGGCATTACCAAAAATTAATATAGTCCAAAGGTTGTGCGGAAAGCAGTCTTATGGACATTCTCAGGGGCGATCCGTATCTGATGATACCCACTCTTTAAGTCTATGCGACTAAACACTTGCACCCTGCAACTTATCAAGTATATCATCAATCCGAGGGATCGGAAAGCGATTCTTGACCGTGATCTTGTTTAAAGACCTATAGTCTATGCACATTCGAAACGTGCCATCTTTCTTCTGCACCAGTTGAACTGTAGAGCAGTAGGGTGAAGTACTTGGCCGTACTAACCCTTTCTCTAGAAGCTCGTTGACTTGCTTCAAAATTTCCTCTTGCTGAGCAAGACTCACCCGATAAGGGGGTTGATTGGGAGGCGAGCTACCCAGTATGAGATCTATGCGGTGATCTTCCGGACGTACCGGAGGTAGTTCATCAGGGAGTGTTTCCGTGAAACAATCTTTGTACTTTTCAATAAATTGAAAACGCTTAATTTCCAAACTAGAGAGTGAATCCCCACTAGTTTTATGCTTCTCACGTGCAAAAATCAAGTAAGCAGAAACACAATTCTTCATTTCTTTCTTAATGGAGATATGACTTACAATTGGGAACTACCAATCTCCTGCATCAGCATGAATCTTTATTTTCTTACCCCCATGATCAAAAGTGAGGGTCTTTTCCACATAATCGGGGACAGGTGTCATGTGGAAGTGCCATGGCATACCCAAGATGATATCACATCCCTCGATGGGTGCCATCAAAAATGATTCGCGGTCCTTGTACTCTCCAATCCGAAGATTGAGTTGTCCTTGCACGGGAGTTGCATTGGTTGTCAACCCCTCGAATGCCGATCCGGATGTAACCGGTGTGCCAAGCTGAGCCGGTGTGAGGCGCAAACGTTCTGCAGTATCCAGGGAGATGAAGTTATCCGTGGATCCTGGATCATAAAGAATCAGTACTCGCTGGTTGTTCAAAGACCCCCAGCCCTTCAGAAGCTGACGCTTCCCTTTCTCCGTTTCAGTGTTTCCTTGAACATCTGGAATAGAGTTCGAGCTTGGTGGAGCGGGTTCCTTCCTTGCTTTATCTTGCCTTGTAGGGGCGTGTTCTTGCCGTTGCTGCTTTAACGAGCAATCCGGTTTCATATGTCCTTTCTCGCCACAGTAGAAGCATCTTCCTTCCTCTCTGAAGGTTTGAAGTTGAATAGGAGAGAGATACTTAGTTCGCTTGCCATTGCCCTCTGGCTTCTTAGAATGATCATAGTCCCTAGATGGAGGACGTTTTCTTCCTTGGCCCCCTTGGTCATCGTAGACCCCTCTTTGTCTCGCACGGTAAGTGCTATGCTCCATTTTTCTGGGCATCCCAATTGAGTGCAAATCCTCAGCAATGATTGCTAACTCCATCATCCTCTGAAGAGTGTCATGCAGATACACTTTCATACTCTTTCGAAGCTGCGGTTGGAGACCCGCTTCGAACTTTCATTTCTTTTCCTCCTCGGCAATCTTTATGAAGGGAGTGACCTTCACAAGAACCGACCAATACTTGTCCACATAGGTCGTTACTCTCTCATGTTCCTTCTAGGCGAGCTAGTCCCATTCCTTCCGTATGTCCTGCTCGAAGTCGGGCGGAAGAAACTGTTCATAAAATTCAGATTTGAATCTCTCCCAAGTTCTCCCCTGAGAACCTTCCAGATTCTTGGCTTACCACCAATTACTTGCCGTTTCCTTGAGGTGCATCCCCACATGGCGCAATTTGGATCTTTCTGTGAAGTGCCCATTGGTAAAGGCGACTTCAAACTGCCTGATGAAGGACAGTGCTTTGGAGATATCTCTCCGTCCGTTGTAGGTTTCGAACTTGATGTCCTTGTCGCCCGATTTGAAGACTCTCATGCGATGATGAGACTTGCGACCATGCTTCTTGAATCGAGGCTTATCTTTAGATTGATGTAGGGTAGTAGTAGTAACGGCTTCCTTCTTCTTGCGAGAGGATTGAGAAGTAGAAGTATAATCAGGAGAGTAAGATGGAGATGAAATAGAGATGTCCTTGCTCTCGTCTAGCAAAGAGAGCGCTTTTTCCTGGCCTTTCCTTGGAGTAGGCCGTTCATTCCGATCCGAAGATCCTTTGTGCACCTCGACACGTTCCCGATCCGAAGATCCGAAGATCCTTTGTGCTTATCGACACGTTCTTCTTCTCTTTCCTCCTGTGGTCTCACGCCAACATTGTGGTCTTGATGCCCGGCGGCATCGGTTCCATTCGTTCTCTTCATTCCGTCCAAGAGCTTTTGGACATCTAGCAACAATAGGACTTGTTGCAAATCCGCAAGCTGAGCTCGCACTTGTTGAAGCTCCTCTTCAACGCTTCTCCCTTGGTTTGACATGCTTCTTCCCGTTCTTCCCGGAATCGTCCTTCTTTGCAAAGAAAGAGAGGAGTCCGGGCTCTGATACCACTGTCACAACACGGGAGCGTACACGAGCACTTAGAAATCTGAAAAATAAAATACTTTGCAAATGTGAGAGAAAGGAGAAGATCGACACAGTATTGGGGACCAGAAGATGGGCTGGTCCCCCCCCGTCAAGAGTCTCTTTATTCAGGGAGAGTTCGTATACAAGCACAAGAACCGGAGGAAAACCCTCCGTTCTTTAGTCTTAGACCCAAAGGGTCGTTCCTTCCCGTGAGGGACTTAGGCACAAAGGCCGTACTTCCCGTGAGGGACTTGGGCGCAAAGGCTGTACTTCCCGTGAGGGACTTAGGCGCAAAGGCCGTACTTCCCGTGAGGGAGAATTCCTGCAAAACAATCACAAAGCAATAACTTGCAATGCGTATGGACAATTTATACCTGTCGCTCCTCGCTCGGAAAAACAACCTCCGTGCTCCGTCGGCACATGAATACTTGCAGATTTCTGTCGCCAAGACTTGGTCCAGAATCTCCAGCGCTGGGCTTTTCTGCTACTCTTGCGTCCTTAAAAATTGAACGCTACCTGCCTCTTTATAGGCCTTGGCACCCGGCGGGAATAGGGACCCCAAAAAGCAAAAGCAGGCGCCTTAGAGAGAGGAAAGAGAGAGATCGCTGAAATCTGCCCATCCGTACAGCTCTCTTGCGTAGGCTTTTTACGTAAGGATTTGGGGCCTGCTTTATTTTATTAATAAAAGGGGCCGGTCACTTAAAAGTGACCGGGCACTTTTAAAATAAAGTGTGAACCTGTTCAAACTTTTAAAAACCACTCAGTGAGTTAAAAACTAATGCTACACAAACACATTCCAGGCGTCCCCGGGTGCAGAACACGGCACAGATGCAATGCAGACATAGATTCCTCGCGGAAAGCATCTGCCCTCCCGCGAATGTTCCTGGTTTTCGTAAAAAGCTTCTTTGAACCCATCTTTATTCTTGTGCTTGCGTTCTTACGCGTATTCTTCTTACTTAGCTCGGATTTCCTCCTTGACCTACGGAATGCCCCCTTTTTAATGCACCCGTCACCCATCATGTGACGCATTAGGGGCACCCGTAACCCGGTCTCTTCCACCGAACTTAAGGAAACTCCTTCGCGATGTTTTCCCGTCACCCATCAAATGACACATCAGAGTTGTCCTGACTTTGCCTAGGATATCTTCTGGCTCTCTTTTGTCCAATATTGTGTCTCTGCCATGGAACGACAGATCATATTGCAGCTTATGTATACCTCCAAGACAACTCTTCTCCCGGAAGATTGCAAATATTGCGGTGTCTACATGGATGGATTGCTTATCCTGTCATCTTGTCTACTATGGTGGACGATGCCTTCCCTATTGAGCCTCTTCTTCCTGCTCTTCCTTCCTCTTCAGGTCGAGATTCTTTGACTTGGATATGCTACCGGTATCCCACCTCGGCAGTATCCTCTCCTTGTGGTCAGAGTGTTCCTCTTCAAGGGGGGTCCCCATGTCTTGTCTCCTACTACTACACTGGGTTCCTCCCGCTCACGGTTCCAACGGAGCAGCAGCTCGCCACTTCATCAACTTCCTTGTGTAACTTGATCAGATTTGCCTTACCTTTGGTCATCATCACATTAGTGTTGTACGGATTGTCGTGTTGTTTGACTGGCATCGTCATCTTCTTCTCCGGGATTCACATCTTCTCCAAATTTACCAGGCGTGTTGCATTTCTTCCTCGACAGCTTCTCCGCATCTGTTGTTGAGGAGGGGTGTTAGATTTTCTTCATCTCCAGATGCTTCGCACCTTGTCTACACTTTCACGTGCACTGGCCCTTGGTTGTCGGTTGGCCACCCATACACCTGCTGCACAAGGATCTTAGGCACATTTAGGGTTGTTTCAACACATTGCCCACTTAGACCTGTTTTGATCACTTCACATTCCCCCATTTATATTGGAGGGTTATTTAAGAGGTAGGATGATTTATTAGGCATTTTCCCTACCTACCCCTATTCACCTATATATAGGAGCAGGGGTGTCCTCTTTTCCATAGTCTCATCATTGTACATGATTCGCCATCTGGAGTATATTGGCTTGCTAGCCCTTCACCCTCTCTCTCTCTCTCTCTCTCTCTCTCTCTCTCTCTCTCTCTCTCTCTCTCTCTCTCTCTCTCTCTCTCTCTCTCTCTCTCTCCAACTTGCTCCTGCTGTGGTGGTGACGACTTGCTGCTGCTACCTACTGGTGATGAGTTGCGCGCTGTGGAGCTGACGACCTGCAGTGGAGAGCAGCGCGCTGGGCCTGTGGGACAGCATGCGAGTAGAGAGGTCAACGCCATCTATCTTCCTACCTTCCCAGGGCAGCGCCTCTCCTTTGCAGGCTTCAAGTAGCCTCATTGCCTATTCTGCTCTGCTGCCCATACCTTGCGTTTTCATTCAGCCCATTGCACCTGCGTTTTTGCATGTGCACAGCCTGGAAGGTCTGCGATTTTGGTACATGTGGACATCAGCCCTTTAGCCTACTATAGTAGCTCATCAGTGCTAGCCTCAGAATCAGCCCCAAATACAGCCTGAAGTACCTCAGCTTTTAGCCTCAGTACCATCAGTTTTCAGCCTTCCAGTTTCTGTTTCTTGCAGTACCACAGTACCATAGCATTCAGCACCGAGTTCCTAGCGTTTCCATCGCGAAGAACTGCTCACTGTACATCTGTTCCAGCCCAGTGTTGCATCTGCATTGAAGCCTCAGCATTCTTGTAGCAAGATACGTGCCATCTAGAAGCAAATATCACGGAGTGGGGGGCCCTTGGAAGGGGGTTTGGGACCCCATCTGGTGTATGTATGGAGGCCATGAGCGCCTCGCCAGTGGAGGCCATGTTCGTTTCGCCAATATGTAAGCCCCATACGAAGGCAACCTTTGTGCTTACAAACAAGCGTATAACACAAATGGAAAGGGAGATGAAAGAATGGACAGCAGAGACGGAGGGATGGTGGAAAGAGAAGGCCAACCTTCTTCATATGTTTATCAATGAAGGCGCGCAATGGAAAAAGGAGAAAGAGGACTTGCACACAGAGCTACAAGCACTTAAGGCAGATTCACAAGCACTTAGAGAAGAGGTCACAGCCCTCAAGCAAGAGCTTGCGGATAGAGTAAGCAGTGGAATGGAAGAAGGGGAATTCCAGCCCTCGGTGATAGAAGAGATCAAGGTCATCAAGGAGCAAGTACGGATGATCACACAGGAGGAGAAACAGAAGGTGGTAAAGACGTCTTCGTGGATGGATGTGATCACGAAGACGCAGAAGAAGGCGGATGAGGCCGAGAAATGGATAGAAGTCGCTAAGAAAGGGAAAGGGAAAGAAACCACATCCGTCCCCACTCCTACAACCATCAACATGACTCTAGAAGAAGAGCAGTGAAGGAAAACTAGAGCCTTGCATATAAGAATAACCGGTCTAAAAGACCGACATGATGTGGAAGGGGAAGTCAAAGAACTTCTCCGCATGATGGGTAGTGAGGCTACTCATACAAAGGCATGGAGGGTAGGGAAGAAGACACAAGGCAATGGGGAGACTTCAAAAGGGAGAGCTTTAATCATCCGTATCCCATCCATGGAGGCAAAGAAGGACTTCTTGAAGAAGCGCCCTACACTAAAGAAAACGGGCATATTCCTTGGAGATGACCTCACTCTCACACAGATTGCGCATATGAGAGAGGTAATGCCAGAGATTCAAGCGGCAAGAGAGAAGGGAAAGACGGCCTTCTACAGAGATGGCCAGGTGGTGGTTGTAGAGCGGTGCGAGACCTATGGGACCACACTCAAAGTTGCCACCTGGAATTGTAATGGATCTATGCGTCTTGATGTGGGTGCTTTTGAGGATAGTTTTACGGGAAGACATCGTTTTATACTCTAAGACACATCAGGCCCCGGGGCAATCTATGCCTCACATTAATGGATATAGATGGGAGACAGCTTGTAGACAGGAGACACAATCAGAGCACAGAGGGCGGGGCTCAGGAGGAGTGGCAGTGTTATTCAGGGAGGAGTTGCAGCCATTGATACATATAGCCCGCAGGGATGAGCAAGCTAGGTACATGTGGGTGAGACTGAGAGCAGAGACAGGCAGATATCTTTACATTGCTATTTGCTACTTTCCCCCGAGTACGTCAGTTTATGCACCACCCAGAGGACAGTCCCCCTTCTCTATTTTGGATGATGATATATGGGAGTTCTCTAGAGATGGTGACATCATCATTCTAGGGGATTTCAATGCTAGGACTGCCCATCATCAGACAATATTTTATGATACTTCAGAGGAGATGCTGAGAGAGTTGGATGTTGCAGAGACAGGCCTATCCAGACTATCACAGGATGGAGAACACACTGAATATGGATGACACTTGATAGACATGGGGACTGCACATGGATTGGCCATCTTGAATGGCCTATAGAAATTTCCCACTGCGGGGGGTTTTACATGCTTTCCACACAGACATGGAGCCAGCACACTGGATTATGTCATCGCACAGCCGAGCCTCATCTTTAGTATCCAGGATCTCACGGTTGGACCCAGACCTGTTGGTGTGGCAATGGACCATGCTCTTGTGTCGTTGACCATCTCTTTTCAGTTTAGTGTAGCACACAGGCTACGAGCAGGAGCCCCTACTCGCTACACCTTCACACAAGAGACGGACTCTGTATACATAGATGGGATCTACAGACGCCTATGCACAGAGGAGCCAGGGAGACCTCTAGAGGAGCTTACTACTATACTGACACAGACACTACATGATGCAGCAGCAGAGGCATACCCACATACCCAACCTGAGCAGAGACGCCGTTCGGGGAGCATGCCCCAGAACAATTGGTATGATGAGGAATGCCGGGACACTAGAGCTAGACTTCAGAGGGAGGTGCTTTTGGGGGACATCACTCACAGACAGTCACAGATTGACTTCCGATGCCTAGTGCGGCGGAAGAAGAGGGCATTTTTGGCTCGCCTAGAGCAGGATCTATACCAGCTATTCTTGAGTCAGGACTCACGTGAGGCATGGCAGCTTTTTCATGAGCACTCCTCTCCCCCTGCCATCACTTCTACAGAGGCCAAGGGCCGTTATGCATCATCTCTGTACACAGTTCCTGAGTAGCCCCCCCTTCCCGACCCCCCCGATCCATGCCCACACACATGTGCTTTTTTCACTGCTGAGATGGTGAGGAAGGCCATTGACGGGGTGAAGACTGGGAGAGCATATGATCATGATGGCTTAGTGGCTGAGCATTTCACGCATGCCAGAGATTTACTAGTAGAGCTTCTAGCAATTATGTTTAACCGTGCCATGTGTGAGGGTTTGCCTGATACTTGGAGCTTATTTACTATTGTACCTATCTTCAAGTCAGGAGACCCTATGGCGCCTGGGAATTATCGCACTATCATGATTGGACACACATCGGCACGGTTGTACACATCTATTCTTGAGCAATAGCTGAGTAGATGGGCAGAGAGGGAGGGGATACGCGCAGCCCGGCAGGCAGGTTTCAGAGGGGTTTTTCTACTCTTGACCATATCTTGACACTCAGAGCCATCATTGAGGAGGGTAGATCGCATGGGAGACGGATCTATTGTAGCTTTGTGGATTTCCGCAAAGCATTTGACACAGTGCTCAGAGCTAGATTGATGCGCAGATTACAGGAGATGGGAGTACCCACAGAGCTCATTTGGGGGGTCATGGCATTATACAGGTCAATAATGGGGCATGTACGCACCTCACAGGGTCTATCCACACCGGTTTACTCCACTATTGGGGTGAAGCAGGGCTGCCCGCTCTCTCCTACTCTATTTGGTATGTATGTGGATGAGGTTTCTGACTACATTGAGAGAGTTGGTGATAGAGGTGCACAGGTGGCAGGGATATGGATTCCACTATTGTTATATGTTGATGATATTGTGTTGATCTCCGACTCTCCGGAAGGGATGCAACGTCACTTGGATGCTTTGCATAGGTTTGCCCAGGAAAGTGGTTTGTCCGTCAACCTTGGTAAAACCAAGGTTATGGTATTTAATACCACCCCACAGTGGATCAGGAGGTCAGTGCCCTCATTCACATACAGCCAGGAGAAGGTGGAGTATACAGATGCTTACACTTACCTTGGAGTGGTATTTAGTGGGCCAGCATTTTCATTGAGAAGGGCAGCAGAGACTAGATTGACCAGAGCCCATGCAGCATTGGGTAGATTGGGAAGGATGTGTTCACAGGTTCAGTTTCAGGAGCCTCGGACGAAGCTCTGGCTCTTTGACACTTTGGTGGCTTCTGCATTGCTTTATGGAGCTGAGATTTGGGGACCTTCATTGGATCATCACGGGAGGACTGGCCGCAGTGATGGATGGGGGGACATGGAGAAGCCTCTGGTGTCTATGATCTCGCGGCTCATTAGAGCCAAGGCTTCAATACCACGTGCTATTGTACGAGCAGAGCTAGCTGCCCCACCACTAGTGGTTGAGGCGCTCACCAGAACTATCTACGAAGATGGCTTTCTACAGAGAGCATCTCCTCCAGCTTACGGAGGATGGTTTTGTGACGAGGCCCAGATACATGGACACCCACTTGTCTCATGGGATACGATGTGCTATTGGCCAGATACGCACATCTTTACGCCAACTGTGGATCGAGACTAGGAGATACAGCGGAGTACCAGCAGAGGCCAGGACATGCCCCCTGTGTGACATCGAGCCTGTGACAGAGTTGCACTACACATGCCACTGCCCCATCTACTACGAGATATGAGGCCGCTGCCATTGCTTGTTCAGAGAGGGCTTTGGACCATTCTCTAGAGTCATGCGGTACGAGAATCAAAGATGCCTGGGTTTGTTTTTGCTCGAGCTGCGCAGACACAGAGAGAGCCTAATGAGAGGAGAGGCTAGCCAGTCTCAGAGACAGATCACAGACTTCTTTAGAGCTGCCACTGGACACCCAGAGGAGTTACTACCACAGCAGAGCTCGTCGCCTTACACCAAAGGCACACTGATCGACCGAGCGACTGAGCTGGGGAGATCCAGACGCCCACGACTGCGGAGGACTACACAGCATCGACGGAGGCTGCATCAGAGGATTCGGGTCACTTTGGCTCGACATGCACGACGCCCAGTCAGACTACTCACCATGGAGGAGATTGATGAGATCCGCCAACGACCGATGTTGGATCTCCTGTGATCTAGATATCCCAGCTAGCTGTTTAGCTGCTTAGTTCACACCTAGCAGTTTAGGATTCCATAGTATTTTATTTTGTCATTCTATCACTTTGTCATTCTGTCATTTTGTCATCTTGTTACTCTGACTTTGTATCAGATCCACCACATTGTAACTTTCTGGTCTCATAGGTCACTTAGGCCTTTTGAAGACGTTAATATAACATTTCATTTCTCTCTCTCTCTCTCTCTCTCTCTCTCTCTCTCTCTCTCTCTCTCTCTCTCTCTCTCTCTCTCTCTCTCTCTCTCTCTCTCTCTCTCTCTCTCACACGACAGAGAGCATACGGAGTATGGGAGAGAGCATACGGAGTATGGGAGACACCTGAGGGAGACGACTACTCACAGTTTAGCCATACTGAATGGCTTACCGACTTTCCCATCTTCTACAGGTTTTACTTGTTTTCCACACAGACATGGGTCCAGTACTGTAGACTATGTTCTGACACGTCCGAGCTTTATCTCTCACATTCAGGATTTCACAGTGGGGCCCAGGCCTGTTGGGATTGCAGTAGATCATGCACTTTTGACATTATCAGTCTCCTTTGAGTACAATACATCTCAGGCCTCACGAGGTGGTAGACATCCACGCTATACTTTTACACCAGAGACTGACTCAGTCTATGCAGAGCAGATACGTAGGCTTTTATGCACATCAGAGCCAGTATACACAGTGGAGGAGATCACATCTATGCTGACAGTGCCATTGCATGGGGCAGCGACAGAGGCATACCCACACACTCAGCCTGGTCAGAGACGTCGTTTTGGGCACATGCCTCAGAACAGCTGGTATGATGAGGAGTGTCGACAAAGGAGAGCTCAGATACTGCGGGAGCTTGCATTGAGAGTGATCACCTATAGACAGTCTCGTATTGCTACACGACGACTAGTGCGACACTGTACACTACCAGATCCACCACAACCATGTCCGACCGCGAGCACCTTCTTTACCACTGAGATGGTAAAGGAGGCCATTGACAGGATGAAGACCAGACTGGCACACAATCATGAGGGTTTGGTAGCAGAGCACATTATACATGCTGGGGATTTGTTGGCAGAGATGCTTGCACGGTTATTCAACCGTGTCATGTGTGAGGGCTTTCTTGAGTATTGGAGATTATCTACTATTGTACCTATCTTCAAGACAGGAGACCCCACAGTGCCGGGGAACTACCGTACTATCATGGTAGGACACACATTGGCACGGTTGTATGCATCCATCCTTGAACATAGGCTGAGCAGTTGGGCAGAGATTATGGGCATACGGGCACCTGGGCAGGCTGGTTTCAGGAGGGGTTTCTCCACACTAGATCATGTCTTTACACTCAGAGCTATCATTGAGGAGGGTCGAGCACAGGGTAGACGGATTTATTGCAGCTTTGTAGACTTCCGAAAAGCTTTTGACACGATACCGAGGGCCAGATTGATGCGCCGAATTATGGAATTGGGGGTACCCAAAGAGCTGATATGGGGGATCATGGCATTGTACAGTTCAGTGATGGGCCATGAACTCACACCAGAGGGGATATCTGACATAGTTCACTCCACTATCGGAGTGAAGTAGGGATGCCCATTGTCCTCTACTTTATTTGGTATGTGTGTTGATGAGGTCTCTGATTATATTGACAGAGGAGGAGATATAGCTGCTCAGCTTGCAGAGACATGGATCCCTCTGTTATTGTATGCTGACGACATCGTGTTGATATCAGACTCACCAGAGGGTATGCAGAGACATTTGGATGCATTGCATAGTTTTGCAGCGGATAGTGGATTGTCTGTCAACCTTGGTAAAACCAAGGTCATGGTATTTAATACCACGCCACAGTGGGTTAGGAGATCAGCACCTACATTCACATATGGGCAGGACAGTATGGAGTACACTGATGCATACACATATCTTGGGGTGGTCTTTAGTGGACCGAGGTTCACACTGAAAGGGGCAGCAGACACTAGGTTGACTCGTGCCTACGCAGCCCTAGGCGGTTTGGAGAGGATTTGTTCGCAGGTTCAGTTCCAGGAACCTCGAACAAAGCTCTGGCTCTTCGACACTTTGGTCGCTCCAGTTATACACTACGGGGTTCAGGTTTGGGGATTGTCTGTTGATAGTGCTGGATGGAGTAATATGGAGAGACCCTTGATACTTATGATTTCTAGGCTGATTAGAGCCAAGGCCTCAGTTCCACATGACATCATACGAGCGGAGCTGGCTGCCCCACCTATGGAGGTTGAGGCACTCACCAGATCAGTATCATTTGTACACAGCTTATAGGACACCACCAGGGACACGTATGCTAGGCTTGCTCTTGAGTCATCCAGACAGCTCGCATTGCAGGGAGATACATCATGTTGGTATGCACAGATGAGCTCATGGTTTCAGAGGCATGGTTTCAGCATGGACAGGCTGCCCCGTTTCCAGTATTCTCTTGATGCACCATCTTTGGCTCTTACACGGATGGAGAGTGCTAGACTCATTCGGCAGGATCTTATCCAGCTTGATAGCAAGAGGACATGGATAGAGCCATCGCGGGAGTTGGGTACGAAGAGGGCTTTCTATAGAGAGCATCTTCTCCAACTCACGACGGATGGATTTGTCACACGGCCGAGCTACATGGACACACATCTATCTCATGGGTTACGATGTGCCATAGGCCAGATTCGCACATCTTCATACCAGCTTGGGATTGAGACAGGTAGATTCAAAGGCGTACCAGCAGACAGTAGGATTTGTCAGTTATGCCATGCAGAGCCAGAGATAGAGTTTCACTACATATGTCACTGCACAGTCTACTATGAGATACGGGGACGCTTTCATTGTTTATTCAGAGATGGTTTTGACTCGTTAGATAGAGTCATGAGATATCAAGATCAAAGGTGTCTCGGATTATTTCTACTTGAGATACAGAGACATAGAGACGCTCTATTGAGAGGGCAAAGACAGAGACAGTCCCAAAGATGCATCTCAGATTTCTTCAGTCTGAGTACCACAGAAGCAGAGAGGACACCACCATCACAGAGCTTGGTTCCCACCCATACACACACCAGCGGTACTCTCATTGACCGAGCTATAGAGTTGGGGAGATCGAGACGACCGCGACTGAGGGGAGCCACGCAGCACCGGCAGAGATTGCGGCAGAGGATCCACAGGATTCTAGCACGACACCCAGAGTGTCGACCAGGATAGGCTCCATGCTATTGCTTTATTATACCATGGTGACACTTATCCCCATTTTGTGCCTTTTTGGCATGATACCATTGCTCAGCCTACCAGCCACCCATAGGAGTCGGTAGCACTCCTATCTCAGTTCTTTGTTTGTAGTTTTCTTTGTTTGTACCCAGACTTGGTACTAGACTCATCATTGTAATCAGTTGGTCTCATAGGTCATTTTGGCCTTTTGTAGACGTTAATATATCATTTCATTTCATTCTCTCTCTCTCTCTCTCTCTCTCTCTCTCTCTCTCTCTCTCTCTCTCTCTCTCTCTCTCTCTCTCTCTCTCTCTCTCTCTCTCTCTCTCTCTCTCTCTCTCTCTCTCTATGTGTGTGTGTGTGTGTGTGTGTGTGTGTGTGTCTCATGGTGTTCCATTGTCTCCATTCTCTCCCTTTACGCTGCACACTCTGACAGGCTCGACAGGAGCTGATCACCATTGAGGAGCGGCGTCATGAGTTTTCCTTTCATCAGCAGGCACGACATAGTTACTAGGGATTTCTATGAGACTGTGGGACCTTGCCTTGCGCGTACCAATGTTAGCCATTTGAGGAGACCTGAAGGGTCAGTTGCTTAAGAGCCTGAGGATATGCGTGCAGTTGCTAATGAATTTTACCGTGAGTTGCTTTTAGTTGAGCCACAATCAAAGCGCTAGGGTGCGGTGTATGCAAAGAGCAGGTTTGGGCACAGATGCCTTGTCTAGTTACCGAGGAGAGGCGACACAGATACCCCTCCCGAGTAGAGGAGCTCCATGAGGCCCTCATGCCACTCCCCCGTGGTAGTTTCCCAAGGGAGGACGGTTTGACTCCCAACTTCTTCTTCTTGTACAAGGAGTTGCTTGGTTCGAATCTTTGAACTGCCTACCAACACATTTTGCACACTAGTGAGATGCCTGATAGCATGAGTGAGGGTCTAATATACCTTATTACCAAGGAGGAAGGCTCCTTGGATGAGATTCGGTAGTGGCGGCCCATCACCATTCTCAACTCAGCCTACAAAATCTTAGCAAAGGCTCTGAGTTTGAGGACTCAACCACTACTTGAGAGCATTATACATGAAACCTAGACAGGCTTTGTCAAGGAGCGCAGTATCCTTGATAACATCTTTACCTTTTGGAAGGCATCTGCCCTCGCACGTCTCCGAGGAGAGGATCTTGTGGTACAGTCACAAAAACGAAAGCGTGTACTTAATACTTTAAGACTAATTTACTCACGTGTAATTCTGCATGACATAAAATTGGGAAAAACAATGGAGACCAGAAGATGGGTTGGTCCCCCCCTTGAAGAGGATCCTTATTAACCTCTAAACCGTTACAAGCACGTGAATACTTCCAAATACCTGAATAAGCCGTTCATATCCTAAATACTTTTCTAATGCATATGGATGCATGATTTCATAAGCCTATTGGCTGAAATTCATCATACCTATAAAGACGGCTATGTCTCCTTCGTACTAAGATTTTCAGTGCGGGAGAGGCTTCTGTTGATATCTGAGGATGCCGCACGAGTTGTCCTCGGCTGAAAACTACTACTGGAACGCGTGAGTGCTGAAATTTCTGTGAGCAGCCGGTACTACGCTTATCTGAGTGCGACTATTCCCCGCAGGGCTGCACTCTGCTTCCATCGCGGATTTCACAACCTTTGCACGGCCTTCACGAACATCAAAGCAAGAGAATCGTAGAGAGAGAGAGAGAGAGAGAGAGAGAGTTGGCTGAAGTGAGAGATGTGAGAGGAGGCTCTTCGCGTGAATGAAAACTGCTACAGAATGTTGCCAAGAGGTAGCACTAGCTCTTCTATATCCTAGCACGTGCTGATTTCTACACGATGGCGCTAGAGAGAGAGAGAGAGAGAGAGAGAGAGAGAGAGAGAGAGAGAGAGAGAGAGAGAGAGAGGAGAACTGCTCACAAAATAGAAAACGCTGGTTGTTGCAGTTTTCTTACGCTAGGAAGTCTGAAACTCGCCTGAGCGCCTATTTTTTAAAGGTTTTAAGCCTTTTACTTTAAAATGGGTGTTAAATCCCAGTTTTCTGACCAATTTTGGGACGTTAATATCCTGGCCGATTTCATGTCTCTTCCGACTTAGTCTGCCAGCTCCCATGTCGTATTTCCACTGTGTCTGGGCCACCACTACTTGGGTGGCCACCGCAAAAACTATTAAATTATAGTTTTTCTGAGCAAACGGGACACCATCTTATTCAAGTGCTTGTTTTGAACTATTCTACACTACATTCGGTTATTATTCTACTTATCATTCTATCTGGACACTGATAAATTTTCAGATGGTACATTGAACCAGAAAATTTACCCATTCATAATTGGCACATATAAATTCATAAATTCATCCTCTGTGCACAAAAGTAATTTTCACTTATCTGTAGCCATAGCTAAAAATATTACATCCTTCTGGCTTCTAAATAGTTTTCCTCAACTGTAGAGCTTCATGATACTGATGCAGGATATCTACGAGATCTTGCAATTTTGATTTTGTCATCCACTAAGCATCTAGAGAGGAGTAACTCTTACCTTTACTAAGTACTTACGATGAGTTCTTCCAGACTCTAATTGGCGCTCCGAATGATCTGTTTTAGAAGAAGTATTTCTTCAGTTTCATCTACCTCAAGGGGATCTTCTATAACAAGTTCTGCACGAGGTTCGCCAACGAAAGGTCGTAGAAGGCTCATGTGAAAAGCATTATCGATTTTCCAATTTTTTGGAAGATCCAATCTAAATGCTACATCATTTATCAGTTTGTAATCTTAAACGGGCCATAATATATGTTGGCTTTATCAAACTTGAGAAGAATAAATTGTCCTTCAGTTAGCTTGAGATCACGACAATGTTTATCTGCTACTTTCTTATGCTTTTATTGAGATCTAAGGATAGCGCGTTTCACTTGAGTGTAAGTGGTATCTAGATCTCGAACAAATTCATCAATTGTGAACATCTTATCCTTGGTGAGAGGAATATACAGTGTTATTAAAGGCAAATTTTGTGCGAGATAGATATTTCTCGCATTCTCGTTGGTTATCTGAGACATAGCACTTTAAAATGTCCAAGACTGTGGAATTAGCGATTTCGATTTGTCCATCTGTCTGAGGATGATAAGCCGAAGAAACATTGAGCTTAGTTGCTAAGTTTGTAAAAAGTGCACGCCAGACCACTTCACTAGCAGGAGGAGGGTCTCACAACCGAGTTCTTGTCAGGCTTCTGCAAGCATTTGTGGGACAGCAAGGAGCCGAGGAGAGTTACCATGTTTCAGTGGCTTGTTGCACACAGAGCTACAGCAATTGGAAGTTGGTTGGTACACAACTGCTTCTCGGTAGCATGTGCATCCTATAGCCATCCTTTGGAGAGCCAGCGTCACTGTTTGTGGCACTACCCATGGCACAGCAGGTTTGGCTTCGGGCTCTTCGGCTGATGCCAACCCTTTCCACAGCACGGCAGTACACTTGCCGTGTTGCACGCCTGGTCCACTCACACGGGCCCTGCGCTCCATTTTGAATTGGCTTCCACCAGCAAGATGATAGTGATTCAGGGGGGTCGACCTACACTCCAGCTTACCACAAAGCTCACCCCCCACGAGTGGTGCAGTGATAGAGAGTGGTGTTGGGAGCTCATCTACGGCCTCACACTTTGATTCATCTAGCGGGCCCGCTGCTTTCATATCTTTAAGGCTCGCCCTGTCCCACCGGCTGAGACTCTCCATGACTTTTGGTTGGAGCTGATTCATACACTCAAGGGTCAGTTTCAGAGACTTCAAGGCAGCTCCGACAGCATGAGGGAGAGCCCAAGAGGCTTTCTTGCGACTTTCGCGCGAGGGCCGTTCTTCACCATGGTTCAGGGCGTGCCTAGATGGCACTACCGGCCACCAGTGCGGCTCTTTCCTCCTCCCGTCTCTTGATCTAGCTCATTGTACGTACTTCTTCCTCTTTGGCAAAGTCTCCCCATTTTTTTGATATAACCCTCTCTTGCAGAGGTGGTTTGTAGCCTTTGGACATCTATTATTAACTAATGGAAGGATCCTTTTCTTGCCAAAAAAAAAAGAACATCTTCACCATTTCAATTCCACTGCACCTGACACACGAGACACATAGTGGTGGAGTTCCCCAAGAGAGCACAAACCCTAAACCATGGTGCCCCTTTAGGTATCTCTTTACATTGCTTTCACTCAGTACAACACCTGTGGCTCTGCTCTGCACCTACACGAGGTAGAATGCCACACACAGAGCCCACAGTTCATAATTAAGGCCCTAGGGCATCTAAAAGCAGTTTACATGAAAAGCACCAAGCCCAAAAACATCTAGTCCAAAAGCTACCGCTCAAAGCTGCCAACGCGATTTGTGGATATCCGTACAGCTGCCACATCATCTACCAACGAAAACACGGGGAGTTTGTACAACTACCACGTCATCAATTTTTACGCAAGGAAATGTGTGTGTGTGTGTGTGTGTGTGTGTGTGTGTGTGTGTGTGTGTGTGTGTGTGTGTCTCGCGCTTCATTTTTATATTTTAGGCCTCTCGACAAAGGTTCTGTAAGGTGTAAAGCCTTCTTCTTCTTCTGTTTCTCCTAGGGTTTAGGTCCCTCAACCGGGATCTACAGGTTGGCTAGGGTTAGGCTAGGGGAGCCCTAACCCATTAGCTCTCCAATGGCTTGACACGTCAACAGTTTGTGACATCCTCCTTTCTTGAAAGAAGAGTAATCGTCTCCAATTACATCATATCTGCAAAGCAACTCAAGTTAGCTCAAAAATTTCTAAGGGTCGTTCAATTCTCTCATTCCAAATCGGAGCTATTGATATTCTTGCGTAGCAAAATTAGCCACGCTACCCAGACCACGCTGATCTGTAACAAGTGTCTTGATGCATTGAAATTACATACCCCGGCAATCTCACCCAATTACGAATATTCAGTGGTTGGCACATCACAATGCAACACAGATGCTCACATATGCGACAGCACTTTTGAGCACTCCTCCCTAGGAGATAGACTTAGGCATGAAACTACTCAACAACTACCTCCTCCCTCCCCCCCCAAATACTCTCAAATCGTTCGTGTCGTGAGCTTAAAGAGCTGATACAACCAAATGCTCCCCTGACCGAAACCTGTGTCGCTTGGAGGTTCCGAGCATACAACTAAACGTTCCCTAGACACCCAGTCTACGCCCATTCAGAGGTTTACACATACAACTAAACGCACCCCGAACACGCCGTCTGCATCGTTCAGAGGTTTACCTCAATCATGAACACTCTTCTCAGGAAAGCCCAAGACGAAGTTATTCAGACATTATCAAGCACCAATTTTCTCTTCAGTACTCCTCCCTCGAGTAAATCATTAAGCATTGAAGCCAATATCAAAACCAAAGTCAAACAATCTCCAATCGGCACCAAGACAAGTTCAAACCAGACAACATCCATTTCAAGCAAATTCCAAACAATAATCTCAAACAATTTCTCAAAACAAAATTCAAAAAGTGTCTAAATCATACTCAAAAAGCATTCTCCGTGTATCAAGGTCGGCCTATGAAATTGACCCGGTTAATAATGCCCCACATTGGCCTGAAAACTGGAATTCAATGCCCATTTTTAAGTGCAAAGGTTAAAAACCTTATAAACTCAATGGTCACACAGTATGAACGTGGTCACATGTTTTAAAAATTAAGACTTAAAACTCAGCAAAGTAGCTCCAGCGCTCGCCTCTTGCGAGCACCTCTCTCTCTCTCTCTCTCTCTCTCTCTCTCTCTCTCTCTCTACTTTTAGGATTTAAGAAACTCCAGCGCTCGCCTCTTGCGAGCACCTCTCTCTCTCTCTCTCTCTCTCTCTCTCTCTCGTCCCATCTGGCAAGAAAAACTCAAGCGCTAGGTACATAAACAGGTAGCGCTACAGATTGAAGGCACTCTGCAACAGTTTCCCTTCACACGAAGACTCTCGTCTCTGAGCTCTCAGTTCAGCCAATTCTCTCTCTCTATACAATATTCTTGCTCTTGTGTCCGTGAAGGCCGTCAAGAGGCTATAAAGCCCGCGACGGAGGTAGGGTGCAGCCATAGGCGCTTGAGTGCGTCCCTGCGGGGAATAGTCGTACTCAGACAACCGCAGTACCGACTGCCCACAAAAATTTCAGCAGTCTGATGCGTTCCAGAAGTAGAATTCAGCCAAGGAGAACTCATGCGGGCATCCCCTACGCGAGCAGCTATCAGAAGAAGCCTGTCCCGGGCTAAAAATCCCGGTACGAAGCATATAGCCATCCTTGGGTACAGGTATGATGATTTCAACCAATAGGCTTACGAAATCATGCATCTTCATGCACCAGAGAATATTTGGGACATGAACTATGAATTTTGTTTCGGGTTCACAAACTTGTAACAATTTAGAAATTAATGAAAATCTAGGGGGGGGACCAGCCCATCTTTTGGTCCCCAGAGCTGTGTCGATTTTTTTGCGTTGTTTTCCCAATTTTTAGGTCGTACAGAATTCCACGTAAAAAAAGAAAAATAGTTTTAATGTTTTAAGTTCACGCTTCCGTTTCTGTAACAGTGGTATCACAGCAAGGTCCTCTCGTTTCCTTTCTTAGGGAGAGACAGTCCTTGGCAGAAAAATACCCATCATGGCAAGACAAGCGGAAGAGCTTGAGCCGCTCAAGCAACAAATGGCAGAATCAAGCTACTCTTGTCCAGCCAGAAGTGCAAAAAGTGCTTAAGACGCTTGAAAAAGGCAAAGCAAAGCTGGTGGAAGAGCCACCTCAGAATTCCCAATACCAACTCAGGGAATACCCCAGACTGGGGGCCCAACACGGCCTCAGAGGGACCCTACATTAGGAACCTCCCGACAACATGCACAAGAAGAAGAAATCCCTTCGCCGACTTACTCGCCAAATTACTCTTTACCTCGATAATATCATTCCTAATGAGGAACTTGAGCTTCCCCAGACGAAGTTGTAGATCAACCACCAAAAGCAGTAAAACCAAGACAAGGATCGTAAGAAGAGTCGGCACAAAATTCCAAAGCCACCTCCAAGAAGCAGTTCCAACACCACAAGAGGAAGAAGAAGAAGACGTTCAAAGTTGGAGACAAAGATAAAGTTGGAGAACGCTCAAAACTACGCCATGTTAGCATGTATCTAAAAGACCAGCTAACTTTTCTTAATCAGTATAAGTATTGTTTTACTGGCACTCTTCTAGATTAATTACCTCCTGAGAGACCAAAAGATCATCGTATTGCTCTAATTCCGTGCAGTTCACCCCAAATCAGCCATCTTAACGAGTTAGTCTCTTACAGAGAGAAGAAATTCTTAAACAAGTAAATGAACTTCTCGAGAAGGATCTTGTTCAACCTAGGACTTGTCCTTACTGTTCACTAGTCTTGCTTGTTCAGAAGAAAGGCACATTTCATGTGCATCGATTATCGTTCTCTAAATAAGATTACGATTAACAATGGATCTCCGATCCCCGAATTGATGATATCTTAGACAAGCTACAAGGGGCACGAATTTTCAGCCAAATAGATCTCAAGAGTGGCTACCACCAGATTCGTATTGCCCCTGAAGTCGCATTCCGAACAACCTTCAGATTGTACGAGTTTTTAGTAATGCCTATTTGCCTTCTTAACGCTCCAGCAACTTTCAATCGAATGATGCACCGAATTTTTCGTCCTCATCGACGGCTCACAGGGATCTTCTTCGATGACATTTTGGTCTTCTCTCACACAGAGGAACATAAACGACATCTACAGACTGTTCGGAGAATTGCAACAGCATAAACTTCAAGTTAATGCTAAGAAGAGTAAATTTTTCGTAACAAGATTAACTATCTGGGACACATTGTCTCCCATAATCAAGTACGCATGGACCTAGCAAAGGTTCAAGCTATTTAAGACTAGCCCTGCTTGCTTTGGTTCATGATGTCCAAAGTTTTCTTGGCCTTTGTTCCTAGCTGCACCTCTCCATGGGGGGCTAAACAGAAGGAAGCTTTTGAAAAGCTCAAGTACTTTCTCACCCACGGACCCATCCTTATTGTACGTGATCTCTGAGACCATTCGAAGTGCATTGTGATGCTTCAGGCGATTGCATTGGTTCAGTTCTTAATCAAGAAGGCCAAGCAGTAGCTCATGAAAGTACGACTTTGAGATGCGGAGTACTTCCATTTATGAGAAGGAACTCATGGCACTCATTCATGCTCTCAGTTTGAAAACACTATCTTCTGGGAGCAGATTTTACGATAAAGACAAATTATAAAAGTCTTCGATACTTTCTCTCTCAATGCAAGTTGTCTGAGAAACACGTGCGGTGGACCAATTTTCTTTCCATGTTTCACTTCCAAATTCTACACACTTCAGGAAGCAAGAATGTAGTGGCAAATGCTCTCTCTCTCTACGGCCCCAAGTAAATGACATAACAAGTATACATCATCAAGAGTTGGAATCTCTACCCAAGATGTACCCTGACGACCTCGATTTCGCTAAAATCTCGCAACAGCTACAAATTGGTACTACAAATTGGTACTGAAGTTTTTCCCCATTCTATTATACATGGTTACCTTTATTTCCATCAAGCTCTTTGTGCGGCGCGTCGGCTTAGAACAAAGGTAATGGATGAAGCACATGCTTCTCCTTATGCAGGACACAGAGGCACAAAGTCCACGACACAGGCCTTAGAAAGCTATTTTTATTGGCCAACATTACAAGTTGACAGAGACAAATATGTCAAGAGAATGTGTACCATGCTAAGTATGATCGCCATCAGACTCCCGGTTTGCTTCAGCCCCTCCCGGTACCTCAGGTACCCTTGGAAAGCATTTCCATGGACTTTATAATGGATTTGCCACGAACTCTAAATGGAAATGATGCAATCTGGACTATTATAGACAAATTCAATAAGCAAGCTCATCTCATTCCAATAAGAAAGACCATTAAAGATGATCACATGGCCAAAATCTCTCTGGCCCAAATTTTTAAGCATCATGGCATGCCCAAAACAATTATAAGTGATCGCGACCCACGAATGACCAAAAATTTCTGGCGAGCACTTTTTACGAACCTAGGAACTAAGCTGAATTTTTCTGGCTTGTCATTCTCAGACAAATGGACAAAGAGAAATTGCTAACACACTCCTAGACATTTTAAAGCGCTATGTCTCAGATAACCAACGAGAATGGGAGAAGTATCTACCTCTTGCACAATTCGCCTCCAATAACATTGTATATTCCTCTTCAGGAAATCTTCCTTTTGAGGTTATTTATGGCAAACCACATCTTTCTCCAATCCTTCTTACCAAGGATAAGATATTCGCACTGATGAATTTGTCCAAGATCTACACTGAGTGAAGCGTTCTATCCTTAGATCTCAAGAAAAGTATAAGAAAGCAGCAGATAAACATCGTCGTGATCTAAAGCTAACAGAAGGCCAATTTGTTCTTCTCAAGTTTGATAACGCGACTTAAGAAACGGGCCAATCAAAAAGGAAAAGTTGTGGGGGCACTGTCTCTTGCACCTGATTGCAACGTCCGCCCGTCGACCTCTTCTTACGACATAGCAGTAGACACAGATGGAGGCTCTAGCTTCGCCACAGAGGGACTCGCCAAAAGCACCCTCGCCCGACCCCGCTGAGCCCACCATTCGACTTGCTCTCTCGCCGACAGAGTAAGCGAGCCTAGCCGCTGAGGTAGAGCGATTGCAGGTGACTTCGGTCATCTGCAAAATTCTCAGCACCCGACCTAGCAGAGGAGAGCTGCAAGACCTTCTCCAAGCCCGCCTTCTCGCAGAGGTGGGCAAGATCTTGGATGTCCAGATTCTCGGACAGGGGTACTATCAGATTGAGTTCGAGACCTCCGAGATGGCTTCCAAGGTCATAGCTATGAGTCCACTGGCCATCCGAGCATCACGCGCCCACTTTCGACGGTGGCGACATGGTTTTGACCCGACTTCGGATGTTCTAGTAGAGGAGGCAGACATCCCCGTTTACGGAGGGAGTACCTACCACTTCTTTCCAGGATCGGCTCCGCCATCGGGACTGTCCTGGAGACACCTCGTATGGCAGCATCAGTAGCTGCCAAGGCGGCTGGCATCCCCTCAGTTTGAGTTTTGGTCAGAGATACCCACACGCTCCCGAAGGTCATCCTTCTGCCTCGGGTGAGTGGGGGTTGGTTTGGACACGTTATGGAGTACTCGGGCTTCCCGAACCAGTGCTTCATTTGCCGACAGATGGGCCACCTAGCAAAGGCTTGTCCACGGAGGAGGCCGCGACCTACACCACAGCCTCAACCCCAGCCTACCAGAGCTGGGCCGCAGCCACAGTCAGCGGCACAGCGCACAGATTCAGAGCCACCCTCCGAGCCTGGGGCTCCAACGGAGGAGGGGTGGCAGCAGGCCCGTGGCCGTCGACGCAAGGGGCCACAGCGACAGCTTGGCACTCAGGTGGCCCTCACGTGCCTACTCAGCAGCAGTGGGTTCCCACGGGGAACCGCTTTGGTCCTCTTCAGCAGGAGGACTCCCGTACGCCAGCCTCCACCTCCGCTTCACCCTCGACTGCCGCTCCCCCTTCAAAGTTCCCCCCCCCCTCCTCATCCTCCCCCCCGCCTTCTGCTCCCGTCGCCTCTCCACCTCCACCCTCTACCTCTGTCGCACCATCCCGCCCCTCTTCTCCTCCGCTCCCCCCAGCTCCTTCTCCCCCCCCCCTCCTGCTCCAGTTCCACAGTCGACTCAGGAGACTCGTCCCTCTCCGCGGCTAGGAGATCTCTTGGCATTGCCTTTGCCTCGAGTCGCCTAGCGAGAGAGGGTCAGCCCTTCTTGCAGCCCCCTCTGCAGATTCAGACATCTTCCCTTGCAGCTATTCCTCGTGGTCTGACGAGCAATGACCTTCGACGCCGCTGGGACTTCTTCGACTACGGGTTCACTCGCTTTCTCGGCGATTCCGCAGCAGACCACGAGGCAGCTCGCTTCAAGGTCCATGCTTTGTTCCTCGCCGCTAGGGGGACAGAGGCCTTGGACTCAGCAGTTGGTTTCTCCTTCCCCCTCTATGGTAGGGCCGAGACAGCGTGGTCCCTCGACTCAGTGTTGGGATGGTTGCATACACAGGTTCTCGAGTTCTCTCATCACATGGGAGAACTTGGAGTTACAGATTTGCTGCAGACTTTGTGGCCATTGGCCAAGTTTGCGGTGACACCCCCAGACTCGGTAGGATGTAGGCACATTGTGGTGTACTTATTTCCTGATACGCAGTGTTTGCCTTGCTATGTATACATTCATGAGGACTCCTGGACAGAGGAGGTTGCTTTACGCACGGCTCGCTCTGCTTGGGCTTGGGCTAGCCATTCATTGCAGTCTCGCCTATCTAGAGGACACTCGGATGCGGATTACTCCCCATCCAAGCCAGCCTCGAAGATAGGCCGTCTTGCTGCTGCGGCAGCATCTGTTCTCTCTCGCTCCCCATGAGGATCGTCTCGTGGAACGTGCAGGGACTAGGTGGGCCCCAGTTTCAGCGATAGCGGGGCCCATTGCGTCAGGAGCTTCAGCGTTGCCTTGTGGGAGCAGAGATTGATCTCCTTATGCTTCAGGAGCACCATCTGTCTGAGAGCCGCATTTGGCGATGTGGTCAGATTCTGCGTGGACGATATGATACCTTTTGGTCAGCTGCTTTTGGACCTGGAGGCGTCCAGGGTAGGGTATGTATGACTATTGCAGACTCATCGCAGCAGGCCATTGTGAGCAGAGGGATTATTGTGCTAGGCAGGGCTCAGTGGATTACTATGCAGGTTCAGGGTGGCCTTGTGGGCTTCCTGAACATCTATGCGCCCAATGTGGCGAGTGCTCGTGCAGAGTTTTGGTCACAGATTGTTGAGTCTTTGCCACTGGCTGACCATTGGTGTGTAGGAGGGGACTTCAACATGTTGGAGGACCCTTCTGACAGGATTGGAGGCAGCCATGCTACTGTGCATGGAGTCGAGTTAGCAGCTTGGGAGAGGTTGTGTATGACTTTGAGGGTCTCGGATACATGGCAGCACTCTGGCTTTGTGAGGCCTCCAGAGAGTCTTGCCTTCTCTAGATCGGACCACAGAGTCGGAGGAGTGAATCTATCGCGGATAGATCGCTTCTACACTAGTGACCACTTCAGTGACTTGGGGGGATCAGTGGGCATCCTGGCAAGGACATCCTTCTCGGACCATGCACCGGTGATCCTCACAGTGGCAGACAGGCAGAGGAGTGGGAGCACGATGCTTCGCATCCTAGAGCGGGTCTTGTTGGACTCAGCACTCAGAGAGAGGGTAGAGGCTCTCTGGACAAAGGGCATGGAAAGCCAAGTTCCACCTGCAGACAAAGCGGCCTTAGGCCTAGCTCAGCTCAACCACTTTTTTCTTCACGAGTCTCTGCCTCGCCGGGCTGCACGAGAGAGGAGGAGCAGCGTCTCAGACGAGGCATTGCTTCACTACAGAGGATGCAGGAGCAGCATCCAGACAGGCGAGGGTTGGAGGAGCAGTTACAGCAAGCTCGACAGGAGCTTGCTAGCACAGAGGAGAGGCGTCATGAGTTTGCCTTCCACCGACAAGCATCTCAGTGGACTCAGGTGGGTGACAGAGTGACTGGTGCTTTTTTTGAGACAATGGGACCTCGGCACTCGCATGCCAAGGTCAATCAATTGAGGAGACCCGATGGGTCAGTTGCTTGTGAGCCCGAGGATATGCGTGCAGTTGCTACTGACTTTTACCGTGAGTTACTGTCAGTTCAGCCCCAGTCAGAGCGGCAGGATGCATGCAAGGAGCAGGTTTGGACACAGATGCCTTGACTTGTGACACAGGAGATGCGCCAGAGGCTAGAGATGCCTCTTCAGCTTGAGGAGCTGCACACGGCTCTTAGGGCCCTCCCTCGTGGTAGCTATCAGGTGAGGATGGGTTGACTCCCAGCTTTTTCTTGGAGTACTCGGACCTGCTTGGCCCAGATCTTTGTAGTGCCTTACAGTACATTGTGCACACAGGAGTGATGCCTAATAGCATGAGTGAGGGCCTGATCTACCTCATTCCAGAGGAGGGTGGCTCCTTGGATGAGATTCGACAGTGGCGCCCCATCACCATCCTCAACTCAGCCTACAAAATTCTTGCCAAGGCTCTGAGCTTGAGGATTCGGCCACTTTTGGAGAGCCTTATACATGGGACTCAGACAGGTTTTGTCAAGGAACGCAGTATCCTTGACAACATCTTCACTTTCTGGGAGGCTTCTGCCCTGGCATGGCTCCGTGGGGAGGACCTTGTGATTCTTCTTCTGGATTTTGAGAAGGCATACAACAGAGTTGACTCGGACTTTCTAGAGGGCACTCTACGCAGGATGGGCTTCTCAGATGCTTGGATCATAGGGGTGGCAGCTTTGTACAGACAGGCTCACAGTCATGTGCTTTTGGCAGGAGGTAGAGGTGAGCGCTTCATGCTCACACGCTCGGTCAGACAGGGTTGTCCTCTTGCCCCCTTTCTCTCTCTCTTCTATGCGGAGGCGATGAGCAGATTTCTGGTGTCACAGCAGGTTGGTCTGCGGGGCTTAGCACTCCCTATTCGGGGAGATGAGCTACTGGACGCTGAGTTTGCCGATGACTCAACCTGCACAGATGTGAGCAGGCTTTCGAGACCTTCTGTTGTCCATCGGGCGCATTGATCAACTGGAGAAAGACAGTGCCTTTCTCGGTTGGCAGTGCTTCTGTGCCAGATTGGATGCCAGGAGAGGGTTTCAGGTGGATTCCCCCAGGGACGGCAGTTCGGTACTTGGGTTGTCAGGTTGGTTTGGACTTGTCCCCCGAGTAGCAAATTGCTCCTCTTCTCCTGTCCATCAGGAGAAAGCTGTAACATTGGAGCTCAACAGGACTTTCGCTGGCTGGTAGAGTAGTAGTTGCCAACCAGGTGTTGTTGGCGACTATGTGGTACATCACTTCTTGCTGGATCTTCTCGAGTTCTTGTATCAGCCAGGTAGAGAGGCTGATTAGGAACTTCCTTTGGTCAAGTCGTGACACTCAGATTGCCCGATCCAATGTGGCTTGGTCGGTCATCACACTTCCTTGTTCTCAGGGAGGGCTTGGGATCATTGATCCAGCACAGCAGAGCAGAGCCCTTCTTGGGAAGTTCGTAGTCAGAGGACTTCTTCCAGGAGAGGAGCCCTGGAAGGAGTTCTTGCTGCAGAGGCTTCGTGTCAGGGTGCCTCAGTCAGGATGCCCTTGGCAACCTTTGACCAGATGGATCTTTACAGAGTTGCGCCGAGTTGGTTTGAGCAGGCGACTAGAGGACCGCTTCGCTGTGAGTTTGCTTCCATCTTGGGAGCTCTTACGGCGTGGCCTGGAGTAGAGACAGCCGACGTGCACGGAGGAGCGCCTACGGGAGCCCCTCCTTTGGAACCCCATGGTTAGCACTCAGAGAGGCCACTCGGTTGGTAGTCGGCCTCATGTTTCTTGGGGTTCCATGGCAGCAAGTCCAGCGCGCTCTCTAGGTGACTGGCTAGAGTTCACAGGTTTGTCAGAGGAGGTGCAGGGTTTCCAGCTACAGGGCATGAGAGGGGTGGAGAGCATGTGTGAGGACATCTCAGAGTCAGTTCCAGCTAAGTGGCTCACGCGTCTCGAGCAAGTAGCACCCCGGTGGATGGGAGCCTTCACATGATTGGAGGTTCTCATTTCAGTCAGGGCCTGCTCTGAGTCTGTCTCAGCCTTGTTCTTCGAGCTTCAGGGTGGGGGACGACTATAGCGAGTGGCAGTAGAGGCCCCGCAGGTAGCAGAGTGCTGTTTCCAGAGAATCCGAGTAGTGGGCATCTGTGGGAGGACCTGCGTCATAGACCCTGACCCAGCAGTTCTTGAGACAGGACACTGGAGGCTATGGGCTTGGGAGTGTTGTCCGCTAGCACGAGTACAGTGGGATCAGTGAGTGGCTATGGAGAGACCCCTTCTCTTCTGCAGACCACCCAGGAGTTCCGTTCTTTCAGTACACTGTTCGACTCGGAGGTCATATACTAGCAGCACAGAGAGAGGCCCGCCCCACTGCAGCACGTCATTGGCAGGAGGAGGGTCTCACAGTCGAGTTCTTGGTAGACTTTTGGGAGAGGTTGTGGGACTCTAGACAGTCGAGGCGAGTCACCTTGTTTCAGTGGCTGGTTGCACATAGAGCTACAGCAGTAGGGAGCTGGCTAGTGCATAGTGGTCTCTCACCACATGTACAGCTTGTGACCAGTTGGTGGAGAGTCAGTGTTGTCTTTGGGACTGTCCCTCGGCCCACCAGGTGTGGCTACGAGTTCTTCGGCTGATGCATGCTCTCTCCACGACTCGACAATACACTTGGGGGGCAGCGGCTTGGTCCACCCTCACAGGCCCGGCACTTCAGTTTGAGCTATCTTCCACCAGCAGGATGATAGTGATGCAGGGGGGGCGACCTACACTCCAGCCTGCTACAGAGCTTACTCCACAGGAGTGGTGCAGTGAGAGAGAGGAGTGTTGGGAGCTCATCAATGGCCTGACACTTTGGTTCATCTGGCGGGCCCGCTGTTTCCGCGTCTTTGAGGCTCGCCCTGTGCCACCAGCAGAGACTGTTCGTGACTTTTGGCTAGAGCTGATCCATACTCTCAGAGGACAGCTTGCGAGGCCTTCCTTCGACTCTGGTGCCCTGGGCCTTTCTACACCATAGTCGAGGGTGTGCTCAGATGGCACTACTATCCACGTGTGTGGCTCTTCCCTCCTCCTATTTCTTGATTTAGCCTCATTGTATATATGCTGTTTTTTCATTGGGAGAGTCTCCCCATCATGCTTGTTGTAGCCCTCTCTTGAAGAGGTGGTTGTAGCCCTATGGGCAGTTCTCATTAACTAATAGAAGGATCTTTTTCTCGGAAAAAAAAAAGGAAAAGTTGTAAAACTTTTCTACATATATTATGGCCCATTTAAGTGATAAATGGCGTAGCATTTAGCTTGGATCTTCTAGAGAATTGGAAAATCCATAATGCTTTTCACATGAGCCTTCTACGACCTTTCCATTGACGAACCTCCTGCATAACGAGTTACAGAGATCCCCCTGAGGTAGATGAAAATGAAGAAATACTTCTTCCAAAACAAATCATTCACCATCGGGAGTGCCAACTAAAGTCTGGAAGAAGTACTTATTAAAGTTTAAGAATTACTCCCCTCTAGATGCTCAGTGGATGACGGAATCAAAATTTTGCAAGCATCCTGCATAAGTATCATGATGCCCTACAGTTAAGGACAACAATTTATACTTTAGAAGCCAAAGAGATGTAATACTTTTAGCTAGCTACGGCTACAAATACAAAAAAAATGATTAGCTATGACTACAGACAAACGAAAATGATTTTTGTGCACACAAGATAAAATATGAATTAATGAAAAAAAAAATTCCGAGAAAAAGATCCTTCTATTACTTCATGAAAACTGCCCATAGGGCTACATCCACCTCTGCAAGAGACGGCTACAACAAGCATGATGGGGAGACTCTCCCAATGAAAAAACAGCATATATACAATGAGGCTAAATCAAGAAATGGGAGGAGGGAAGAGCTACACAGGTGGACAGTAGTGCCATTTGAGCACCCCCTGGACTATGATGTAGAAAGGCCCAGGCCGCCAGAGTCGAAGGAAAGCCTCGCGGCGCTCCTGCATGCGGTCGGAGCTACCCTGTAGTCCCTCAAGCTGTCCTTTGAGAGTATGGATCAGCTCTAGCCAAAAGTCACGAACAATCTCTGCTGGACGCACAGGGCGAGCCTCAAAGATGGGGAAACAGCGGGCCCGCCAGATGAACCAAAGTGTCAGGCCATTGATGAGCTCCCAACACTCCTCTCTCTCACTGCACCACTCCTGTAGAGTAAGCTTTGTAGCAGGATGGAGTGTAGGTCGCCCCCCCTACATCACTATCATCCTGCTGGTGGAAGATAGCTCAAACTGAAGTGCCGGGCCCGTGAGGGTGGACCAAGCCGCTGCCCCCCAGGTGTACTATCGAGCCATGGAGAGGGCAGGCATCAGCCGAAGAACTCGTAGCCACACCTGCAGGGCCGAGGGACAGTCCCAAAGACAATGACGCCGACTCTCCACCAACTGGTCACAGGCTGCACATGCGGCCGAGAGACCACTATGCACAAGCCAGCTCCCTACTGCTGTGGCTCTGTGTGCAACCAGCCACTGAAACAACGTGACGCGCCTCGGCTGTCTCGAGTCCCACAGCCTCTGCCAAAAGGCTGCCAAGAACTCGACTGTGAGGCCCTCCTCCTGCCAATGACGTGCTGCAGCGGGGCGGGCCTCTCTCTGTGCTGCAAGTATATGACGTCCAAGCCGAACAACGTACTGAAAGAAGGGGACTCCTAGGCGGTCTGCAGAAGAGAAGGGGTCCCTCCATAGCGACTCACCAGGATCCCACTGTACTCGTGCCAGTGGACAACACTCCCAAACCCATAGCCTCCAGTGTCCAGTCTCAAGAGCTGCTGTGTCAGGGTCTATGACGCAAGTCCTCCCACAGATGCCCACAACTCGGATCCTCTGGAAACAGCACTCTGCTACCTCCGGGGCCTCTACTGCAACTCGCTGTAATCGTCCCCCACCCCGAAGCTCGAAGAACAGGGCTGGGATAGTCTCTGAGCAGGCCCTGACTGAAATGAGAACCTCCAGTCATGTGAAGGCTCCCATCCACCAGGGTGCTACTGGCTCGAGAGGCGTGATCCACTCAGCTAGGACTGACTCTGAGATATCCTGACACATGCTCTGCACCCCTCGCATGCCCTGTAGCCGGAAACCCTACACCTCCTCTGACAAACCTGTGAACTCCAGCCAGTCACCTAGAGAGCGCGCTGGACCTGCTGCAATGGGACCCCAAGAAACATGAGGCCGACTCCCAACCCAGTGGCCTCTCTGAGTGCTAACCATGGGGTTCCAGACGAGGGGCTGCCATACGCGCTCCTCCGTGCACGACAGTTGTCTCTGCTCTAGGCCACGCCGTAAGAGCTCCCAAGATCGAAGCAAACTCACAGCAAAGTGGTCCTCCAGTCTCCTGCTCAAACCAACTCGGCGCAACTCTGTAAAGATCCATCTGGTCAAAGGTTGCCAAGGGCCTCCTGACTGAGGCACCCTGGCACGAAGCCTCTGCAGCAAGAACTCCTTCCAGGGCTCCTCGCCTCGAAGAAGTCCTCTGACTACGAACTTCCCAAGAAGGGCTCTGCTCTGCTGTGCTGGATCAATGATCCCAAGCCCTCCCTGAGACCAAGGAAGTGTGATGACCGACCAAGCCACCTTGGCTTGGGCAATCCGAGTGTCACGACCTGACCAAAGGAAGTTCCTGATCAGCCTCTCTACCTGGCTGATACAAGAACTCGAGAAGATCCAGCAAGAAGTGATGTACCACATAGTCGCCAACAACACCTGGTTGGAAACTACTACTCTACCAGCCAGCGAAAGTCCTGCTGAGCTCCAATGTAACAGCTTTCTCCTGATGGACAGGAGAAGAGGAGCAATCTGCTGCTCGGGGGACAAGTCCAAACCAACCTGACAACCCAAGTACCAAACTGCAGTCCCTGGGGGAATCCACCTGAAACCCTCTCCTGGCATCCAATCTGGCACAGAAGCACTGCCAACCGAGAAAGCCATTGTCTTTCTCCAGTTGATCAGTGCGCCCGATGCCCAGCAGAAGGTCTCCAAAGCCTGCTCACATCTAAGTACAAGGGTGAGTCGTCGGCAAACTCGACGTCCAAAAGCTCATCTCCCCGTATAGGGAGTGCTAAGCCCCGCAGACCAACCTGCTGTGACACCAGAAATCTGCTCATCGCCTCCGCATAGGACAGAAAGAGAAAGGGGGCAAGAGGACAACCCTGTCTGACCGATCGTGTGAGCATGAAGCGCTCACCTCTACCTCCTGCCAAAAGCACCTGACTGTGAGCATGTCTCTACAAAGCTGACACCCCTCTGATCCAAGCATCTGAGAAGCCCATCCTGCGTAGAGTGCCCTCTAGAAAGTCCTAGTCAACTCTGTCGTATGCCTTCTCAAAATCGAGAAGAAGAATCACAAAGCGCTCCCCACGGAGCCGTGCCAGGGCAGAAGCCTCCGAGAAAGTGAAGAAGTTGTCAAGGATACTGCGTTCCTTGACAAAACCTGTCTGAGTCCCATGTATAAGGCTCTCCAAAAGTGGTTGAATCCTCAAACTTAGAGCCTTGGCAAGAATTTTGTAGACTGAGTTGAGGATGGTGATGGGGCGCCACTGTCGAATCTCATCCAAGGAGCCACCCTCCTTTAGAATGAGGTAAATCAGGCCCTCATTCATGGTATCTGGCATCACTCCTGTGTGCAGAATGTACTGAAAGGCACTACAAAGATCTGGGCCAAGCAGGTCCCAGTACTCCAAGAAGAAGCTGGGAGACAACCCATCCTCACCTGGACAGCTACCACGAGGGAGGGCCCTAAGAGCCGTGTGCAGCTCCTCAAGCTGAAGAGGCATCTCTAGCCTCTGACGCATCTCCTCAGTCACAAGACAAGGCATCTGTGCCCAAACCTGTTCCCTGCATGCATCCTGCCACTCTGACTGGGGCTTAGCCGACAGTAACTCACGGTAAAGTCAGTAGCAACTGCACGCATATCCTCGGGCTCACAAACAACTGACCCATCGGGTCTCCTCAACTGATTAACCTTGGCATGCGAGTGCCGAGGTCCCATTGTCTCAAAAAAAGCACCAGTCACTCTGTCACCCACCTGAGTCCACTGAGATGCTTGTCGGTGAAAGGCAAACTCATGACGCCTCTCCTCTGTGCAAGCAAGCTCCTGTCGAGCCTGTTGTAACTGCTCCTCCAACCATGGACTCTCTGGATGCTGCTCCTGCATCCTCTATAGTGAAGCAATGCCTCGTCTGAGACGCTGCTCCTCCTCTCTCGCTACAGCCCGTCGAGCCAGAGACTCCTGGAGAAAAAAGTGGCTAAGCTGAGCTAGGCCTAAGGCCACTCTGTCTGCAGGAAAAGCCTGGCTGTCCATGCCCTCTGTCCAGAGAGCCTCTACCCTCTCTCTGAGTGCTGAGTCCAACAAGACCCGCTCTAGGATGCGAAGCATCATGCTCGCTCCCACTCCTCTGCCTGTCTGCCACTGTGAGGATCACCGGTGCATGGTCCGAGAAGGATGTCCTTGCCAGGATGCCCACTGAACCCCCCAAGTCACTGAAGTGGTCACTAGTGTAGAAGCGATCTATCGGCGATAGATTCACTCCTCCGACTCTGTGGTCCGATCTAGAGAAGGCAAGACTCTCTGGAGGCCTCACAAAGCCAGAGTGCTGCCATGTATCCGAGACCCTCAAAGTCATACACAACCTCTCCCAAGCTGCTAACTCGACTCCATGCACAGTAGCATGGCTGCCTCCAATCCTGTCAGAAGGGTCCTCCAACATGTTGAAGTCCCCTCCTACACACCAATGGTCAGCCAGTGGCAAAGACTCAACAATCTGTGACCAAACCTCTGCACGAGCACTCGCCACATTGGGCGCATAGATGTTCAGGAAGCCCACAAGGCCACCCTGAACCTGCATAGTAATCCACTGAGCCCTGCCTAGCACAATAATCCCTCTGCTCACAATGGCCTGCTGCGATGAGTCCGCAATAGTCATACATACCCTACCCTGGACGCCTCCAGGTCCAAAAGCAGCTGACCAAAAGGTATCATATCGTCCACGCAGAATCTGACCACATCGCCAAATGCGGCTCTCAGACAGATGGTGCTCCTGAAGCATAAGGAGATCAATCTCTCCTCCCACAAGGCAACGCTGAAGCTCCTGACGCAATGGGCCCCGCTATCGCTGAAACTGGGGCCCACCTAGTCCCTGCACGTTCCACGAGACGATCCTCATGGGGAGCGAGAGAGAACAGATGCTGCCGCAGCAGCAAGACGGCCTATCTTCGAGGCTGGCTTGGATGGGGAGTAATCCGCATCCGAGCGTAGACTGCAGTGAATGTCTAGCCCAAGCCCAAGCAGAGCGAGCCGTGCATAAACCAACCTCCTCTGTCCAGGAGTCCTCATGAATGCATAGATAGCAAGGCAAACACTGCGTATCAGGAAAGAAGTACACCACAATGTGCCTACATCCTGCCGAGTCTGGGGGTGTCACCGCAAACTTGGCCAATGGCCACAAAGTCTGCAGCAAATCTGTAACTCCAAGTTCTCCCATGTGATGAGAGAACTCGAGAACCTGTGTATGCAACCATCCCACCACTGAGTCGAGGGACCACTCTGTCTCGGTCCTACCACAGAGGGGGAAGGAGAAACCAATTGCTGAGTCCAAGGCCTCTGTCCCCCTAGCCGCGAGGAACAAAGCATGGAGCCTGAAGCAGGCTGCCTCGTGGTCTGCTGCGGAATCGCCGAGAAAGCGAGTGAACCCGTAGTCGAAGAAATCTCAGCGGCGTTGGAGGTCAATGCTCGTCAGACCACGAGGGATAGCTGCAAGGGAAGATGTCTGAATCTGCAGAGGGGGCCACAAGAAGGGCTGACCCTCTCTCGCTAGGCGACTCGTGGCAAAGGCGCTGCCAAGAGATCTCCTAGCCGCCGGCGAGGGACCAATCTCCTGAGTCTACTGTGGAACTGGAGCAAGAGGGGGGGGAGAAGGAGCTGGGAGGGACGGAGGGGAGGAAAAGCGGGGTGGGGCGACAGAGGTAGAGGGGCGAGGTGGGGAGTGGATGGGAGCAGAGGGCGGGGGGGAGGATGAGGAGGAGGAGGGGAACTCTGAAGGGGGGGCGGCTGGCGAGGGTGAAGCGGAGGTGGAGGCTGGCGTAGGGGGCTCCTCCTACTCAAGAGGACCAAAGTGGTTCCCGTGGGAACCCACTGCTGCTGAGTAGGCACCTGAGGGCCACTCTGAGTCCCAGGCTGTCGCTGTGGCCCCTGGCGTCGACGGCCATGGGCCTGCTGCCACCCCTCCTCCGCTGGAGCCCCAGGCTCGGGGGGTGGCTCTGAATCTGTGCGCTGTGCCGCTGGCTGTGGCTGCGGGCCAGCCTTGGCAGGCTGGGACTGGGGCTGGGGGTGGGGCTGAGGCTGAGGTGCAGGTCGTGGCCTCCTCCGTGGACAGGCCTTCGCTAGGTGGCCCATCTGTCTACAAATAAAGCACTTGTTCAGGAGACCCAAGTACTCCACACTCTGTCTAAACCAACCCCCACTCACCCGAGGCAAAAGGATGATCTTCGGGAGCGTGTGGGTATCTCTGACCAAAACTCGAACTGAGGGGATGCCAGCCGCCTTGGCAGCTACTGATGCTGCCGTACGAGGTGACTCCAGGACAGTCCCGATGGCGGAGCCAATCCTGGAGAGAAGTGGTAGGTACTCCCTTCGTAAACCCGCAAAGCAGGCTGAGATGGGGATGTCTGCCTCCTCTACGAGGACATCCGAAGTCGGGTCAAAACCATGTCGCCACTGTCGAAAGTGGGCGCGTGATGCTCGGATGGCCAGTGGACTCATAGCTATGACCTTGGAAGCCATCTCGGAGGTCTCGAACTCGATCTGGTAGTACCCCCGTCCGAGAATCTGGACATCCAAGATCTTGCCCACCTTTGTGAGAAGGCGGGCCTGGAGAAGGTCTCGTAGCTCTCCTCTGCTATGACGGGTGCCGAGAATTTTGCAGATGACCGAAGTCGCCTGCAAACACTCAACCTCAGCGGCTAGGCTCGCTTGCTCTGTCGGCGATAGAGCAAGTCGAATGGTGGGTTCAGCGGGGTCGGGCGAGGGGGCTTCGGATGAGTCCCTCTATGGCGGCGTTGGAGCCTCCATCTATGTCTACTGCTGTGGCGAAGAAGCCGACGGTGAAGAGACTCTGCAACCGAGCACGCCGAGCACTGTCCGAAGAAACAGTGTTGCAGAGCCAAGTGCAGGAACCTTTGGGAATGACGAAGACGGGGGGGAAGAAAGGATAAGGCAGTGAGCGAGAATTCAAGGGGCAATGGGCGGGGGGGGAGGGGGGGGGGGGCGGAGGTGGCGGCGCGAGAAGGGGGCAGCGGACGGGTTGGGGGGCAACGACGGGCTGAGGGCAGCGGGCTGGGCTAGGCAGATGCGCGCAAGGGCAGGCGGGGGACAGGAGGCAGCAAGGGGGGGGGGGGGGCGCTCGGTCCGAAGAAATGAATTTATGAATTTATTGGTACCAATTATGAATAGGTGGATTTTCCTCTGCAATGCACCATTTGGAAATTTATCCGTGTCCGGATAGTATGATAAGTAGAACAATAGTTGAACGCACTGTAGAATAGTTCATAACAAGCACATGAATAAAATGGTGTCCCCATTTCGCTCAGTAAAGCTATGATTTAATATTTTTTATGGTGGCCGCCCACGAAGTGGTCATCCGAACACAATGAAAATACGACTTGTCGGAACCTAGGCGGAAGCCGATAGATTCAATCAAGAGAGAGATGAAATCGACCGGGTTAATCATGCCCCCGATTAGCCAAAAAACTGGGATTGAATGCCCACTTTTATGTGTAAAGCTTTAAAACCTTATAAACTCAGTGGTCGGACAATATGAATGCGGTCAAATGTTTTGAAAATTAAAATAACTGTAAAGGTTAAAAACCTTATAAACTTAGTGGTCGGATGGTATGAACGCAGTCAAATGTTTTAAACATTAAAATAAGACTTTAACTTCAGCAAAGTAGCGTAGAATTTAAAAAACTCCAGTGCTAGCCCCTCTCTCTCTCTCTCTCTCTCTCTCTCTCTCTCTCTCTCTCTCTCTCTCTCTCTAGCCCCATCTGGCAAGCGAAACTCAAGCGCTAGGTACATAAACAGGTAGCGCTACAAATTGAGGGCACTCTCCAACAGTTTCCCTTCATACGAAGACTCGTCAGCTCTTAGTTCAGCCAATTCTCCCTCTCTCTCTCTACAATTCTATTGCTCGTGTCCGTGAAGGCCGTCACACTGGTGACGTGGCAGGCCCGCAGACAAACACATAGACTAAGGGACCCCTATGAAATGCGCCGATAGGCTGACGTGGCAGACTGTACGGACCCCTGCAAATTCTGCTGATTGCTGACGTGGGAGATTCTCCGCAAAATGCACTGGGCTGCTGACGTGGCAATGTGTACGCAATTCCGCAAGTCACGCTAGCTGATTTTGGAAGCTTTTGAGTTGAGAAGCTTTTGGGGGAAACAATTGCTTTGATTTTGAGAAGCTTTTGAGTTTAAACTTTTGGGGCTCTGCTTTTGGGCATCCCTTGTAACAATAAATTAGCCTTTTGGGCCTCATTACTCAAAGCATCTGGACGCACAGTTTGAGTGTGAGTTCCCAAGGACTCGCTTGTACTTTTTACACAGATAATATAAAAAGACATACTGAAAGGGGCACCAGTCTTTGGGGCCAATACCTTGGCACGGAACTACGCCGGGCCATGTCGTCTTTTGTGAACTGTTTTAAAGTGAATCTCTCTAGTGTCACGGTAGAACTAGACTTGAGGTATCCTACTTTGTTACAAAGGCCGTCAAGTAACTGAATGTGTCTATGTATGATAGGAAAGGTATGGGTGCATTCAATTCTCCGTCGGCTATCAAGGACACAACAGAGGCCTACCAATGCTCAAAGCAAAGGAGAGAGAGAGAGAGAGAGAGAGAGAGAGCGTTCGAATTCCTGCTTGTTTTTTTTTAACGTGAGTTAAATGAGAAAGGTTGGTTTTACATGGCCCTTTAATTAATGGAAGTGGCCGGCCAGGTTGGGCGCCCTCAGTGGGTTTTATAAAATAACTTGCGATGACTTATTGTGGGTGTCGATAAAAGCATGCGCTGTTGTCTTAAGTCCCTAGCGTAAAAAATTCTACGAAGAGCTGCCATCATACGTGTGAGGGCAGCGTTTGATAAGGAGGCGCAAGGCTGAAGAGGCACGTCTGGTGAGGAGGCATGCGACGAGGCAATTCAGCCAGCGTATGAAATTCAGCCGAGCGTATGTCTGAAATTCAGCCCACATAGGGGTGCGTAAAGGGGTACATTGCCTTGGGGAAAGGGTGCGAGCATGGCCGAAGGTGTGGCTGCCTACCGGGTCCGTGCCCTTTCACATGATTGGGTGGGAGCACACAGGTGCACAGGAGTGCAATCCGATCAAGGGATACGCAAGGTCCTCCGGGTACGCCGCACACATACACATCTCTCTTCTGTCTTTACTTATAGAATTGGGACAGAAAAAATTCAAGTTACCTCATGCTTGTATGCACATGCGTACCACCTTTCTTCTGCTTCCATACAACTCCGGGAAAGGGGGAGAGGGTAGCGGCGAGGGTGAGAGAATCACAACCTTCGGGTCCCGGGAAATTTTTTTTGCTCTAATACCACTGTGAGGATTAGTGGTGCTAATCCTATAATTAAGACTAAAACTTCATACTTTAAATCAAACTGCGACTCAAGAAACTGAATGTGTGTTTGATTGATTGAATGAATGCTTGAAAACTAAGTACAATAGGCTCCTTATATAGGAGACGAAGAGACACAAATGAAAAGACACACTCATCGTGAAGAGACGCGACTTTAGACGTAAAGACACGTCCTTTCGGCAAAGAGTTGCAACCATTGGAGGAAGAGTCGCAACCGTAGAGCGAAGAGGTAGTCGCAGTCGTCGAAGGAGTGTGCAAAGAGGTATGTCTCTTGAGCAAAAAGTCATGACCATCCAAGCGTAGGGGTTCTCCATGGCATGGCACTTTGCGTATTTGCAACTAGGAGTGTATGTAATACTGCAACATAGTCACAATCGGGACAAAGGTGACTGCCTTCCAAACATTGAAAGAGAGATTGACTTTGCGACCAGTATTGACTTTGCCGGACTTGCAAAAGTTATTCGAAGTATATTGTGATGCTTATGGTCGTAGTCTGGGTGCGCTCTTAATGCAAGAAGGCCATGTCATTGCCTATGAGAGCCGATTGTTTTCAAGGTCGGAATTGACAGCACAGATTTATGAGAAAGAGCTTTTGGCAGTTATCCATGCTCTTACTCAGTGGTGATATCACCTACTCGGAGCCGATTTTACGGTCTTCACTGATCATTAGAGTTTACGCTACTTCTTGTCACAGAAGCAGCTTTCGGAAAAATAGATGTGGTGGGCTAACATCTTGTCACAGTTTCACTTCCAGATTGTCCATGTACAGGGACAGAAGAACTTGGTGGCAGATACTTTGTCCCAAAGGCCGTTAGTCTTGGCTATTTCCACGATTCATCATAGAAGCTTCGAGGACGTCGTCGATCAATACGCCACAGATCCAGATTTTTCTGATGTATTCACTCGAATACAAAATGGGAAGGTAGTAGCCAAATATTTCATACGGGATGGCTACTTGATGAAGAAAACGATGTTGTGCGTTACACAGCCGTTGAGGGAAAAGGTTCTAACTGAATGCCATTGTCCACCTTTTACGGGTCACCGCGGCATTGACACCACCTTGAAAGGCGTGGAGTGTTACTTCTTTTGGCCGAGACTCAAAAAGGATGTGGACGACTTTGTACGCAGTTGCTTGATATGCCAGAAGGTCAAGTTTGACATGCATAAAGCATAGGGATTGTTACAGCCTTTACCCATTCCTACCCGCCCCTGGGAAAGAACTGCTATGGATTTCATTTTTGATCTCCCGAAGACACAAAGTGGGCATGATGGCATTTGGACTGTCATCAACAGATTTAGCAAGCAAGCTCACTTCATTTCAGTGAGGAAAACAGTCAAGCCGGATCATTTAACGAGAATGTTCATTTCACAGATTTTCAGATTACATGGCATGCCTGAGAAAATAGTCTCTAACAAAGATTCCCGATTAACGAGTTTTTTCTGGAAGGCTATTTAGGAGAACATTGGCACACAGTTGCAGTTCTCGTCATCTTTCCACCCGCAGACAGATGAGCAATCTGAGATTGCCTCACACACACACACACACACACACACACATGCTAAATATTTCATTTCATTTCATTCTGTCTCTCTCACAGAGACGTAGCATTCGTTCGATATAACATTTCATTTCATTTCTCTCTCTCTCTCTCTCTCTCTCTCTCTCTCTCTCTCTCTCTCTCTCTCTCTCTCTCTCTCTCTCTCTCTCTCTCTCTAGCTCGCTTTTCTAAAGCCCGCCACTCCTGTGGTGAAGAAGAGAGCTCGCTTTGCTAAAGCCCGCCAGTCCTGTGGTGAAGAAGAGAGAGAGAGAGAGAGAGAGAGAGAGAGAGAGAGAGAGCTTCACAATACCGACGCGTAGGTTCGGAGCAGCCGTTGAGGTGAGGGTGACGAATGCTAGAAGGCGTGCCTGGAGAAGATCACGCAGCTCTCCTCTCCTCTCCTGGGTCTGGTACCGAGAATCTTGCAGATGACGGAAATCACCTTCTGCGGCTAGCCTCGCTTGCTCTGTCAGTGAGAGAGCAAGTCGAATGGTGGGTAAAGCGGGGTCGGGCGAGGGGGCTTCTGTGGAGTCCCTCTGTGGCGGAGCATGAGCCTCCATTTGTGTCTGCTGCTATGAAAAAAGCGGAGGAGCGTCGACGAACGAGGAAGAGCCTGCTGGACCGAGCACGTCGAGAGTGCCAGCGAGACCCGTCAAGCAGGAAAGAGGAGTCGATGGGGTGTAAACGAAAGCTGGCGGTCGAGGCACAGGGCAGGCAGGCGGGGGGTTGGGTAGCGGCAGGCGGGACGGGTGGGCAACGGGCGGGAGGATGTAGTGGCAGGTGTACCGGGCAAGGAGCAGCGGGAGGGCATAAGTCTTGCTGAAAGACTTATTTATTGAAAAGGCTCCCTAGAAGTTCTTTCAGTAAAACCACACGCAAAAGTTTGACGTGGCATTTTACGGCTGGGCTGCAATTTACGCTGAAGTGGCTGACCAGACGGACAATCCATAAAACGCGCTGCTCACGTGGCGTACCTGTACGGATTTCCACTTTTCGCGCTGCAGATTTTTTGCAGTTTCACATGAAGCTTTTTGAGAGCAGTTACTTTTGATTTGAAGTGCTTTTAGGACAATAGCTTTTGGGGCTCTGCTTTAGCAACCCTTGTACTCTTTATTAGGCATCTGGACGCAGAGCTCGAAGATTGGTTCCGACGGGAGTTGTATCCTTGGCAAATCAATAAATGAAGAGATACCCAAAGGGGCGCTAGTCTATGGGGTGGGGCCAATACGTCTAGAGGGTGGAACTCCGCCACTCCACGTGTTCCCATGTGGATTCTCTATTTCCTTGTTATTTCGATTGTTTGAAATACTAGAAGTGTTGCCAAGTGTGTGGATTGCCGCTCCTCTATCTTTCCGTCCGATCACTCGCCAGAAGTGATTATAGTCAGCGGTAGGGGGTCATTGGCGCAGTAGATTTGGCTCATATGTATCCTCCCTCGCCCATCTTCTTTTTAAACAAAACCTGTCAAGTCAAAAACGAAAAAAGAAAACGCCAGCTCCACATTCGTTAGTGATGGATTCCATTCTTCCATATATACTCTTTGGGTCGGAGGAAAGAGCATGGTCAGCTAGCTCAGGCCCAGCACTTGGTTATGAGACGGGGCAAGGCAGCCTAGCTATCAGGCTACACATACGGCGACCTCAACAATACCCCTTGCCTGATTTCTCGGCAATATTATGGACTTGGAATCAGAGAGAGACCTCAGATGGAAGCTGATCCGCAGCCTTGGCATGTGGTTCATATGGCATGCCCAGTGTGCCAAAGTTTTCGAGAGCCGACCTGAGTTTTCAAGGGCCGAGCTGAGCCTCCCATGGGGCCGTATGAGCCTTCTAGTTGGAGCTGATTCACACACTCAAAGGACAGTATGACAGCATCCAAGGGAAATTGCGGCATGGCTGATATATGGTGTCAGACATTCATTTACTTGCAACGGCCAAGACCTTTCTTCATAATAGATAATGGCAACTACTTGCATTGCAGGCCACCTGTGTGGCTTTTCTCCCCTCCTATTCTGTGGTTTAGTTGCCGTACAAATGTTACTCATTTTGGCAGTCTTCCTGCTTACTATAAAGTGTACCCTTTTGAATGGGGGTAGCCCTTTGGACCATTTAAAAAACTAATAGGAGGATCCTTTTTGGGAAAAAAAAATTATTCCATGTACCTTGAGACAAATCCATAAGATAAGTAGATATGATGCCAATCATTTGAGTTCCTTCCGTGAGGTACTACAAACTCCTGTGGGACTTGCCAATATCGAAAAAACCCTTTCGCGCAATTAAGGTTCATGAGAGAGATTTTACTAACTGCAAACCACATCATGACCATGGCCATCAAGGTCGGGAGTCGGGGGGCAGTCAATCTACGCCGTCTATCTACTGCACATTCTTCTGCGGAATGTGGTGCTACAGGGCTTGGATGCACGCCATGTCAGCAGATGGAATTTACCCAGCCGTCGGACGACGAGGGACCTCCAACTCAGCAGGCGGAATGTGTTGAGCTCCTGCCACATCAGCACCAGGAATTTCAGACTGTCGCTAAACTGTCTGCACACTCCCAGCCAATCCCGTGCGCCTTTACCTACTCTCAGTCCGCTCAGGGTTCACTGCAAGCCCCCCTCCTCCCGACTCTCGACGGCCGGGAAAGGACTCTTAGTGTCCATTCCCACAAATAATGGCTCCCGCCGATCGCCAGTTGGTCGCCATTATTCATGGGAAAGGACACTAAGAGTCCTTTCCCTACACCATAACAGTTTGATACAGTGAATTACGTGAATTATGTGACTAATCCCTTATTATTAATCTTGGAAGTCCAAAACGCTTAATATACCAGGCTTTTGGAGCCATGGAAACATAAGCCCATGAGGGCTAGTTGGTAAGGTAACCGTTGTGCAGTAAAATTTCTGCGTGGGTGAAATCCTATACAAAGCCTATGCATCATTACAATCTACTTTCCATGGAGATTCTGGATAGCACAATTTGCACAGACAATGTGAGCCCCCATTCAAGCCTATGACTGTGAATTAAGCAAGGCAAATTACCAACAAGATAGACATGTTCAATTTAGACAGAGTTTGCTATGCATTTATGTAGCAAATGAAGATTCTCATGAACCTATACGCAGAAATACACATTTGTGTGCGCACCTGTTTTAGAAGCAAAAGAGCTTGCGTAGAGGGACGTGCCTGGAGAGTCAGCATAACCGGGAAGAAGTGTCGATTGAGAAACGGCCATCTCTCTCTCTCTCTCTCTCTCTCTCAGAGAACGCGCCCTCCTGCAGCCTTCCTCCCTCTTCCTGTCTGTCGGGTGTACGTGGTTCTAGGCCTAGCCCCAGAATGACACTTGGTAAGTTAGTAATGAAACGAGCCTACAGTCACCAGTGCTTCATTGGCTAACCTAGATCTTTAATTCCTTCTTTTTTGGCCTGTCCAAAGGGCTAAGGCCATAGTGATGTGTTCCCTTTTTCTTAATGAAAATGAAAAAAGAGAGATTATTTTAAAAATAGAATTCATAATTTTTTTCAAAATTGTTAAATTTTCATTGGTGCATGGAGGTAGTGGTCCCTCAATTCATTCTTTGGATGGGATAGGAATCCTTGGTGAACTCAATGGTATCTTGCACGTATAGGGTGCAGCAATCAATATATGCCCCCTGCCCCCCCTGCCTTTTAGGCAGACAACAATGATGTAGGATTGCCCCCCTCGCTTCAACACCATCCAGGCCGCCCAACTTGGCATGCAGGTTGCATTACTTGGGTTGCCGAGCCTAGGTCAAGTTGGAGCACGTGCGTGATCAGGCGTGATTGGAGCCAACCCACTCTTGGGTATGCGAGTACGCTCTCTCTCTCCCTCCCTCCCTCTTTCTCTCTCTCTCTCTCATTCTCATTGTGTGTGTGCGCGCGCATGCGACAGAACCCACGAGAAGCAGCATCTCTCCCCCATCTCCTTCTCCCTCTCTCTCATTGACTTGTTGGTGCGTGTAGAGCTACTTCTCCCGAAGGCTGGAGGCTCTGGGGAAGGTCTCTCTCTCTCTCTCTCTCTCTCTCTCACACACACACACACACACACACACATACGCAGGGCAAGGAGGGCCAGGGGCCCGCTCTCTGATCTTCTCTGGTGCAAAGGGCAAGACAGCCCACTACTATTTCTCTTCTCTGATGCAGGGTAAGGAGGGCCCACTCTCTGATCCTCGCTGGTGCAGGGCAAGAAGGCCCACTCTTAACAAGGCACCACGTTTGTCGGCCTCTAGAGACAAGCCCTTTTACTTGAGTTCCAAGTCGTTATTGTTCTGCTCTACGACGAAGATAGAGCTCGAATGTCCCCATGCATGGGCTGGCAAGATCCATGCAGGGAAGTGCATGCTCCAACCATTTGCATCATTGTCGCCTTTGAATGATATCGCTGACTGTTTGCAGCTTGTGTCACATGTTTCTTGAGCTGTCCAAAGGGGAAAATTTGCGCCTCTTTGGCCATAGCCTTCCGAAGAAAGAAGAGGCTGAAGCTGAAGAACGGGCGGAGTCGAGAAGATCGACTCTCAATCGTTGATGCTCAGGAATCAACGGCTTCGGATGGGCGAGGGGTAGCATTGTGGGAAGGGAGCTGCTACGAGCAAGCGAGTAGATCGGGAATGGTAGGAATCAAGTCCTCACGTTGTGGTGATGAGGGTCCACCTGAGAGAGAGTTAGCAGCTCGCATCTAGCAAGAAACAAACCAGACCGAGAAGAGAACACGATAGAGATGATGTGTGTGTGTGTGTGTGTGTGTGTGTGTGTGTTTAAGAGTCATGGGGGCGGCTGGGTGTGCCACATGACGAAGTGAGGCTGGGTGTGGTGCTGCATGGTTTGAGGGGTGGTCACGAGCAACTACCAATTCGATCGTTACTGACAGAGGAGTGAGTGTGTGCACGCGTGCACTACTTTAGGAGATCAGCACGTTAGCGAATTAGCTAGGGGCAGCTGAGTATGCATGGAGGACCTGAAGCGAGGGCATGGACATCGAAAGAAGAGAAAGTGGACGGGGTTGATGAATGTGCACGCAGGCAGGGGCCAGAAGCTTTTGGGTATGGCCTCACATGCCACATACAAAACAGATGGGGAGTTAGTGAGAAAAAGGTCGAGTTCAACGCCATGTGGGAGAGTTCCGGTGTCACTCTTTTTTTGATTTTTTTCTATTTGTAAATTGAAGCAAGCCTCATGATTTCATCACCTGTTTTTTTTTTTTCTTCTTCTTCTTCTCCTTCTGATCCTCCTCCTCTCTTGCTCCATGTTCCTCCACACACAAAACCTAACAAATTTCCTGTGTGCTTGTATATAGATTTCTATGACAAATGAGATGGTGTGCAGTTTCAATATTTATACTGCAGGCCTTGTGATTTTATCACTTTTTTCTCTTGTTTTTTTAAAGCTGTTAGAAGATTCACTTCGACTAGTTTTACTGGATTGCGCCCACTCACCCACACCCGCATGTCTCAGGGGTTGAACCATAGTGGGTGCACTTAGAGCCCCTCACCTTTACCACTAGACAAACACCCCTATTTATAACGTTATCTATATCTATACTGGAAGGTAAGGCCGTTACTAGTGTTACTCAGGGCCTACAGTATTTCAACAACTCTTCAGATCTACAAGTGATACGCTAGCCTAGATCTTAATTCTATATCTATATCTATATTGGAAGGTAAGGCCGTTCCTAGTGTTACTCAAGGCCTATAGTATTTCAACAACTCTTTAGGTCTACAAGTGATACGCTAGCACAGTGGTTGATCGTTGGGCTCTAGTGAGGGCGGGCAAAGTTCGCAATGGCCAGATTTTTTGCCCTCTTGTGCAGCAATACTATTTTGGTCTCGAGTTTTGCTACGCACTACTCCATTCACGACAATGAGCTCAGAAGCTTTTTCTATCTAGGAGCACAGCGTCTCGCAAAGCACAAAAAAATTAGGCAAAATAGAAAATACACCCTTCGTGGTTAAAGAATGCTTCATCTCCATTTTCTAAGGTAACCAATCAAAGGCTACTAAAGCGCCAAATGCAAAAACTACCCGAGCTAATGACAAAGGCAGGAAGAGTAACATAACCAAATAATTATTTAGCTAACGATAGATTTCACGCCACAGGGCTTGTCAAAGAACTAAATACGTTTCCAATACCTACTGCTGCTCCTGCTAGGGCTATGGTAGCCGCTCCTACTCCAATTAATTTGCACCTTCTAGCGTAACTAATTCTTAAGTGTCTGTGTAATAATAATAAAAAAGTGTAGCAAGGTGTTTGAATTGATTTCTACGCATGAAATAAATTGGAGCTTTACTAGTGGTTTTAAGCCTTTTTTTTTCTCCGTGCGTCGTATCCATAACTACGTATGCCCTAGTTACGTGTTATCGCTTCCCTTCGAAAAGGCTTGTATTTTCTCTAGGTTTCGAAGTAACACAAAGACAAGCCAACCTATGTAAGATTCAGCTTGCCAAGTTTAAGTTTAAGTTCTTTGAGCTAACCTCGGGATAATAATACTGCAATAAAATTGGCCCTGATCCCTTAAAGGGGAGAGGGATTTTGGGCCCCCACATTCCCTCGCACTTCGCACACACCTCACGTGCACTCACAAGTGGTATATGAGCTATAGTGGTGTATTCCTTCCCCGTGCTTGTACGAGCTTCAGGCCGAGCTAAGGCTTGTAGCTTAGGACACAGATGTCTTCAAGATGTTTGTTGCAGAGAACAAATTGGATGGGGACAATTACCCTATGTGGGCTTACATGATGCAACATGTTCTTGTGTCAAGGGTATCTAGAATATTGTGCAAGCCATTGATGTACATCCTCATTCTAAGGATGTAGGCGATGTTGAGGATGTTGCAGGTCTTACTGTAGTGATTGCTGCTGTTAGAGTTGTTTTGCCTACAATAGAACAAGCTCGTTGGAATGTAAAGGTTGTGCAGGCTCATGCATTGATTGCGTTTTTTGTGAAGCACACTATTACTTCCCACATTCATTCATCGAAATCTGCAAAACAAGATTGGGATATTCTGGCTGGTCTTTATGCAAAAGTTGCAATGAGGCTAAAATTTCATTGCTGCGTAAAGAGCTGGAGTCAAAGATTATGCATGAGGAAGATGATATGGACACTTTCTTTGCTGGTGTCAAGGATATCAATGAGCAACTTATTTTTGCAAGTGAAGTCATTTCAGACAACTCCCTTATGCAGACTGTTCTTGATGCCTTGCCAAATTCTTACCAAACTTTTGCTAGTACTTGGAGACTTATGACCCAAGGAAATCCTGAACTTGTCAAGTTTGATGCATTATGCACATTGTTGTTGCAAGAGTCACTTTCTAGAAAAAACAGGACTGTTGGGATCGGAGAGCACACACACACAGAGCCAACACGAAGAAGGAGATAGACACAGTGTGTGGCGGGGCGGTACTCACACTACAATGTGTAGTTATGAGTATAGTTATTATGAATGAGTAAATGAATGGCTGTACATGGGCGGCTGAACAATGGGCAGCCGGGCACACGGGCCTTTAACCCAACAATCTCCCACTTAAAGGCAGTGTGCCTTTAAAGTGGCCAAAGTACAGCAAAAGAAGTCAAGCCATACCCATCAGCGATCTGCAGTGTGCAAACCGCTGTGAGGCTAACGACTTCGTGAGTAGATCAGCAGGGTTATCGTCAGTGTGTACCTTGACAAGCTCTATGCGCTTGTCCTCTAGCACCTCTCGTATGAAGTGATACCTCACCTCAATGTGCTTTGTCTTCGCATGGAAGACAGGATTCCGTGCCAATGCTATGGCACTCTGGCTATCACAATGTAGAATCGGAGCATCACAAGCCATACCAAGATCTCCCACTAGTCGTGAGAGCCATACGGCCTCCTTGGCAGCCTCAGTGGCAGCCATATATTCAGCCTCTGTAGTGCTCAAAGCAACGCATGGCTGTAAACGTGATGCCCACGAAACCGGTCCACCTGCAACTGTGAACACATAGCCGCTAGTAGACTTCCTCGAGTCCACTGACCCTGCATAGTCTGAATCTGTATATCCGCAAACAAACATATCCTTCTCACCATAACATAGGGACAACTCTGAAGTCCCTCTCAAGTATCTGAGAATACCTCTCACTGCATCCCAATGACGCTTGCCCGGGTTAGACATGTACCTGCTAACCACACCAACTGCATGAGCAAGATCTGGACGCGTAGCCACCATGGCATACATCAAGGAACCAACAGCTGACGCATAGGGAATCTGAGACATCTCTGTAGTCTCCAAATATGTCTGAGGGCAGTCATCATGGCTGAGTTTTACATATGGAGGCAACGGGGTACTAATGGCCTTCCCCCCTTCCATATGAAAACGCTCAAGCACCCTGTCAATGTACTCTTTCTGACTAAGAAAGAGCATCTTGTGAGAACGATCACGAGTGATCCGCATACCCAAAATATGACTGGCATCCCCAAGATCCTTCATGGAAAAGGTCTCATGTAGCCTATGTTTCAAGGCATCCACATCAGAAATACACTTCCCTGCGATCAGCATGTCATCCACATACAAAACCAAAACAATAAGACTACCATCTGCAGCCTTGCGAGTATAGAGGCATGGGTCCTCATAACTGCGTACATAACCCAATGAACTCATGAATGCATCAAACTTACGATACCATTCACGAGATGATTGCTACAGCCCATACAAGGTCTTAAGAAGCCGGCATACCATCTTCTTTGAACCATGAATAACAAACCCACTTGGTTGCTCCATGTACAAATCCTCGTGCAAGTCCGGATGTAAGAAAGCTGTCTTTACATCCATTTGCTTCAACTCCATGTCTTCTGTAGCTACCAAGGCAAACAACATACGCAAAGTAGACATCTTCACCACTGGGGAGAAGATCTCGTCAAAATCAATGCCCTTCTGTTGCTTGAATCCTTTAGCCACAAGCCTTGCTTTGTACCTAGGCTTTGCATCCATTGAACACAATTTTATCTTGTAAACCCACTTGCATGGTAGTGCCTTCTTACCCTTTGGCAAAGGAGTAAGCTCCCACGTTTTATTTTGGATCAACGAATCCATCTCTGACTGCATAGCCTGCTCCCACTTGAGCTTGTCAACACTAGACATGGCCTCATCATAACATGATGGCTCCCCGCAATCAGTCAACAATACATAATCCATAGAAGGCACAAAACGCTGAGGCTGTCTTGCACGCCGCTCTGAACGCCTCAAAGACTGTGCAGGAGGTGCATCTGGCTGTCCCACATCTACATGATCTCCCAACAAGGGCTGATCTGGCTGTCCCACATCTACATGATCTCCCAACAAGGGCTGATCTCCCACTTGAGGGTCAATGGGCTGCCCACGAGCAGCCATGGGACCATCATACCGATGACCATCCTCCTCAAATATCACACGCCGAACCTCAACCGTTCGCGGTGATGCTCTATACATAGAGTCCTCATGAAAAACAACATCATGGCTGCGCACAATCTTCCTGTCAATAGGATCCCACAATCGATAACCCATCTCACCAGAGCTACCATAACCCAAGAAGATACATCTCTTGCTCTTTGGATCCAATTTGCTGCGTTTTGCCTTAGGTACATGTACATAAGCTTCATAGCCAAAAACACGAAGGTGACCATACGAAGGTGGCAAACCTGTCCATACCTCTTCAGGCACTTGGAAGCCCAAAGGAATACTAGGTGAACGATTTATCAAATGCACAGAAGTGGCAACAGCTTCAGCCCAAAATCCATTTGACAAACCAGCCATAGAAAGCATACTTCGGACTTTTTCCTGTATAGTCCTGTTCATGCGCTCTGCCACACCATTTTGAGGAGGTGTATAGGGAGCACTAAGCTCGCGCCGTATACCCTTCTCAACACATAATGTTGTGAAAGCATGAGACATAAATTCACCCCCATTGTCCGTACGTAAGCACTTCAACTTACAACCTGATTGGTTCTCAACAAGAGCCAACCATTGCTTAAATATATCAAACACCATATCCTTCTTACGAATGGGGTATGCCCATACCTTCCTGCTAGCATCATCAATGAACGTAACAAAGTACATAGCACCTCCAAGAGAGCATTGGGCATCGGCCCACATACATCACTATGCACCAAAGCTAGCTTTTCCAAAGATCTGTGTGGAACACTTTTCTTATGAGAAGACCGAGCATGTCGACCATAAAGGCAATGCTCACAAAACTCAAAACCACCAAAATATGAAACGGGAATGTAATCCGCACGTGCCAACAACTTCAAACCTTTTAGTGACATATGCCCCAAACGCTGATGCCATAAAGAAGCAGGAGGTTGCTCAGTGATCCCCACAATGTGATCAGCCACACTAGCTACACAAAGGGAATACAACGTATTCCTCTTAGCACCTTTAACCAAAACAAGGCTGCCCTTAGTGATCTTCCAACCTCCATCACCAAAAGATACATTGAAACCAAGTGAATCCAACTGACCCACACTAATCAAGCTTTTTGCAAGAGCCGGCACATGACGCACACGCTGCAAGACAAACGTAGTAGAGTTTGGCATAGCCAAATGAATATCCCCAATGCCATGAATCTGCATAGAACGCCCATCAGCAATCCTGACAGTACCTGTGCTCGAAGCATCGTAGTCATGAAACCACGACCTATGAGGCGTAACGTGAAAAGAAGCACCACTGTCAATGACCCAATCCATAGGCATACTACGCTCATGAGTGAGAAGAAAAGCGTCATCAAAATAGGATGCAAGCAACACATCACCAAGCTCTTCACTAGTAGCACTAGTCGGAGCACATACATGGTCATCTTGAGAGCTACACTCTCCCTGTGTTGCATTTAACTCCTCAATCTTGACATTGGATTTAGGCTTGTCCTTAGCATCATGGACTTTCTTCTTACCATTTCCATTTTCCCTTTTCCACTTGTAACAATCCTTTTTGAAATGGCCTTTTCTACCACAATGAAAACATTCCACATCCTTTTTACTTGTGCCTGCACGGGACTTGCTTCTAGATTTACCCCTGTTGGACTTATACTTGTCCATAGTCCTGCCTCTGACAACCATTGCACTAGAAGACTTACTACCTGCATTATTCTTTCGATTAATCTCTTCCGTGAGAAGACTAGACTCCACATTTGTACTTGTCAACTCATTCGCAGGAACCGAGTTACTTATGGCTGTCCTAAATGTGTCCCATGACTCAGGCAACGTGACAAGTAAAAACATAGCTTTTACATTTTCCTCAAACGTAATTTCCTGCGTAGCAAGTTGGCTGAAAATTGTATTGAACTCATTCAAATGCGCATTCATGGAAGCACCTTCCTCCATTCGCAAATCAATAAGCTTTTTAATCCAATACACCATAGAAGCAGCCGAATGCTTATCATACATATCGCAAATCCGCTGCCATAGCTCATAAGCTCCACCCTGTGCATCTTTCACATTGTAATAAACAGACTTTGAAAGGGAAAGACTAATGGTAGACCTGCACATCTCATCCAACTCCTCCCAATCATCCCTCTCCATGTTCTCTGGCTTAACTCCCTACAACTTTAGAGGTCGAATCTGTTTCTTCTGCACCAAGACATCCCAAATCTGATCTTTCCAATATGAGAAGTTAGCACCATCCAACTTCTCAATATTGAAAACTGTGTCCTCTTTAGTGCCCATTACAACAAGAATGCAACAATGAGAAACCTGTAACCAACCAACAAACTGCCACAACAAAGTAGTGTTGCAAATCTGACAACACCTGCTGCTCAATCAAAGAGCAAACGCATAGAGTATAAATCAGCCCATAATATGGTCAAAAAACATACGTAGAAATCCACAAACAAATGCATAAACCCATGACACCTGTAACTCAACCGGCCTAGGCAAACTGTGCCACAAAATGCATCAACAATGAGCTGTCGTCATAGAGGCATAAACATACTCCATGTCTGAATAACCACAATAGAGACATAAGCTGACCAAGCTTACACAAATCCGTGAGCATAAATGGATCCAAGTGAGCATATAACCAATGCACAAGCTCAACGAAGTCCAATCTCTACTGTCAACCAAGTACCTATCCGTACTCAAACCGCAACACTGCAAGCAAGAGCAAACCCGCTCTATGTATAAGTGAACCAAATCTCCACAATATCATGCATAAAGAGTGTCTGTCAAACTGCCATATCCACATCCATCAACATACATAGATGATGTAAACTTGTAGCTCAAGAACACGCATAAACAGACTGCCGAGAAGAGTAGAAGCTCCCACTCAAACCACAACCATATACATGGCTGTCCCACAGTCAAAATACATGTTTTGTAACCACAGAAGAGACCTGTATCCAAAGCTCCCTGTAACCTGTAACCTGTACCCGTACCTGTACCTGTACCTGTACCTGTAGTCGAAGAAGACAATGTCGCCAAAACTCCCACTCTTTCTGTGTGTATGAGGCCACTCCAAGAAGAGGCTACACACTCTCAAATGAGCTGTGGGCTCACGTAAGTGGAAGACACTACAACAATGGCACCTGTAATGGCTATGGAAGCTCTAGCAGCAGAAAACTACCAAAGAGAGCTGAAAAATGCAGCTCCTAGTCTGTAGCTCGGATGGGATTTCTGATGGCACGAATGGCTCCGAAAATACTCGCGGAGTGCTGAACCTTCCAATGCCAAGCTCAGAAAAACCTTCTGCTCTTTAGAAATGCGCGCGTGCGCGAAACCGAAAAACGGCAATGAAACAGCAGCAAGTTTCAACACACTCAACAATGATGATGAAGCTCTCAATGCTCTCACTACCAAGCTTTGATACCACTTGTTGGGATCGGAGAGCACACACACAGAGAGCCAACACAAAGAAGGAGATAGACACAGTGTGTGGCGGGGCGGTACTCACACTACAATGTGTAGTTATGAGTATAGTTATTATGAATGAGTAAATGAATGGCTGTACATGGGCGGTTGAACAACGGGCAGCGGGGCACACGGGCCTTTAACCCAACAAGGACTAGACAGCATGCAATTGAACATGCTCTTATTATTGCTCAAAGAAAAGGTGGTAACAGCAATGCAGCCACTTCTTATGGTTCTTTTGTGAGTGGAAAATCATATGTTCCTAGTGCTTCTGCTAGCAGCAATTCGTCTAGAAATTTTGGTGATAAGGGCAAAAAGAAGATGCATTCCCATTATTGTAAAGCTAATGATCACTTCAGTGTCCTAGTTCAAGGCCAAAGAGGCAAAGAAGAAAAAGGGTGGAATCACTACAAATGCTAGTTTCACTACAAATGCAGCTATTGTTGAGTCTTCTGTCAAAGGAGACTGTCATGCTGATGTTGATGCATAATGGGCTTTTAGTGCAGAGTGTACCTATAATCCTGTTGTCCATGATGCATGCATGTCAGTTGTGCTACAGATTCACGTGTGTGGTATTTTGATACTGGTGCTACAAAGTACATACCTCACATCCTGATTTGTTCACCTCTCTTGAGTCTGCCCCTCATGGGAATTCAAATACTGGTGCCAACAATGCCTCTTACCCGGTTCAGGGAGTTGGAAAGATTGTGCTTACTGCTATAAATGGTAGTTCTTTCACACTTGTTGTATCTAGAAGAATCTTTTGTCTATATCTACACTTGCTAGATTTCGTCTTTTAGTCAAATTTGTAGATGACAGATGTACTGTACATGATCTCAGTTTTGGTGATGAAATTGTTGCATCTGGCATTTTATGCCGTGGGCTGTATTATCTCACTTTGTATGACAAGTATGGGTAGAATTTTGCAAATGCAGTTGTGGATTCAAAGGCTGTTTTAGATGCAAAACTTTGGCATGCACGTTTTGGTCATCTGAATCTTTCATGTTTGCTGCATTTGCAGAAATCTGATATGGTTGCTTCTTTGCCGCCTCTTGAAGCACCTATCAAACATGTTTGTGAAGGCTGTATTTTGGGTAAGATGGAGCGTTCTAAGTTTCCAAAGGATAGTTCAGTTAGGGACACATGCAGGTTGCAGCTTGTGCATAGTGATGTTTGTGGGACCATGCAAACTCCGTCATAGGGCAATTACCTTTACTTTGTGACTTTTATTGATGATTACTCCAAGCATGCATGGTGTATCCGCTTAAGGCAAAGTCCGAAGTTTTTATGTGCTTCAAACAATTTTGGATGATAAGGCTGTCAAATCTATTTTTGTTGGTTATAGTGCTGAAAGCAAAGGCTACAAGTTGTATCATCCACAAACAAAGCATATTCTGGTTTCATGGGATGTTGTGTTTGTGGAATATTATGTTCAACCCTTGCTGCCATGTACTAGAGACAGTAATGTAATCTCACAAGACATTTGTTGCCTCTTTTCAGTGGTGGAAGTACAAATGTAAATTCCAATGAGGCAAATGTACAACCTATGGGGGTTTCTGAAAACGTTATAGGTCAGCCTATTACTGAAGCAAATGTACATGATGTACTTGATGAGGAAAGGGCTGATAATGAGCAGGCTAGAGGTATGCCTAAATGGTTGGTGCATACTTTGCATGACAATAAATTGGATGCACCTTTGTCTAGTCGTACTCGTTCAGGTTATCAACATCTATCTTATGCATCAGATTGTTATGCTTTGGTTGTGTCTAGCTTACATGATGTTGAGGAAGCTTTGTCTTTTGATGAAGCACAGAATTCAAAAAATTGGATGGCTGCCATGCAGTCAGAATATGATGCACTTATAGAAAATGACACATGGATTTTCTGTGATTTGCCTCCTGGCAAAACGGCCATTGGTACGAAGTGGGTTTACAAGTTGAAATGCAAGCCGGATGGTGACATTGATCGCCATAAGGCTCGACTTGTTGCAAAGGGTTATGCACAACAAAAAGGCATAGATTATAAAGAAGAGACTTTTGCTCCCACTTGTCGTATGACTACTATGCGTTTTCTGTGTGCATTGGCAGCTCATTTTGGTGGTTGGGATGTACATCAATCAAGCATTGTTACTGGTTTCTTGAATGGTGACATATTGGAGGAAGTTTATGTAAGACAGCCTCGCGGTTTTGTCAAGAAAGGACAAGAGGATAAGGTGTGCAAATGTAACAAAGCTTTGTATGGGTTGAAGCAATCTCCTCGTGCTTGGTATGAGAAGGCTGACACTCATTTGGTCAAACGAGGCTTTTGTAACAGTCCATCAGAAAGCATATTGTATGTAAAGAGTGAGGGTGATGTACTTCTCATTGTGGTTCTTTATGCAGATGATTTGTTGATCACTGGACCAAATGAGAGACATATTGCTAAATGTAAGGCTGATTTGAATGCTACTTTCAAGATGAAAGATTTTGGGATGTTGCATGATTACTTGGGTATACAGTTTAAGTAGTGTGATGGTGGTATTGCTTGTGTCAGAAAAGTTACATAGAGACATTGCTATGTAAGTTTAGACTTGAGGATTGCAAACCTATTGCCACTCCCAGGGAAACAGGTTTCAAATTGAGTCTTCATGATGTTGGTGATCCTGCAGATGTCACAAGTTCTATATGTATGGAACACTAGATTATTTTTACCCATATTATTTAGAGGTCGAGCATGATAAACTCAATGTTGTGTTATTTTCTGGACCTCACCATAATTATCTGAAACATCCCTATAGGGATGAAATAAATAAACATTGTCTTCTTTAATTCCTGAGAGGTTGGGTCTTCCCCGACCCAATGCGAAACAAAATCTACACCTGTACCAATAGGGTTATGTCCAAGCACTCAAAACTAAGCTCCACGGCCAGGTAGCTGAGTCTACAAAAGAGTCTGCATTCACGGAGTGAACCAATGATTCATGGAAAAGATTATGATTTTGATAGTGAAGTTGAAACAACATTTTCATGAAAGGCAACGGTAGAGGAAGAGAATAAATGCTTTCAAATCACGTTCTCTTTTAAGCATCATTTTAATCCTAAGCGGCCTCATGTGATGATTGCATTTCAAGCTTCTGTCTTTTGTGCCTCTAGCAAGGTTATGTGCTTGCTTTTGCAAAAAGATAGAGTTTGCATGCCTATCTTACCTTTCACATTGGATGTCTGACGATAACTAAGACATAACGTATAATTTTGTGAGGCTGAGTAAAGGGCAGTCTTTACAGCTATGGTTGAGTGTATGGCTTAGACGCCTTATGGCTGATTTGGGTGTTGGTCAAGACACTGCCGACACTATCTACACTGACAGTCAGAGTGCATTGGCAATTGCAAGGAATCCAATTTTTCATGCTCGCACAAATCACATGGAGGTGCATTACCACTATGTCAAGGAGAGGCTCTCAGCAGGAGAGATCAGCTTGGCTTATGTGCCAACACAAGACAACCTTGCAGGTCTTTTCACAAAGGCATTGTCTTGTGAGAATTTGAAAGCCTTCCGCAAAGCTTTGGGCTTACTTCCCTTTGTGGACTAATCATGTCCTCATGGCATGGCACTTCCCTTTACTTTATGTGCCAGCTCTTGTTCACCGCATCACTCCAGGGGGGGTTTGTTACCATACACATGTGGTAGTGATGTGTGTGAACACACTTAGGACCGTCGAGGCATTTTTTCCCTCTTTAGGAGGTTTTTTCCCCCGTGCATTGTATATATGCCTATCATTCTAGGGCTATCTATCTTTCCATTGCACACTAAGTAATACACTCTCTGTTTTGTGCCTTGAGCTTCCTTCATCTTCTCCAAGCTGTGTGTGTTTTCCTGCAATCCTAATTCCAACAACAAATTTTACTATATGAAGCAAAGAGTGATTGATGTGCTAGTCAACAAATGACTTGATGCGCCATTGAAAGAGTGCAAAGAGGGTTTGTACACTAATGATCAATGGGAGGAGTGTGATGCTCGTGCCATGGCAATTATTAGGTTTCATCTTGGTGAGTCTGTATTGTTCACCATTATGGACAAGAACAATGTTAAAGTTGCTATGGTTTCAAACAAAAGAAAGGCATGGACTTTGATGAGATTTCTCTCCACTAGTCAAAATGACTACATTGTGTCTTGTGCTTGGACTAATAGCCATTGAGTACATGGAAGGATTTCACACCTGCTATGATATTCGAGCATACATTTACCTTTGCACTTGCCTATCATCATGCTCCATCACTGCTCAATTTACATATATACTTTAATCAAGTAAGATCTTCATCTTTTAATTTTGTTGCATATCGTGGAAGCGAAGTGACACAACATCACATATCACATGATAACATATTTCCATGTGTTTCGACTTGGAGTGAAACACGGGGTCTTTGCTAATGCATTTGCACTTTGACTATCATAATGAAACACTAGAGTCTGAGTAATGCCAAGATCTACCACCACGAGAGCTAACCACATAGCTTTCTTGCTAGCATAAAAAATTTCCACATATTCTCCTATGTCAAAGTGCAATCTTGGAGACATGATCTTCATGACACAGCTACTCCAACAAAAAGAAATACATAGCTAGACATGGATCTTTGACTATCCACACAACCCACATAGTCCACATTTGTGTAACCGCAATGCATGCATCACTATTCCCAAAGTGTAAGCAATTTTCTGTCGTACCTTTCAAATATCTCAAGATGTGCTTCATTGGTTCCAGTGCTTTTTGCCAACATTTTCCATAAACTTGCTAACTACAACGAAATGTCCAGTCTCGTGGCTACCATGGCACACATAAGGCTACCAATGACTGAAGAATATGGAGCCTTTGCCATTTTCACTTTCTCTACATTAGACTTGGGAGCATTGTTCTGCTAAGTTTTGCATATGCCTGCATTGGGGTACTCAATGAAGCTTTTCCCCCCATATATTAAAACACTGCAAGAATTTGTGGATATACTTTTCTTGAGACAACTCTAGTATTCCACGCTTTCAATTTTGCTTGATTTGAATACCAAGAAAGTGATTCGTATCTCCCAAATATTTCATAGAAAATTGTGTGATAAGTGACTGTTTCAAAATGGGAATCTTGTCTTTAAACTTCCCGACAATGATCATATTATCAACATAAAGTATCAAGATGATAAGTGAACCATCGTTCAACTTCCACGTATACAAGGAGTGATCTTCTTGGCTCCTTTCATAGCCTTGGGACTATGTGTACTTGTCAAACTTCATGTATAACTGCGTTGGGCTTTGTTTTAGGCGATACAATGCCTTAGGTCTCTTGTAGGCTTCTCAGCTTTGACTTCAAGACCTTATATTTGTTTCATGTAGAAATCCTCATCAAAATTCTTGTGAAGGAAAGACGTCTTCGTGTCCACCTGGACAAGAAGGGTTGTATAGGAAATGCCTATAAAAGCATGTAAGGCAAGTTGGGTAGTAAAAGGCTGTGTGGTCAGTGATAGAAAGGAAAGTTGGTGGGAGACTACCTGTACTACACGAGGAGGGCCAAAAAAGTCCTATTTTGTAAATTTTTTGAGTGCTACGATCCAAAGTGTTTACCTTTCTTGTTATGAGATGGAGATGTGGACATATGAAGTTCCAAAGGAGCTTATGGTGAAATTGTTTGAGCGGTTGGTTATTTCAAGGTTGACTGCACAAGTAGAAGATCTTGCCAGGGAATATGAAGAGTATTGGGAGTATTTTGAAGGCGATTTTGCATGCTAGTAATGAAAATATGGCAAAGGATATGGGATACGGCAGTGCGTAGACACCAAATTAATAATTCTAAAAATAGGTTTGTGCAAAATTAGTAGCAGAGTAAGATTCTTTGGGAGATGCTACGCAAATTGAAGGGCCAAAAATTTGTAATGCAGAATTTTCAAAATTACCTAAAGCTAATTGTTGTGCCATTAGCAACCTAGATGATGCGATTGCTCTGTGTTTGGCTCACATAAGGATATCATGTTTAGGGACTGTCTACATGTGTGTGATGAGTCTTTGAGTCTGAAAGGATACTTGTTATGATGTGGATACTTCACATGATACCATGGATGTATCATCTGATACATGTGAACAGGAGCAAGAGCCCATCTTTATCATAGAGAAAGTGCATGCATTTGGCGATGCTGCAAAACAGGATGAGGATGGCATCTTTGATGCTTTTCTATTTGGCTCATATGCATGCGATTCAATATGTGGTGAAACCTCTTTTGACAGGAATGCCTATTCAGAGGGGTGGAGTTTTACATAGGGAGGATGATTTTCTAATAGTAACAAATATTTTTGAAGAAGATCAGGTAGAGAATTTATGCAATGACAAGCCCAACCGCTCCTTGCTCCCCTCATTGCATGTACAACCCCCCTTTTGGAGATTGGCAATGGAATCTTGAGGACCCTAATCTTTGCAATGAAGTCTAGTAGAGAATCTTAGCATCGAGCAAAGAGGGCAGCTTTTTCAAGTTTTTTAGGAGATCTGTAAGCAAAGGATAGATCCAAAGCAGGTCGTAATCAAAGCAGACTAGTTAGGCAAAGTACTCAAGCCGTAGTTGGACAGGTACACATTGTATGCAGAGCATCAAATTAGAAATCATGTGAGCATAGCTTGAGGAGAATTGAGCTCACTGGCAGCAGTGCAAACTGGGGCAATTTCCAAAACCATCAAACGCTAAAGCAAGTAGTCAGAGCAAGACATTGGGGGGCAAGACCAAACCACCGCTGCTGCACAAAGAAATTGGCATAGCAGAACTTAGTAGAGCTTGAGGGCTTACAAGGTAAAGTCAGGAATCTATAGGTGAATCAAGAAAATTGGCAAGAAGTAAATTGGGTAGTAGAGCAGCACAATTTGGTGGGTGGTGTGTCCACCCACACACACATTAAGTGTGTGTGTGTAATTTGGTGGGTGGTGTGTCCACCCACACACACATTAAGTGTGTGTGTGTGTACACACACACACACACACACACACACACACACACATTAAGTCTGCAATAATTTGGGGAGCACTAGCATAATTGAAGACAAACTTCGAGTGCAAAATTTGACATCGAGTAGTGTTTTAGCAGCATCTGAGAGATCAAGGGGGGGCTAATTCGGCACACACACAAATCAGCCCATATCAGTCACACCCAGCGAAGGAGCACACATCCAGGTCAGCCCGGTATTTCTACATAACACACACACATTTACTTTCCCGACATCCACCTACCCCGACATCCACGACATCCGGCTACACATACATTCTCCATATCGGCATCGAAGAGAAGCTTCTTCTCCTAGTTACATCTTGAGTTTTTGTGCAGCATTTAGAGACAGTTATAGACATGTCTACATGGATACTTGGCAAGCTCTTTTACATTGCAAAATTATTGATTCTACTTTTGACAAGTGCCAGATTCACATGAATGGCATCTGTGGTTCGATCTTGATTTAGTCTAGCTAGCTACAATTGACAGATTTTGGCTTCGATGGGAGCTATTTTGCCAGATTTTGGCATTGTTTGCATTGTTTCAGCTTTGGAGCTACCTTCTGTTCTGTTTGCATTTTGCTGTTTATCTTGCGTGTATGCATTTAGCAATTTTGTCTGTTGTTGAGCTCTATTGAGAGCGGTATTCACTCCGTGCAAAGACAGGTATCAATACAAATTGCTTGCACTCTTTTGGCACCTGTTTGTGTCCAGGTCGTACTACACTAACAATGACTATCAATACAGATTCCGAATACTGCCACTGTATGTAACTTCTGGAGTCGATTTGGCTTGATATTTTGATAGTTACCCAATCATTTTTTAGACTCGGTCCGGAAGAGCCCTTTCTGAGAGTGTGGCTAGTCATTCAGTCTGCTTAACCTTTGGAGGGCCTTTCATGAGGTTGGGCATATGATTTTTCCCAGTTTGCTGTGTTTGCAAAAAAATGATATGGTTTCTTCTTAGCCGCCTGTTGAAGCACCTGTGAAGCATGTTTGTGAAGGCTATATTTTTAGTAAGATGCAGCGTTCGGAGTTTCCACAAGATGGTTCAGTAAGGGCTCCATTTACCTTGCAGCTTGTCCATAGTGATGTTTTTGGGCCCATGCAAACTTAGTCCTTGGGCAATTATCTTTACTTCATGACTTTCATTGATGATTACTCCAGGCATGCATGGTATATCTGCTTAAAGCAAAGTCCAAAATGTTGATATGCTTCAAGCAATTTTTCGCTATGATGGAAAATGTCTCTAGATGTACTATGGGCACCCTCCGTTCAGATTGAGGGGGAGTATATGTCATCATGTAACTTTGATGCTTTGAATGGAGCATTTCTAGCTAGTCATGGGATAAAACACCAATGTATAGTGTTGTATACACCTCAGCAAAATGGTGTTGCTGAAAGGAAAAACACATCACTTATAAAAATGACACAATATATCGTCAAAAGTCGAGCTTTGCCACATTCATTTTGGATTGAGGCTATCATGTGTGCCACTTATGTACTTAACAGGGGTCCTATGAAAGCTTTGCAATCTATGATCCCATATGAAGCAGGGCATGATAGAAAGCCTTCTATTGATCACATGCATGTGTTTGGATGTTTGGCTTATGCTTTAGTGCCACAAACGCAACACAAAATATTGGATGATAAAGCTGTCAAATGCATTTTTGTAGGTTACAATACTAAAAGCAAAGGTTACAGATTGTACCATCTACAAACAAAGCATATCTTGGTTTCACAAGATGTTGTGTCTAAGGAAGACTTTGTTCAACCCTTGTTGTCATGTACTAGAGATAGTAATGAAAGTTCATAGGACATTTATGACAATTTGTTTCCTCTTTTCAATGGTGGAAATTTGAATGTAAATTCAAATGAGGCTAATGTATAGCCTATGGTGGTTTTAAAAATGTTATAGATTAGCCTATCATTGATGCAAATGAACATGATGTACTTGATGTGGAAAGGGTTGAGAATGAGCAAGCTAGAGGCATGCCAAAATGGATGGTGTATACTTTTGTTGATAGTAAATTGGATGCACCTTTGTCTAGTTGTACTCGTCCAGGTTCTCGCAATGCAGCTTATGCATCAGATTGTTATTATTTGGCTATTTCTAGCTTATGTGATGTAGAGGAACCTTTGGCTTTTGATGAAGCACATAATAAAAAGGTTCCCATGCAATCAGAATATGATGCACTTATAGAAAATGACACATGGACTTTATGTGATTTGCCTCCTGGAAAAAGAGCCATTGGTACGAGGTGGCTTTACAAGTTGAAATGTAAACCGGATTGTGAGATTGATTACTATAAGGCTCGGCTTGTTGCAAAGGGTTATGCAGAACAAAAAGGCATAGATTATGAAGAGACTTTTTCTCCCACTTATTGTATGACTAATGTGTGTTTTCTATGTGCATTGGTAGCTCATTTTGGTTGGGATGTACATCAATCAAATATTGTTTTTGCTTTCTTGAATGGTGACATATTTGTGGAAGTTATGTTACACAGCCTCGCGGTTTTGTAATTAAAGGGCAAGAAGATAGAGTGTGCAAATTTAAAAAAGCTTTCTATGGGTTGAAGCAATCTCCTCGTGTTTGGTATGAGAAAGCTGACACTCATTTGGTTAATTGGGGCTTTCATAAGAGTTAAACAAAAAGCACTTTGTATGTAAAGCGTGAGGGTGATGGACTTCTCATTATTGTTATATATGTGGATGATTTGTTGATCACTGGTCCGAATGTTACACATATTGCTGAATTTAAGGCTGATTTGAATGCTACTTTCAAGATGAAATATTTGGGGTTGTTGCATCGTTACTTGGGCAAGTTACATAGAGACAAGTTACATAGTTACATGGATGTGATGTGCTCACAGTTCATGAATGGGGATTCTTGAACATAGCGTGGCCTACACTTCAAATTTCTATGAGATAATTGGTGCTCAAGATGGAATATCTCTCAAGTAAGGCATTGATAATAAAAAATATGAGGTGTATCCAACATGATGATTATTGTTGGAGTATTCATAGTAGCTTCTTCATCAACTTTGTCTCACTATTTATGTCCACTATGAGCTGCAGATAGCGTGTTAAATTTTGTAGCACCTCAAGTGAATAGCTCAATGAGATCCCAATATTTATTTTTGCTTTAGGTATTTCTTTACTTATTTGTCAAAATTTGGGTGTAGGGAAATTCATTAAGGTGAATATACAAACACACCCAGCCTCCATTGTAAAGATATACTAATTCATTTTTCCAAGGTTGGTTGGTTCATAAGTCTCTCTCTCTCTCTCTCTCTCTTTCTCTCTCTCTCTCTCTCTCTCTCTCTCTCTCTCTCTCTCTCTCTCTCTCTCTCTCTCTCTCTCTCTCTCTCTCTCTTGCTTCTCTCCTTGGTTCATCACTTACGCAGCATCAACAACTTTGACATATACATCTTGGGTTGTTTTATCCCAAGGAGGGATCATTGCCAGCAAATTTACATACTTTTTTTGAGTGGCACTAGACTGGTTTCTATGACACACAAGTGTCCATGAGTGGTTATTGTTTCATGCTTGGTACTTCATGCATATCATGTTTGAGTAAAAAGCAACCAACTGAGGCCACCTCTATTTGTGAGACTCAGTACATGGTAGCTTTCATAGCTATGGTTGAGTGTGCATGGCTGAAACACCTTACGAATGATTTGAGAGTTGTTGGCACTTTCATCTACACTGACAGAGCACATTCCTAATTGCAAGGAACCCAGTCCTTCATGCTCGCACAAAGCACATTGAGGTGCATTATCACTATGTCAGGGAGAGACGTTTAGCTAGAGAGATCAATTCGGCTTATGTGCCGACACAGGACAACCTTGCATATTTGCAGGAAATCTTGTCTTCGAGCAAAAAATATTGAGCTAAAGTAAACTCGAGCGACATGTTGCAAAGTACCTCAATATAACATAAATAGTAGAGAGTGGTAGCCAAGTGAAATACAATCTTCCAACCTATGAATACCTTCAAGATTTTGTTTTCTTTATAAGTTTCATGCTCTTTTAGTGAGCATGAATGATGATCAACAAGCCAAATATAGCATCTACAAGATGCAATGTATATCAAAAACTTTAGAGGGCCAAAAGAAATACTCAAGAAACTGAGTTATATTTGTGGAAAAGCTTTGCAGTTGCATAGCAAATAGAAACAATCAACAATTTTTTTTCCTACTAGATACAATAGCAACATAGGAAAACATATTGTCACATACCATTAAAAAACATCTTGTCACCTCTTACAAAAACTAGGGAATGATATCCAAGTGAGGTTATATAAAAAATATAATTGCATCACGAGGATAGACCAGCGACACACAAGATAAGACAAATATCAAAAGATTAATAAATTTTGGATAAATTGATATACAAAAATTTTGAAGGACTTTGTCGTTTGCTTTTATGAAATTGAAATGATGTTTGAAATAAGTTTTGGATGTTTGGGATCCCAGTGCTTGCTTGGCATGGCAAGTAACTCACCTAAATGTGATAAATTGGTTATCCTAGTTGTGAGGTAGATCTTTACAATCTCCTTGGATTGTTAATAATTATCCACTTTACTTGGTTGATCGGCAGTGAGCGGCCTCTCACACAGGGACGCCCTAACTCCGTCATCTTCTTTCGCTCTCACACTTTTTGGAGATGGCCCAAGAGTTGGCCAAGGGTGCTAAGCCACCCCTCTAACGTGGGATGGAGGGAGGGTTCTCATTTTTTCTCCACAAATGGCTTGCCGCCACCTCGATATGGCGAGCCCTTCTCCGTCCCACTGTGACAAGAGCCTAAGGCCTCCGGACTCTGGTGTTTGGACTGGCGAACTGCGAGCGAGGCTGCCAAATCACATAGCCAAAGCCTGATCAAGCATCCTTTTAATAATACATGTTTTGGTATTAATATTGTCACAGACAACGCCACACACACACACACATATGTGTGTGTGTATATATATATATATAGATATATATATGTGTGTGTGTGTGTGTGTGTGTACTGATACTGGAAGCCAACTAATTCGGTCCTCGACAAAGTGTTAGCAGAGATTCTTATCGACCTCGCCCAGAAGATTTTATGTAGGAAGCAGGAAACGCTTTTTGAACAAAGAGACTACCGTTGAGCTGCCTTAGTACTTTATCGAAAGTTTGTCCATTACCAGCTACACCATGTTCATGTTGTTCTTCCCCAGCATAAAAGTTTGATTGCATACAAGGGTTAGTCACACAAAAGTAAGGCTTCAGATTCAGCCATTCCTGGGCTTTCTGTTGCTGACAGAGGAAAAAATCAAAAATCTCCAAAAGGATCTTGAGCATGAGGCTATGTTGACAGAAGAGGAATAACACAGAAGCAGTGGTGATGGACGTAGAATTGATAGCAAAATTAAATGCTAGATTTGACATGATGGCAGAAGTTATACACGTGTCGATGATGATGGAGATCCCAATATACATGATCAATACGATGATGGAGATCACTGTGCATGATGATCACACAGATAGCTACAATGGTGAGCTGGGTACACAACAAAAGATTAGTAGCGCTACTCAAATATAAGGGGGCGCAATCTCTGTACGGCTAGACTTGTAAGCTGATACAATATGGTCTTGGGTCTCGGCCAATGCCCTACACCATCAAATTCATGGGCGTTCGAGACTCCCTAAGAAAGCACAAGCTAGTGTCATAGACCACGATGTAACTATATGTAGCCTTCCGCTCCAATGCAAATAGCTACATATGGGTTTGAGGCACGAAGATAGAGTAGGAAGCAGTCATTTAAACAACACACAACCGGGCAAGAAGTTTGGTGTCTTGACTGCCAACGGAGGGAGATTCGTGAAGCGTAAAACCTACATGTGGCCATGCATGTTGTTGGGCGCATTTCTGACACCCCATTGTTTGTAAATTTGTACATATGAACATGACGCCCGATGTCAAAAGTGTGTGTGCACTTTCTTTTTGTGGGGTTTTTAGATTGCTTTAGCAAGCACATGTACATGCACTGCAAGTCGCTAGTCTAGTGACAGTTGTCGGGCTACTGTAAGTGCCCGTGAGTGAGTTTTTTGAAGTGAGACTTGTATATAACTTAAACTCATGTACAAACTTGAAAACGTTCAGCCAAACTCCTGAAAATTTCAGGTTTGAGCTTGTTGTGTATTCTTGATGGTTTCTGTTGCAGTTTTTGCCCTCGCCTTGCCTACTCTACGTGTAGTCGTGTCGAGACAGCTCCCTATTTGGATCAATTTTGCATGTAGCGGCGTGTACATTCAAATTTGATCATCTCCAGCTTTCTAGCCAGTCATTTTTCAAGATTTCTCTCAAGCTTTAAAGTGCCCCAATTGGAGTTGTGCTCTTCAGGTTACGACCAGTTCTCTGCACGGTTATGGCTAGGGCAGCCTAGTGGCAAATTGTGTACAGGCAGATTGGGAGGGCATGTATCTATGAATTGTGAAATTGGTGTTGAAGTTGTGGATTTGTGATGTTCAATGGTGAAAGGGGAGGTCCTTGTATTCATATGCATTGGTTGGCGTGTACTGTAAATCCATGCTTTGGCAGGGTTTTGCTCCTATGTGACATAGTCTCTTGGGTGGGCGACGGCCATTAAATTCCCAAGGGGACTACTCTTGTTGGATTTGTGGTGTTTAGAAGGGGTTTTACAAAGCTTTTTGTGTTCTTGTAGTACTCTTTCAACGCTCTTGGATGACATTGCTATAGAGGTGTTCCAGTTTGCTTGTTTTCCAACAGTGTTTTGGTGCCCTCCATCGAGGAATCGCTTTAAGTTACCTTCAGTTTACAGGTTTTAGCAGACATGGCGTTTAATTTTCCAGAGTTTAGTGGGAAATCAAATGAAAGTTCCAAAGGTTTCATTGAGAGAATGGAGTTTGCTTGCCTTCTTGCTGACAAGCAAGACCCAGCCAGCATTGGTGCTACGAATCTTCTACTTCTGTTTGAAAGCAGATGCTAGGGAATGGTTGGAAGGCACAAAAAGGAGCTACAATCAGCCCAACCTCCTCAAGTTATGACTTATGAAATGGTAAGGCATGCTTTTATTACATACTTTCAATAGGTAAAAGACCCACAAAAGGTATCGCAGTCTATTCAAGGCTTGGTACAAGGTTAAGGCCAGACCATAGAAGACTTTGTGAAGGCATTCAATGCTCTATGAACAAAGTGGTGTACATCTTTAGGGGCTGAAATTCCTCCAGCCATGTTGAAGAAGGATAGGTTTCTTACAAGTTTGAGGAGTAACCTACGCTTGAAGGTAGAGCTTAAGCAGCCAAGGACCTTTGAGGAGGTAGTTGAAGTTGCAAAGAATAAAGAGTGGAAAGCAGAGTGTCTTCATCAACTTGGAATGTCTTCATCAACTTGGAATCAATGTCGAGCCAAAGGTTGAAGTGAAAGCGGTAGAGCAACCAAGGGTCCTCATCAGGGAGCCAGGTTATAATCAACAAGCTTCTCATGATGTGATTGCTTTTTGTAAGGAGATGCAAGAGGTTGTAGGTCTTATGAAGAATCTTAGTGTGCATATGATAGGAGGTGGAAGAGGTCAAAGCAATGGATATGGACGTGGATATGGAAGCAATGAGGGGTCTACAGATGGTAGAGGAAGAGGCATGGCTGGAAGAGGGGATATGTTTCAATGTTACAATTGTGGTGAATGGGGTCATAAAAGCCCTCAATGTGACAAGCCAAAGAGAATGGGTGGTGACATGTTTCCTCTTCCTCCACAAATTCCTTCTCGAGCTCAAGATTATGGTATTGAGATTAAGGGCCAAGCAGTTTGACAGCTGAAGAGAAGGGCAAAACAAAAGTGGTAAGCATAATCAGTTTGGAGAAGAAAGGGGATGATTTGGGAGCTATGGTCATGCATGTAGGTAAGAGGGTTACAAGAGATCATGACATGAGTGATGCAAGTCCCAGTCCTAAAAGAGGAAAACTAATTGAAACAGGTACAGGTAAAGAGAAGAACAAGAGAAAACCCAGGCAACATTACAATGCATCCGAATTTCCTTTGGGAGAACGGCAACCAAATTATAGTTTACGGGTTGATTTGGTGAGTAGAAAGGCTGATGTTATCTTTGGGCAACTCATGGAAATGTGTTCTAAGTTAAAGAGGCAATTGAAGCATGTAGTCAACCCCATGAAGAAGGAGCCTGCAAGGGGGTCAGTGAGAGTCCATTCTTTGAATGAGCTACCTGATTTATGCCCTACTATGGATGCATGGTATAAGAGGAAGTGCATTGGAGAGGCTTATATTGATGGAGGTGCACAGGTATGTGCTATTACTCAAGATTGTGTATCAAAGTTGGGACTCAACATGGTGAAGAATTCAGGTTTTCGCATAAAGCTTGCCAACCAATCAAGGGTGAGGTGCTTGGGAGTTGTAAAGGACTTGGAGATGGATGTATTTGATGTTAAAGTGCTGGTCAATTGACATGTTATGCCTGCGGGTATTGGTGCTTTCCCTCTCATCCTTGGAAGACCATGGTTACAGGCAACCAAAGTTGTACAGGATTGGGGGCATGGTACCATCACTCTCTACAATAGAAGGGGTGATAAGAAGAGGTTTGACATGGCTAACAGGAAATCTTTGAATGTTGATTTTGATGAGAAAAGTGATGAAGAAGAGTACTCAAGTGATGAAGAAGACAATGGGGTTGATGGCAGTGAAGTGGAAGATAGCAGCGATAGCGATCTAGATGTTTCCTCCTTGTTTCTTGAAGAAGAGCATGATGTAAAACAGAGATTTCTTGGCCTTATGGAGAATGATGATATCTCTGGTCCTTATGAGAAAATTGAAGAGCTGATGCAACCCAAAATTCAGCTTAATGTCAAACAGGAGCTGATACAAGGTATGTTGTCTCCCGACTTGACTAGTCTTGAGAAGGGTGAGTACCTACATATGATAGAAAAAATTCCCCATTTATTCATCACTTCTTATGAGGAAATTAGAGGCTTTAAGGGAGAGGAAATTCACATTCTAGTCAAGGAAGGAGCTCAACCAGTACTCCAAAAGCTAAGAAGAATGGGATAGGTACAACTTAATGCTTTAAAGGAAGAGGTAGACAAGCTTCTTGAAGCAGGTTTCATATGTCCTGTAAGTACTGCAGAATGGGCGAGTCCTATTGTTGTCACACCCAAGAAGGATGGAAAGTGGAGGATATGTGTTGATTTAAAGCCTCTAAACGCAGCCATGAAGAGGTATCCATACCCTCTTCCTTTCATAGATGACATACTTGATTCTATTGCAGGGCATGAGAGGTATAGTCTATGTGATGGATTATCTGGATATTTTTAGCTCACCTTGGCTTTAGAAGATCAAAATAAGACCACATTTATCACACCATGGGGATTCTTTTATTATTGTGTGCTCCCTTTTGGTCTTATGAATGGCTGTGAGTGGTATCAAAAGCGTGTCAATAAGGTGTTCTCTCCCTTTCTTGGCAAGTTTGTGAAGGATCTTATTGATGACTTTTGTGTTTATAGCTCTAGAGGGATCATTGTGTAAAGCTTGGGATGGCATTAAAGCATTATGATGAAAGTGGAGGTCGACTCAACCCAAAGAAGTGTCATCTTGCTCAACCAAGAGTGAAGTTTTGGGGCATATGTGTTGGGAATGGGATCGTGCTAGCTATGGTGGATGAAAGAGAAACATAGTGTCAATGTGTGAGTGTGTGTGTAAGCAAGGTTATCACTCAAGTGAATTAGGTTCCAAGATAGAATTAGCTTGGACTCATAAACACAATCTTGAGTATTGACTTAGCTTAGCACAAGCTCACTATAGACAAGCATGTAGTGCAAAATAGAGTTGTGTTTATTCATTCATGAAATGAGCTTCAAGTAGCTCTACAGCCTTGCTCCACAGGATGTGGGATAAATCCACTCTCCTCTCCTTGACTCACACTTTAGGACAAAGCTCACACTTTACAATCCTCCCCTTGAGGTTTGGACTATGACAAGGTACTGAAGATGCAGAATCCACACAGGATGATAAGTTGCTATACACACAAGATGGTAATATCCACACAGGTTAACAAAATCCACAAAGGATGGTGATGTCCAGACAGGATGATAAAATCCACATAGGAATCATACGAAGAAGCTATGCAGCATGAATCCAAAGAAGAATGGACGAAGAGCATGCAAGTGGAAATGGTCTCAGTACATCGCAACCAAACATGGGAGTTGGTTGAGTTGTCTAAAGGTAAGCGGGCACTTCAAAACAAATGGGTGTACAAGTTGAAGGAAGAAGAAGGTGGGAAAATAAAAATCCTCCCCTACAAGTAGAGAGGCTGAATCTTCAAAATGGGTCTTCATAACAGACAATGTTGGTCTCTCCTTTGTCTTCTTCGTCTTCTACTATGTGAGTTGATCCTTTGTTAGGTCTCTTGCCTTTGTTGCTTCTGCTATTGCTTTCAACTGCTTCATGGTCTTTGACTTCGTATCCTCCCCTCGAAGGAGTGCTTCTGTCCCCCTTTTTGTTGTGCAATCAGGCTTTATTCCATGCGCCATAATGACATGCAACAATATGCTAAAATATCCTATAAAAGAGTTTATGCAAAAAGTTAATGCTTTCTCTTCCATCTTGGTCATACTCCGAGAGCCCAAGCATGCAGTGTTTCTCATAAATTTTGTCACAAAGTCTTCACACATGGAGAGGTTTTGGCAATTTGGAGACTCTCCAATGCCAATGTCTATCCCCTTACAAAAGCCATTTATAATTTCATCCATGTAGACAAATATAATTACATACATTGCAAGAAGTTGTTGTGCTTGGTTGGGTTCATTTCATTGCAAGTTAAGAGAGAGAGAGGGAGAGAGAGAAATCCCTATGTGAAGCACCTCTTCACCAGAGTGAAGCTCCTCTTCACAATTGGTTGCACGGGAGTGTAAAGCTTTGTAAATATCTCCTTTGCTGATGCTTAAAGGAGTCAAATCGATTCTTGAGAAAGTTCTTGATGTTCGATGCCCTTCTTTTGAAGCTTTGAAATTTTCATATACTGTTGTGAAACTCTCTCAAAGCTTCACTGAAAAACCTTAAGGTTTGACCCTTATAAAATTCTCCTTTGCTACATGTGTTGAAGCTTGCCAAAACACCGCTCACATAGCAATGCATGGTACCTCCCCTTGAGAGGATCAAGACAGTGGGACGGGGTGCTTGTGGCTTCGAGCCTTTAGAGTAGTGGGGCCGCGGGAGCCGGTGCTACTGCCAACAGGCAAGGCGGGCAGGGCCGGGCATGCGAGGTCAGTGTCCGAGCAAACGGGGGCAGCACGGGGCAGGTCGTCGCCGATCGGATGGGCAACAACGGACGTACGCAGCCGTCGGATGATGACTTAGCCTTACAGTCGGCCGGTGGCGGACCCAATTTCACAATTCAAAGCGAATTACCACACCGCTTGAGGTCTGCCAGTAGGCGCCCAAGCTTTTTGTGGTATGGCCCCTCAAAAAAAGGGTAGTCAACTCCTAAAAATAGGAGGTTCACACGGTTTTTGCCTTCCCAAGACAAAAAAGAGAGAAGAATTTCCTCTTTGGCATTAAATGCACCACACACACTAAACAAAGCTTCTGAAAATTGTTCTGCAGAAAATCCAGAGAGTGGGATTGTGCAAGAGGAAATCAATCAAGCTCTAGAATGTGCAAACGAAGGGCATTTTGAGCATGGAGATAGTCGGTAGAGAGCTCTTGAGACAGGCTATGCACACACATCAATTGTAAGTGCTAATTTTGCTATAGGGAGTAACTCTTGAATGCAAAATGCAAGTTTCTAATGGCAAATTAATGAAAACTTATGCTAATTAATCTTCCAATTAAACTTACGCTTCATCCTTGTGCTTGAGAAAGTAAACCCATACTTTCCTCGAGTAATCATCTATAAATGTCATAAAGTAAGAAGCTCCCCCTAGAGATAGGTTAGGCATAGGTCCACACAAATCACTATGAACAAGTGCCAACTGTGTATCTCTTCTACTGCTTCTATGCTTATGTGGCTGCTGTGTTTGCTTACCATACAGACAATGTTCACAGAATTCAAAATCATTAAATGAAAAGCCACGCAAATAACCACAACGAGACAAGATTTCCATTCCCTTCTTGGACATATATCCTAACCGGCTATGCCACAAAGAAACGTTCGGCTACTCCAGACTTTACTCCATGTGCTACTGTCATAGAACCCTTGGATATCTTCCACATGTTCTGTCCAAAAGTGGTGACGTAGCCAGCATCATCAAGTAAACCTGTGCTGATCAAGCTCTTTGTAATTGCGGGAACATGTCTCACATTCTTCAGCGTGAAAGAAGAGCCATTCTGAAACTTGAATTGAACATCTCCAACACCTAAGATCTCACATGTCTGCCCATTCCCTAGCCGAACATGATCTTTAGTGGTCACATAAGAGGTAAACCACTCCTTGTTTGGAGACACATGAAGTGATGCCCCTGAGTCTATAATCCAGTCACTCAGTGCATTTCCATCAGATGCTGTAAGAAGAGCTGAGTCCATTGTATTCTTCAAGAAGTAGATGTCTCCTGACACTAGGCTGTCATCCTCTGCAACAGTGTTTGTCACATTTATTTCTTGAATCTTCACTTAGGACTTGTTCTTCTCACCATGGTCTTCAGCTTTCTCTTTGCCTTTTTCTGCTTTCCATTCTCTGCAGTCTCTTTTCATGTGACCCTTCTTGCCACAATGGTAGCATTCTATGCCACTCTTTCCTTTAGCACTGCGGGACTTGCTACGAGACTGATTCCTCTTTCCACCTTTGTACTTTTCTTTGGTCCTTCCCCTGACAACTAAGGCTGTTCCTTTGCCTTTGTCCATTGTCTTTCTATTGGTTTCTTCAGTAAGCAGACTTCCTTCTACACCTGCTATGTTCAAACCATCTCGAGGTGCATAATTACTCAAAGCTGTGCGAAAAGTGTCCCAACTTTCCGGCAATGTGATCAACAGGAACATAGCTCTAACAGGTTCATCAAAATTGACACGTTGAGCTGACAATTGACTGTAGATTGTGTTGAATTCATTCAGATGATTGGACATAGGTGTCCCTTCTTTCATCTTCAAGTCAACAAGCTTCTTAAGCCAGTATATCTGTGAAGCTACACTCTGCTTCTCATAAAGATCACTCAGCTTTAACCATGCTTGATAAGCCGACATCTCGTCTGCTACATTGAAGTAAACGCTTTCTGCCAAAGTTAGCATAATGGTAGAAAGTGCCAATTCATCCATTTCGCTCCATTCATCTTCGTCCATATCTTCTGGTTTTATCCCCTTGAGCTTTATAGGTTTTATCTGCTTCTTTTGTACCAACACATCCCAAATCTGCTTCTTCCACAATGGGAAATTGGTTGCATCCAGCTTCTTGATATTGTAAAGAGCACTGTCCTGTGATCCAGCCATAGCTACGCTTCACAGTAGTTTACTTTCCTGGGAAAAATTCGGCAGAGTTTCCCCTGTAAATTGACCTCTGAACCAATATCAACCTGTCAAATGAACCAAGAAAGCTTCAGATTGTGCATAAATTTCGGCAGAGTCTCCTTTGTAAAATGGCTCTAGTGTACTCAAAAACAGACCAAAAAACAGCTCAAAAACCACTCTCTCTCTAACACTGTAAGCTGTGGGTAAACCTGTCCTGCACATGTACTGTCTCTCACTGTCCTGTCACTATCCTGTAAGCATGGACAACGACATTGCCTCAACGACAGTAAAGCAAAGATGCAATCCCAACTGTCTAACTCACAGTCAATACATCCTAGCTGCCTATCTAAGGGTGCTTGAGGGATCGCTCCAAGACCTGTATCACCGAAAGGATCTCAACATTGGAGAATCCCCCAGCTCAATAAAACCTCACTCGACCCTCAAAAAAGCCTGCAGTAAATCTGACAGTACATAGACTTCCCACAAAGTCATACATCCACAAATTTCCCACTATATGCTCTAACCACTGCGGCGGTTGTTTGCTACGTGACTCACAGCCAGCAAACCCTCAACAGACATACATCATTTCTGACAATACATCCCATGTGGAAGTACCTGCAATGTAAGGATGAAATCTGGAATATCAAGCAGCAAACACAAGCTACCTGATGAACTAGTGAATGTCGCCTACAGTCTGTGTGTAGATGCGTCCGTGTCGTATGTGACACGCCTCCAAGAACTGTGAGCCGTCCTTTGATGTGTAGACAACCACAAATCAACACTCTGGGAGTGCCGATATCCTCAGCACCTGCAGTCGTAGGCCGAAACCCCAAATTTGCAGAGTCGGATCTGCACCCGCTGAGACCACGTAGTCGAAAATGGTCTGCGCAGAACTTAGTCAAAGCCGAACGGTGGCCGAGATGACTTCAGAATGAAATTCTGAGAACACCGAGCCCTCCAGGTAATTCCACAAGATTTGGGGCCGTGTCTTCGCCTGTCGAATCTCACTCCAATCTGAGAAGGTGGCTCTGGCTACTTGCAAATGCTGCCCCGAGCCTCGATCTGAGCTCTGATACCAGTTGAAGAAGTACGAGCGGAAGTGTGACGCGAGAGAGAGTGCGAGAAGAAGAGCACGACGATATGGTGAACTCGCTCTACTGTAATGTGTAGAGCATAGTGAGTTCTTATTAGGTTTTTACAAAAGAATATGTGTACATACCTGGCGGCCCGCCCACTTACCTGGGCGACCACATCGGGCTTTATACCCCAACAGAAACTGAGTATGCTACTTTGGAGACAGGTATCAACCTTTGCCTTGAGCTTGGCATCTGTCGTGTGAGGGTAAGAGGTGATGCTCTTTTGGTGGTTAAGCAAGTACTTGCATTATGGCAAAGTAATAATCCAAGGCATGTGGACAGGTCTCAAAATGAAGAAGCACATGGTGCAACGCAAGCTTCAATTGGGCAATTGTATGTGATAAGGCTAGTTCTCCTCTTTATTTGGGAAGGGAAGCTTTAGAGAGGGAGAAAGAGTTTCTACAAACAGGTATGCTTCCATCAAAGTTGGAGAAGTCAAAACAATATGCCTTCCTATGCCGTGCCAAAAGGTATGTGCTACTTGGTAATGCCTTGTATATGAAGGGGGTTGATCTTGTGATGAGAAAAGGTCCTTGGAAAGAGGAAATGTACAAAATTTTAGAGGAGAATCATGAGGGTTCTTGTGGTGGTCACTTTGCATAAAGTCTTGCAAGAGGGGTGTGTGTGGCCAAGCATTCAACATGATGTTCATCATTGGTGCAAGTCTTGTAAATAGTGTCAAATCATGGAAAATAGGGTTCTCAAATTAGAAATTAGAGGCACCATTGTGGCTTATGATGTGTTTGAGAAGTGGGGTATTGATGCAATAGGTCCTCTACCTATGAAAGCTAGAGGAAAATGTTACATACTCACTGCTGTTGACTATCTATCCAGGCGGGCCAAAGCCGAAGCCGAAGCCAAAGCTGTTAAGCACATCACGAGCAAAGATGTTTCCTTATTTATATATGAAGATATTTGTTGCAAATTTGGCATGCCATTGGAGTTACTTTCTGACAAGGGTCCAGGTTCAGGGGAGAGCTTGTGGATTATCTATGTGAGAAGCTTCATGTGCATCGCAAGTTTACTACTCCATATTATCCCCAATGCAATGGAATGAATGAAAGGTTTAATGGAGAGCTCATAAGGATGCTTACAAAGATGACAAGAAACAATGTGAAGACTTGGGATTTAGAGCTACCTTGTGCTCTATGGGCTTACAGAACTGCTATCGAATCAGGTACTGGTTTCTCTCCCTTCCATCTAGTTTTTGGCAAAGAGGCTTTACTTCCTATTGAGGTGGAGATACCAGCTTTGAAGATGATGCTAAAGCTTGAAGAAGAGCCCAATGATGCATTCAAGGATAGGCTTCTATATTTTCAATGTGTACAGTTGGATAGGTTGTTGGCTTTTGAGCATTATGAGCAGGTCTTGAAGAAGAATCAAGCAAAGGCAAATGAGAAGGTGAAGGACAAGGACATCAAGAAGGGTGACATGGTGCTTCGTTACAATAGTAATCTTGATAGAACTTTTCAAAAGAAATTTCAAATCAAGTGGCAAGGTCCTTTCTTGGTCTTAAACAGGTTTCCAAATGGCACATATCAGCTTGCTGACTTGGATGGTACCCCACATAAAGCACGTGTGAATGGCTACAAGTTGAAGAAGTATATTGCAAGGTTGATGACTGTGATTGAGGATGAGCCTTCTTTTGAAGAATTTACTGATCATGTGGCTACAGATGAAGATGAAGTGAAGACTCCCTCATGTGGTTTACATGATCTCTTTTGTGTTGCTGATCATGAATGATCTAGTAGACTGGGGTATGGCAAACTATGTTGGACGCATTTCTGACACCCCGTTTTTTGTAAATTTGTACATACGGACATGAAGCCCGATGTCAAAAGTGTGTGTGGGCTTTCTTTTTGTGGGGTTTTTAGCTTGCTTTAGCAAGCACATATACATGCACTGCAAGTCGCTAGTCTAGTGACAGTTGTCGGGCTACTGTAAGTGCCTATGAGTGAGTTTTTTGAAGTGAAGACTTGTATATAACTTAAACTCATGTACAAACTTAAAAACGTTCAGTCAAACTCCAGAAAATTGCAGGTTTGAGCTCGTTGTGCCTTCTTGGTGGTTGTTGTTGCAGTTTTTGCCCTCGCCTTGCCTACTCTACATGTAGTCATGTCGGGATAGCTCCCTGTTCGGATCAATTTTGCATGTAGCGGCGTGTAGATTAAAATTTGGGCATTTTCAGCTTTCTTTCCAGTCATTTTTCAAGCTTTCTCTCAAGCTTTAAAGTGGACCAATTGGAGTTGTGCTCTTCAGGTTACGACCAGTTCTCTGCACGGTTATGGCTATGGCAGCCTAGTGGCAAATTGTGTACAGGCAGATTGGGAGGGCATGTATCTATGAATTGTGGAATTGGTGTTGAAGTTGTGGGTTTGTGATGTCCAATGGTGAAAGGGGAGGCCCTTGTCTTCATATGCATTGGTCGGTGTGTGCTGTAAATCCATGCTTTGGCAGGGTTTTGCTCCTATGTGACATAGTCTCTTGGGTGGGCGACGTCCATTAAATTCCCAAGGGGACTACTCTTGTTGGATTTGTAGTGTTTCAAAGGGGTTTTCAAAAGCTTTTGGTGTTCTTGTAGTACTTTTTCAACACTCTTGGGTGACATCGCTATAGAGGTGTTCCAGTTTGCTTGTTTACCAACAATGTCAACACCGATGCGTATAGGTAGGTGTGGCACAAGGAGGTACGTGGTTCTCCATCCATTGGAGGGTGGAGTAGTAGTGGAAAAAGTCATTTTTAGGGATTGGTCGCACCCATGAGAGGGGGAAGTGGGGGGAAACAAAATACTAAATGTAGATATTAGGAAAACATCTCCTTGGTTTTTAAACCCCTCTTAGAGTTGTGCAAGCATTTTGAAAAGAGTAGGTTATAAGCTATCGTTTAAGCAAAACTGTTGCCGTCTCATCTTAGAAAAATTCTAACCGATCATAAACTTGAAAACGAATGATCTTCTCTCCACAAAAAGCTACAGTGTAGAAATCCATCAAAGATGTGACCCATCTTTTCCCACTTCTATTCAATAACCCTATATCCCCACGTGCGTCGAGTGCGACTTAGCTCTTAATTGGCCGAGATGTGTAAATGCTTTTCCCTTGAAAATAAAGTTCCTATTACATAATGATCATTTTCAAATGGGAAGTTCACTTTATAGCCTTCATTATGTGATCAAAGGAGCTTCATTGACAATGTAGTGACATGCCACGTGGCCTTAAAACCTTCACACAAGAGCTCATAGATTTCTATAGGACTCACGATAACAACCTTCAAACAAAACCTAGCCATTCTAAAAACAATTTTACATGGATTCCTTGATGTTGGAGCACTCAACAAGGGCAGAAAGCGTTCAACTTTCCATCTCTCACAAAATTGTTTAAACTCCCATCTCCAAAATTGTTTGTCGATGTTTTTGTTCTTAGAAAACTTCAAATTTTCTGATAATAAGAGGACCCTTCTACTAGGTCACAAAAGCTATCTTGTAGAGAATACTAAATAGCCTCTATCTTCCAAAAAAAGAGTAAACTAAAAGCAACTTGAAGGAATAAAGGCATTCAAGTCTATCAAGAAAGTAAAGAAACTACACCAAATTGAAGGGAAAAAGGCAATCAAGGCTATCAAAAAAGTCAAAAAACTACACCAACCTATACCTACCGTCATCATCATGATAGGCATTGTCAACTTTTAATTGTCTAATCACATTGAGTCTAGTTGAAGGGAAACTTTTTTGGGGTAATCTTATATAGGTCACCATGGATGAATCGTGATGTAAGAGGAAAGTCCCTATTAGAACTCTGTGAGGCGATCCCTCTTGAAGAGAGGAACCGTATTGATTATTTGTTGTCAAAGATTGTGTAGTGAGAAATGTATGATTTATGTTTCAATCAAAGGGGGATGAGAAATATCATGGTATAAATATAGCATTTTATGACAGTAACCTCACCAAGAGAAGCTCAAGCTAGTCACAAATCTAGACCCAATCTTTTCTTTAGTAAGTGTCCATACCTTGCATAGCATATTCAAAAGGCATATTCAGCCTAGACTTTGAATATATGCTAGTTCTTATTCTAGTCACTCTTTCAATCATTTACCATAGATTTGAATCTACCAAAAGTGTGCTAATAAAATGTTTAGAGTATTAGTAGGATTGGATTGGAAGGCAATCACCATGGATTGCATTACACTATGGTCTGGAAATATCATTTTTGTAGATGTTGAACATCTTCGATCAAAATTTGGATTGAATTGGATAACTTGATAAGTGGCGTTGATTGGGTGCCAAATAGCTAGGCATTCTTAAGAAGTTCAACCGCTGCAGAATGCAATGTTCCTATGATTGCACAAGGGCCAAAAGATCTAGATTATCCTTAGACAATGTTTTATTATGCCATAATTATATACTTTATAAGTGGAACAATGATTACTTGGTTGTTTGAAATATTAATGCACATCATGTAGGTGTGTTTGAATACTACGCATTCTTATTTGTCAATTTTGGTTTTGAAGGATTGTACACTACAAATTCATTTTGACCAAAGAATGAATGCAACCTTTTGTTGGATTTCTTGGAAAATGGAGAGCTATCCATCTTGTACCACTCTCTTGGAGCAAGCTGCTCGGTTAATGCCTTGCTTAAAACTATTCGCTCGCCATTTGGTAGGACTCGCATTTTTGTACACAAAGGCATTGTCTCGTGAGAAGTGAGAAGCTTTTTCACTTTAAGAGACAAAATTATAAAACTGCCAACATTGTTGTGAATTAACAAATGAAAATGGAGAGAGAAAACTTTGTGACTGCGGTAATAAGTGTGGCAATAGGCGTGGCAATGGTTTGTTAGCACTAAATGTTGTAATGCTCATGGATATATGTTTGCAAAGTATTACCGCGCCTATTATCGCGGATATTACCGCTACATGTCTTCTCAAAAATAAAGGTGCTCATTTGGGCCACCCAATTTTGGGGTGCTCAAATGAGCACCTTTATTTTTTACTTGCAAAGAACATATGAACCATCAATTGCATTTTAAAAAGTGTACAGGAAAAATATAAACAATAGACTTTGAAATTCCAAGCTACACCTTTTACTTGATAATTCAAAGTACAAAAGAAGCATAATTACAAAAAATAAGATCAAAATTTTAAATAAGTTTCATATACATGTGATCATAGAGTTTTTTGTGCCACATGTGCACTTGTAAAAGAGGACTACAAAAAATTATCTATCTATCCAAGTCTTTATCCTCGTCCATAGGTATATACGTTTGATCACCGTGACTCTACAATAACCAAACCCAAATTAACAAAATCATAACTCAAAATAATCAATAAAATATTATTTGTCCACACTTACTGCTTGTAGAGATCTGACTGTTGAGTCGAGTTGCTCGCGAGAGATGTGATGGTTCTCGAACAACCATCGCTAAGTATTGAATTTTTTGTGCCGCTCTTGATACTTGAAAATATCTTTGGTCGAACGACTTGAAGTGATATTTATGTAAGTTAACAATAAAAAAAGAAAAAATAAACTAAATTTTTTCTGAACCAGTTTTGGGTACAATTTTTAAAAACTTGCATATTTGTCCTTCCAAGCTGCTTTGCCTCCCGAACCGTAGTGTGTGGGAGTTTGTCTTGCTCGAGTATCGTGCTGTTGGTTGTAGGATGAGCCCATTGCAACTTGTTTGCCCTTTTCCTGCATTGCCCACTCCCACTCTGCATCTGCCATGTTTTTGCCACGATGGTTCCTTTCTGGATTTGCGACCTACTTGGCCGTTGTGTGTCGTATACTTGATTGCTTGTTTTTGGGAAAAAATTTGATATAGCCCTCCAACCACTGTGCTGAAAAACGCTCATTGGGGGCATTTGGAAATTGAGCATGCAACAATTTCTTGACATAGTGTGCATGATCGGGTTGTTGGTCTCTGAATTCTACAAAACAATTCTTATACATTGAGTGCATCGAAATGCCCTGCATTGTGATGTACCAAAGTCAATTTTGCCACCATACTTTACTTTGTAGTAGTGCCCATGTGTGTATATGAAACGAGTGCGTAAGTGTCCTCGTCCTCTATGTCTGGAGAGGCACGCTCTAAAATAAGGAATTACACCCCCCCTTCACCACTAAAACAAGCAAAGCCATAGGATCCCCCGCCACTCTGGCTCTCACAACGCTCATTGCCTTGAGACAAACGTCGACGTGCACTGCCAGAAGAAGTTCCTCGACCATCTGTGCACTTTCAATGATGCTTGGGTGAAGCAAGAGTCGAATGGAATGGGGCCCCTGTGATGGAAGGGGACTGGGGCCCTACAATGGAAAGGGGGTAGGTCGATAAGAAGGGACCGTAGAAGGAGGTGCCATCAATGTGAGGCTCTTGACGTAGGGAGTCCCTTCCTGGCTCCCCCATGGCGTTGAGGCGGTCCGGGGCGGGCAACAAGAGAGGCGGCCTCTAAACACCCCTCAAGGCTCCCGTGCTGCTCAATTGGGGCTGGGGGCAACCACAAGCACAACACAACAACCAACCCACAGCCAAACCCAAACAAGATAGGGGCACCACCTAGTTAGAGAGCGAACTAGGACGCAAAAGAGGAGAATCCCTTATCAAAACAAGCGAGAAGGAAGGGTACACTATCACTAATTTAAATGCTACAAATACACACACATACACATACGCACACACAAAAGAAAGAGAGAGATCTTTGTGCAAGAATTTAGCTTCAATTTTAATGATTGACGTGGGTGTATGAACAGCTTGGAGGAGAGTCAAGAGACACGATTAAGTTTGATGATGTTGCAATCTACACATTATCTTAGGGTTATGGGAGACCTCTCACCATACAACCCTCTTATAATGTTTTCCCAAGCAACGAAAACAAACACAAGAGCTCTTGAGTCACATACAAGCAGATACTACAAAAGAATCTCAAAATGAAAACGCGTCACCTTCAACCAAACGAGATGAGGTTTCTAAGCGTGAATTGGAGAGACTCAAGAGAGTTTTGACCCGCGATTTGCACCCAACTTATTGATTGATGCGCAAGAGTAGGTACAACTTTGATTAGAAGTTATGAATCACTCACTCCCTTGCAATGTTACAACTAGCTCAAAGAAGCTTTCCTATACACCACATGTAATGGTGCATAGAGAGCTCACTCTCACTCCCTAAAACTAAGATGGTGAATGGCACGCTCAAAGTAGTGAGCAATAGTGTAGGGATCCTTGCCATGGTGAAGCTTGAAGAAGGACTTACTTGTGTAGGTTCCCAAAATGACTATTGATCCTCTTCTTCGTCTTCTCTTCTTTACGCCACCGTCGCCAAGGTTGATTATCGCGATGAAAATGGAAATTCGGTTGATGAGATCTCTTAATTTGCAGAGGTTAAGCATGGTACACATGCTGAATTTTATGTATATAGAGAAGGGGTAAGACGGAATTGTACTTTGGAAGTAATAGAGAGAGGCATAGAGATAGTGTATGTACATGGAGAGCCCATATGAGAGCTATGGGAGTAAGAGGGGAGGTTAATGGTGACTAAGGTGAGAGAAACCATGGAAGGTGCAGGTTTGAGTGAGGGATTGAGAGGAATGAGTGTGTGTGTGTGTGTAGAAGTGTGGAAAGAGGTGAGAGAAGACTATGAGCTACTTGTGAGAAAAGTGGGCAGATTGGGGTCCACTCAAAAAATCATAGCTCATCGGTGGTTGCTCCAAAAATCACCAAAATTTGTGAGGTTATTATTCAGAGTTTTTTCCACATTTTCTCTTTTGACCACCGCTCCAAATTCGGAGTGGAGATGGGTGCCAAAAATCTCACCAAAAAGCTTGTTTTTATGCCTACAAAAGTCTTTTAGTGGCCCCCTTCTTTGTTGAATTTGTACAATGCATCCAAGAGTGAGCCCCTCCTTTGTCATATCATAATACAAAGCATCCAAGTTGCCCTTTACACATGCATGGAGGAGGATTATTGGTGAATAAAGCAATATATACATGGTGGGACTAGTGTATGGACTATTCATGGATTTTAGCTCAATGAGCACATGGTGTTAGAATAATGAGTAAAAATAATAATAAAAATATGGAGGAATTATGTATATGGAAAGATATTGGAATCATATGATATGGTCCCTCTTTGTATTATTTTGGGTGAAAGAGGAAAAGGTATGCAAGTAAATAATATAATAAACGTGACTAAGAGAGTAGAAATCAATTTTTGTTTTCACGAGAGTGAGGGTGAAAATGTGGGGGTGGTTTGTATAAAAGAAAAATATGAGGTTAGAGTATTTACACATTGGCAAAAAATACACTTATGGTGCAAGAGGATGAAAGAAGGCATACATAATTTTAATAAAACACACACCTAGGTATAAATATTTAAATAAAATACCAAAATAATTATAAAAAATCATTATATTTAGGCCATATATACAATGAAATATTTACACACAAAGAGGCCATAATATACTTTTATTTTTTTATTTTTGGCTCAACTAGCCCAACGACTAGCTAGCTGAGGGTTTTAAAAAGATATGGGAAAAGCCCCCTAACTCACACACGCCTATGTACAATGAAAATGTAAGAATAGCCACAGTGTTTAGGTGATTTTGGTAGGGTGGGATAACTCACTATGGCAATTACGGAGAGCCGAAAAACGGCTATCAGCGTAATATGCTAAGAAAGACAGTAGGCCACAAGATGTTGTGGAGTATAGCGGCAAAACAATCCCTCCACCAAACGGAGATACTCGTCTCGCAAAGAGAGTGCACGCTGAAGGTCTAGATGTACCACTGGCAGAGGAACCTGGGTAGATGGTTTGGCACCTCCGTAGGTGTAAGAGGGTCATGCTTGCTAATAAAAAAAAAGAAATCTGCACTCATTCTCCCAAAAAATTAGCTACAGATACGATTTAATTCATTGCTTGGAATTACCACCTCAAGACTCGGGTCCACTGGAGTCAACATCCACCTTGGATGGGGGCCCATCTGGGACGTGAGCCAACCAAAGGAAGAATGATTGGGTTGCTCCCCAGTAGGTGGTCTCTCGTCCAACATCTACATTAAAGGTTGGTGAATATAATGACCTATCTCTTATCTACATCCTCTATATGTCTACACCCAATCCTCTCTCTCTGCACCACTCTTTCTCTTCCTCACATAGATACATACATACACTTATTCACATAGATACACTCACACACATATATACTATTAGACCTAGGTAAGGGCTAGTGGTGCCAATAGTCTAGTGGCACTTCTTTAGATATCATCACAATCTCAACCGTGGTAAAACTAAGGGTACGTTGCAATAATCCATGCACGAGTGTATCATAGACCGTAACGCCACGATTAACAAGGGACTATATCCAAGAGGAAGCGTTCAACCATCTAGTGCTATACTCCCTTGCTTAGTGTCCACATACATGTACATACACACATATATACTTGCATACATATTCTACACATATATACGGACATATACACACACATATATTCTCTCCGTCTTTCTCTACTCTATCTCTCTCTCCTTCTCTACCTCTTTCTCTCTCTCTCTCTCTATCTCTCTCTCTATCTCTCTCTCTTTCTCTTTCTCTACCCTACCTATCTCTCCCCCTATCTCTCTAATTTCTACTCTATCCCTCTCCCTCTCCCACTCTATCTCTACCTCTCCCTCTCGTTCTCTTTTTATCTCTATCTCCCTCTGTTTATCTCTCTACCTCTCCCCCTCTCTCACTCTCTCTCTTTCTCTTTCTCTCTACTCTCTCTCTCTCTCTCTCTCTCTCTCTCTCTCTCTCTCTCGATTCCCTCCCTCTCTCTCTCTCTCTTCCTCTACTCTATCTCTACCTCTCCCTCTCTCTCTCTCTCTCTCTCTCTCTCTCTCTCTCTCTATTTTCTCTCTACTTTCTACTTTCTTTTTGTACTTTTTATATTATAAACCTATTTTTTTTCTCTCTATACTTTTTATTTTCTATTTCTCTACTCTATCTCTCTCTAATAGATATCCCTATGCATACCTATTTTTCTTCTCTCTTTTTAATTCGTCTCTCTCTCTCTCTCTCTCTCTCTCTCTTAATTTTCTCTCTTTACTTGCATTTTTTACTCTACTCTTTTTCTATTCTACTCTTTCTTTTTTTTTATTTCCATTTTTAATTTCTACTTTACAATTCATTAGTTTTTTTAATCTTTTTTCTACACAATCTCTTTCTTTAATCTCTTTTCAAGTTAGGTGATCAAGAAAGTTTCAAATAAGCTTTCTAAAAGCAAGTCGATTTACAAACAAAGTGCGTTTTTTACAATAATTGCCCTAAACTTAATCTACTCTACCAATCGATTTTCAAGAAAAAACCCTAAACCTAATCTACTCCTATAAACAAATGGAAGAGGTATATGTAACTATACTTTTCTTTTTGGTTTAATCTTTTTGTGTGTATGTGTGTAGTATAATAAAATAGGCGGGGGGGGGGGGGGGGGGGGGGAGGGTTATGTGCTTACCTTGATTTGTAGGTTAGGTTACCGATTAGGTTAAGTGTCATATGTTGTTCGTGGTAAGCCCTTCTCCACAAAAACTCCTTCAAACGTAATCCGGAATAGTCTCTGTGTGTGTGTGTGTGTGTGTGTGTGTGTGTATGAAAGAGGGGATATATATATATATATATATATATATATATATATATATATATATATATATATATATATATATATATATATATAAAGAGAGAGAGAGAGAGAGAGAGAGAGAGATGGGAGAGAGATTTAACAGGGGAAGGGGGGGGGGGGGATCTTGAGAGCACGCAAGTGCGATGGCAGGGGGGGAGCTTGAGAGTAGAGTATGTCGCAAAAACGGGGCATACTCTTTTGTCTCTCTTTATAAGACACTAGTTATTACCGTGCATATTACTGCGACTATTATCGTGCCGATTACCCCACTTATTACCATGCATATTATCACGACTATTATCGTGCTATATTTTTAAACAATTCAAAAAGTAACCAAGGTAGCATGAGGGTACAGAACACCTCCCTGTACCCTTAGATTGCATGATAACTTATATAATAGCCTTTCTAATATTCTGATGAATCTTTTTTGTTTAAATTAATACTTTAGTTACTTTTGTACCACTCACTATTGAAAAATTAGCCCCTCTACTCTAGTACTATTGTAACTATATAGCACATGTCTTTTTAAATTTTGAGAGAATTTTTTAATTTTTTCTTTTTTTCTTTTAGACATTTTTCAAGTAGTTCTTGTAGTTTTTAATTTATTTCTCTTTCTTTGAACTAATGTTAACACATCTTCATGTGTGTGCACGTCAATTGGGATGATCGTGGCCCTCCGAACGATAACGAACGTGATCAATGGCTCAAGGAAAAACTCCCTTGTCATTGTGTCAAGTACAAACGGGCAATCCCTCGCTTGAGGTGTATTGCGTTGAGGCATGTGGAGAATAAAGGGCTTTGGCGTCTTCAAAACAGCGCTGGACTAGATGAGAGCAAAGCCCCCCCCTTTGCTTGAGGATGCCTCCCATTGCTCTATTTTTGGTGGTGGTGCTCTGGCATGCAAGGAGCCGAAAGACAATGACGAGCGATTGGGTGAAACGCATGGCGCATGGTAACACTCCTACTAGCTCTACTCTCGGCAGCTCCTCCACACACATCTCAGGGACACGTTGCGCTTGAGGATGAGCACATGTTCAATATGGTTGATTAGTTATTGGATCATGAAGCCAACATGTGCGAGGAAGATTGTAGACCATGCACTCAATGGATAGCAACAAACGGAGGACAGGTTTTTGTCAAGTCTCTGAACACCTTTTTAGAATGGTGCATAATACTCGGTGCTCCGGGCATCGTTGGAAGTCCTCAACTTACAAGCAAAATTTGGTTGGAGCAATGCAAGTGTAGATCCACTCCTTGGGTAAGTTCTATATATGGCTTTTTATACATGACACTCCCTTATTGGCATGGGCTTGCATTTGTATTAATACTCATTGTAGTTTGATGGGAAAATTGTTTTTTAAAGATCACCACATGCCTCTAGATCGTCGACGAGCGAGATCGTATGTCACTGCACTTGGCATAGAGTATGAGTGTATCCACGTGTGTGTCAATGATTGCATAAGCACGTACATGCTACCTCATGTCCCATGTGCGGAGAAGCACGCTACAAGATTGGAGTGAGCAGGGAAAACCTATCCCGCAAGGTATTGAGACATTTTCCACTAATCCCTCACGTTTAACACATGTTTAAATGCAGGTCTACCGTGGAGCTTCTCACATGCCACGCTAACCACCAGCCAAATGATGGAATGATGCATGTCCCTACTGATTTACCTACATACTGATTCACCTGCATGAACAGACATAGAGACTCAATGGCCACAATTTTGGCTAGAGCCTTGACACTTGAGACTTGGGTTGGCAAGTGATGGTGTCAATCCCTTTGGCACCAAGTCAACCTCATGGAGCACTTTGTCTGTGGTGATCATAAACTATAATATTCCACCATGGGAGACAACCAACAAGGGCTATATACTTCTTTCTTTGCTTGTGCCACGAAAGTACAAGGTGGCAAATATTGATGTCTACCTCAAGCCTCTCATCAAGGAGTTGGAGGAGTTATGGAGAGGCATCCCCATTGTAGATGTCTCACTTCCAAAGCAGAGGAGAGAGGCCATTGTGAGGGGAATCCTTATGTGGATTATGCACGACTATCTTGGGCTTGGAGATATTTCTAGTATGTTATGTTCATTATGCTCTCTTGTTTACATTTGAAATTTGAAGCTTTTCTCTAATGATGTGATATGAGTGTAGGGTTGTCCACAATGCTTGTCCTATTTGTGGGCCATCATTAGTGCCGGAGAGGCCAAATGCCTTGTGCAAGGTAATCTATCCAAACAACCATCATTTCTTGCCCCAAAGTCATAGCAAATACAAGGCTCCAACAAATGGGAAGATGCCACTAAAGCGCACAATGGCAGATTGGGCAACTATTTGGGAAGAGCACTACAACAGTGATCCAACTCAGACTACTTCACCAAAAGGTATGTCAAGGTATTTTGTATTTTTAAGGCTTCCATATTGGAAGGACTTCAAAATACAACAGCTTTTGGATCCCATGCACATATTCAAGAATGTAGCTCACACCATGTGGGACCACATTATTGGCAAAAAAAACTCTTTGGGGGCAAGGGAGGATTTGAGGGCCTTGAAAAGTCTCCTCACCTCCATCACTTCATGTCGAGTCCCCAATGGGAAGATTGTGATTCCTAAAGCACCATGGATGCTAACCAAAGATGAACTAGATCAAGTGAAGGGTTCCATTGTATCTATTCTCACACCAACGAGATACATGAGGTCACTATAGGGAGCTTTCACAAAAACAAAGAAAGGTGGAAGCATTCAATTGTATGGGTTGAAGTCCCATGATTGGCACAATATCTTACAAGTTATTCTTTCTCTCTCTTTTTTTTCATCTCCCTCATTCTTTTAAGATATTGATTTGTGTGTATGACTTTCTCTCACTTTCTTGTTTATTATTTTGACATTGTAATTCATTTTGCCGGTGAGTATGTGCATATCTTGGTACAAGAAAGTGAGGAACACTATTTTCAGACTCAAAGAGCTAGTAAAATACACCACATCTTCACTCAACTAAACTTCTCTATATACACAATATTATCAACAAGCACTTAGTGTACTTTTGTGTGTTATCTTGTAGATTTGTAAGCTCCAAAGAAATTGAAATAGATGTCATCCCTACTACTCAAACACTTGCCATGGAAACCGTGAGAGCCATTGAGGATGCATTTCCTCGATCCATTATTCTAAGCTAAATCCACCTCTTGGTTCACGTGGTTGACAAGATAGCTATATGTGGAGTAGTGCATGCACAATGGATATTCATTTTAGAGATGGTTTTAAAGACTCCAAGATTATGTGCGGCTACGATCCCAGCCAGAGGCATGCATGGCTGAAGGATGGATCATGCAAGAGGCATTTGTTTACATTTTAGAGTATTTGGCATAAGTTGATCCCTCAATGCCTTGCATGTGGTCAGATGAGGAGGATACAAGGATGACTTCACACTTGCCAAGTGGAAAGGAAAAAATATTTAATATGGATATGGATATATCCCAAGTGGTCAATAACTTTTGCATCCTCAATGCAAAGGTTATGACCAAGTGGGTGGACTTGTGGACAATGGCAAAGGCAAGGCATTTGCAGGAGAGGGAAGCATGGAAGCAAGCACATAGAGGTAGGAGAGCACCCCCAATGCCTTGACACCTTGCATGTTTCTCAAATCTCATCAGTGTCGTGTGGATTTATGAGAGAATGATCGAAGAAAAAGCACACGGAGAAGATATCACCGACAAGGAATGGGAGTATGCACGAGGGTTCGTACCAAAGGTAGATTACTCATATACTTAAATCATATTGTACAGTTTTTTCTTGATTTTATCTCTGTAACTGATAAAAGATTTTTTTCTATTTTATAATGCCTTTCCTTTAACTCTATGTGGTCAAAGGGTTGACACTTTCATACACGCCACATTGATCCGCGTTAAACCACCATGGACTGTGGCATCATGGGCAATTTTGACATAGATGGTGATGAAGCCAGGTATTATGGGACATGTGCATTCTGTTGTTATTATGAAGCGTTATGGGTGTAACTGGATCTAGCATTTTGTGTTGTTTGCAGTGCGAGAGTTCTTTGAAGAAGAGCTCCTTTATTGTGCTCCTTGCTCAACTCCTTTTCATGACAAGAGATCTCTTTGGCACCACTACGTAAAGCCTTTACAAATATGCAAAGAATGCATGGATGTAGCCGCTCGAGTGAAATTTGTGTGTTGTTTGGGGGAAGCGTGTTGTAGTAGAAACGATAATGAAGGTGATAATAAAAGTAGTAATATCTGGGTAAAATTTAAACACCAAAAATTTGGCGTCCCATCCCCCTCTCTCTACTTTGGACAACCCATTTTCAAGAGAATGAGAAAGGTTTTTGCAAAAGTGTAAGCCACTTGCACATTGCTGCAAGATAGAGCTTGAAGAAAGTAACATACATGCTACCATCTGGTAAAATGTGGGCACACTTCACTCTATTATGATGAAAATTGAAAAAGTTGGGCTTTGAAGGGGCACTGAGCAAACAACGCCAAGGTTACCTTCAAGGCAAGGACACTTTGTTGAATGAAGGGCTTTCTGGTTCATCACAAGACAGGCCATCCCCAAGCTTGTGGAGGGTGTAGGTAGAAGAAAAGGGGTTCCACTTGTAAAACATGTTTGACTGTGTTTTGCTATGAGGGGATGAATCAACTGCCTTGGTTTGTGAGAGCCAATCGAAAACATGATGGATAGATGCCATGGAGGTCGCTCCTATGGGCATATGCAAAGTCCAAGAAAGTAGTGTCCATGCCTTGATAGAAGATGTCGTCCATGTTTGGCTTCTCATCTCTGACGGTGCTTGCTTTACATGGAGACACATGCATAACTATAGGATGGAGCTTCCTCTTTGTAGTTTCGTGTTTATCCACACAGCCATTGTTTCATGTTTTAATATCAATTTTTTCATTTTTTGGAAATTTTGAATAATCTTCTTTAATGTTTATTCACAAGCAAAATAGAGGGAAAACACCAAAATTTGAATGTTTTAACGCTAAAGCGGGGTTTGGTAATAAGCACAGCAATTTTAGCGGCAATAATTGTGATATTATGAGCGATAATATCCGTAGTCATATTTCAAATGCAAAAAAATGCCGCCCGTCTCCCCCCCCCTCTCTCTCTTCTTTGGCCATCCCATTTTAGACTCTCTCTCTCTCTCTCTCTCTCTCTCTCTCTCTCTCTCTCTCTCTCTCTCTTTCTCTCTATAAAATATTGTAAAAGATCATGGTAAACGTTTTGAGATTTTCATAGTGTTTGCAAAGCTTTGGCTTGCTTCCCTTTGTGGATCGATCATGTCCATAATGGCATGGTACTTCCCTATACTTTGTGTGCCAGCTTTCATTCACCGTATCACTCCGAAGGGGCATTTGTTACCATGTATATGGTGGTGATGTGTGTGAAAAAATTATCTCTGTTTGATCTCCTTTCTCTTGGTTTGAGCGTCTGCTAAGTTCTTGTCTACAGCCAAAAGCACTGCTTCCCTAACTCCAATAGGTGCTTGCCCAATGTGCTTCTAATGCAAGCTTGGAATGCAATTGGAGCAGCTACCAGTATGTGCACTCTACTATGAGACATTATCTATTGAGCTCCAAGGCAAATAAATGATGTCTATGTATTGCAATGATATGATCATAAAGAAGATTGAGGCAGACGAGTAATATGAAATGATACCTAAGTGAACTTATAACATTACTGCAATACAAGGTTGTGATACAGATAGCGGGTTAGATGGTAAGGAGGGGTTTGTTTGTGCATGCGATAATACATGCTCTACAAAAAGAGATGGCAGAGAAATTTCAGCCAAAGTATGGTTTTTTCACATGCTGCAAGAGGGTGTGCTTATCAATCGCTTGCCCAATAGGTCATGGCACTTCAGCCCAAATGCATCTTTTTTTTTAATGGATGTGAAACACACAGTGAAGGGTTTGGGGTGGCCTCTATAATACATCCATACTCACAAGATAGACGAGGATGAAAAAGTTAGCTCGCACAAGAAGATGTGAGCCGATCTTCACTCACAAATTTGCTCACCCAAAACCATGCTTACACTCGACTAGCTTCCCTCTACACTGCAATACCCCCAGCTATGAGCACCTGGACTCAATGAAGCAAAACGACCACTAAATTATTTTTTTTGAGGGAGGGGGGACCCCAACGAAAACCTCTACACTTTTATTATAAAAACCATCACCTCACACCATCTCAATAGCCCTTGCATATGCAATATGGAGCTTCATTGATGCTTGCAACCATGCACAAAAATCATCCCAATCAAGAACTATACAAAAAACTCATGATATTCACCCAAAAAACTCAGAAGAAACCATAGTGAACATGGGGAAACACTCTCCCAGTCACAACAATAACAAAGGGCTTTTACTGCCAAACTTGAGTTGTAGACACACGTGTACAACGGAGCTCCGTTGCATGTAGCTTCCATCACCAAAACAAAAGAAGAGTGATGAAATTGAAGAGTTCATTACCCTTGTTCATTTCCCTCTTAGTGAGAGACACACTCTCCAATCAAGGCTTTACTCCCTCACACACACACATGGGCACCTCTACTACACAAACCCCACCCACCACCATATGCTGCTACAAAACAAGGGCTTCCTTCTCCACAATTGAAAACCCCGCCTCACTCATGATCCAAACTTGAGGTTAAGTTCAGTTTCATATTTGAAAGCACTTACCTATTGTTTGAAGTCTCAACACTTCTACATACAAAAACAGCAAAACTATGCACCCTACACAACTGGCTTGCATACATAGAGATAGTTGGCACACACCACCTGTGTACACTTTGCACAAGCATGCTTTATTTACATCCAAGATGCCCAAAAGAACTAAAAATATTCCTCAAAGTCTTTGGAGTGGACCACATCATTCCATAAAAATACGTTGCAACGTGATTTGAGCAAAAATATTTGTGAACTTTGAGCTCTTCTCTTTATTTCATCTCTCGACATACATCTCTCATAACCAGAGGCCTGGTGCCTACATCATTTCCCCTAGAGAATGATGCACTCCCACATCTTTTTGGTGAACCCATTATGTGATATTGGATATATATTGTGGTGATATTGTGTTTGAAGTATGTAGGATGGGCTTGCTTCATGATATTTTGATGCCATATATGCCAAAAAGGTGTTATGATCACAAGCTTAGGCACTTTCTTTTCAAGCCATTTGATCCAGGTGGATACTATGGTGCCTACGATTTGTGGTAGGTTGCCTACATGGGTTATCAATTAGGAAGTTTATTGATTATTGGATGCTTATGCTATGTTGACAAATTCGCTTTTAGTTTTACTTGCTGTGTACCAAATGTAGCTCAAAATGATGGGTCAAAAGATTTTTATTCTAAGAACAATATTGAATGGGTAGGCTTGGTTTTGTGATCCAGTTGGATGTTTTTGCACTTGAATCAGTTCTAGAGTGGTCCCGATATACGGTGAATATAGCTTGAATTATGTATATTTTTCAGTTTTTGTAGAATTATCAATGCATGCCAGTTCGAAGCAATGATTGGAGAAGTTAAAGTTTTACAAACCAAATATGTAACTTGGGTTGTGGATGATGAGTTCGAGAATTAGACAAAATATTTAGGGATTCATTTAGATTCCATATGAGGTTTTTGTGACTTGAATACCACTTTATTTATGCGTTGGGAGGGGGGGGGGGGGGGGGGGGGGGGGGGGGGGTTGGGTTGGGTTGTGAAAGATAAATGGGGTGAAAGGGTGAGGGGGTGCCCCCATTATCCCACATGAATTGTTAAGGTTGTAGGTGGTGTTCTATATATGTAAAAGTGGGCCCACTTTATAGGAATCACTAGAAGGAGCTTTGGGAAGCTCGTGGACTTTGGCGACGGTGCTCACTTTGTTTTCTTCACAAGCATACTATTTTGCACAATGTCATTGTTTTCTGTAATGGAAATGGCCTATGAACTTTGAGAATAGCGGAATTAAGAGAATTAAAGTGAGTATTTTTGTGAGATCACTTTGAGAACATAGAGGGTGAACTTAATTGATGGTAGCAACATGAACATAGTACTTAATTAACTTGGCATGAACAATACTTCTGCACAAGAGAGAGTATTAGAGAACATGACAATAGTTGAGGACCGGATTTACTTGGAGCCGGTCCCCCCTCCAAAAGGCGTTTGTATTATAGATTCTCCCATCAAGGGAGACTTGGTACAATACAATCTTTGTGTTCCTTGTGACCTTATTGAGGCTATGAAGATGGAAAGCTTCATGCATCACGAGCATAACATAAACTTTGCAAAAAGCATTAACTATCCCAAGCCTCAGTTCCAAGGCCTCAAACACCTTCGAAGGTGGATAGAGCTAGCGGGGAATGAGGGTAGGGAAGAGGAAGAAGAATCATTCATAGGAGAAAGAAATAGTTCCTCACTTATCATCACTCTTCTTGCTTAGCATAGCATAATAGCATAGTAATGAAGATGAAGAAGATGGCAAGCTTAAGCATTGAAGTATGGCTCTTGGTTGGATTTTCATTCCATAGCCAAGATTGTTGGTGTAGGCTCTCAACTTCTCAGCAAGTTTGGAGAAGGAAATGGAGCTCTTGTACTTTTGCCCTTCACACAATGAGAGAATGTGTGTGTGTGTGGGAGAGTATACCCCCTCTCAAGCCTGGTTTACCTCCTCTCTCTCTCTCTCTCTCTCTCTCTCTCTCTCTCTCTCTCTCTCTCTCTCTTATTATTTAATTTTATCATTTGGACATGTGTCCTCTTTTTCCTCTTTGAGAGAAAGAACTTAATTTTTTATTTTTATGCATTTAAATTCTCATTGGACCCCTTTAAAGCCTATCCAATAGGATTCAAGCACATCATGAGGGCCACATGTGGAGGATTTTGACATGTTCTTTTATGCTTCTTAAGTTATTTGGTTTGAATTGAACACTTCAAGCACTTAGTCAATTAAGCATGCAAACCCTTTATGCCTCTTGAGAGTTAATCTTTGAATTGAACACTTCAAGAACCTTAGTCAAAGTACTTTAATTAGCAAGCCGACAAGCACCTCATACTTGGGTAAGATTCCAACCTCAAGGTCATGCCTAGGTCAAAGGGCTTTTTAACACTAACTTTTGGAGGTCTTTAATGAAGCTAACCCTAAGGTCTTTTAAGCTCCATTAGATGCACGTTGCTCTTTGATGGACTACCTCCTTTGGACCCCTATTGAGATGTAACCATCTCTTCTCTTGGTCGCTTGTTGTTGAGGTAAATCTAGAAGCACTTATTGCACATTGCTCTTTGGTAGACCGTCTCCTTTTGGACCTCTATTGAGATGCAACCATTTCTCCTTTTGGTCCTCTCTTGAGATAGTTCTAGAAGCACATATTTATATCCTAACTCTTGTTTCCCTTTTATCTTCCCATATTAAATGATTAGTTTAATATGAGAAAATCATTTGGTAAAGATAGATATTATATTTTGTGACATTGTCTATTGTATCTGGACGATGTTGCTAGTCATTATTGGTGGCAACATTGCTATAGAAACTATAGGCAGCGAATATTGGTGTTATTCACACTCTGGTAGCCCATGGCCAGCTGTTATGCCACAGGGCCTTCAAATGATGCAAGGATTCCAAGTTTCAATAACGTCCTAACAAGGAGTTGGCAATAGGGAATGCATGTGGATGATGTCAACTTGCTAAAGATGAAAATGTCATCCTTTTTAGTGTTTTAAATAATCCTAAAGAGAGGACGAGGGCTCGAAGGGGTTGTGGATTGTTATTGGGGAGGAAATTGGTTATGGATAGTTTTGGGTGCTCTTGAAGGGGGGAAAAAGGGAAAGAAGACGACGGGAATACTCGTGCTCTCTCTCCTTCTCTCCATTGTAAGGCAAAAGTTGACAATGAGATTATTCTTTTTTAACAAAATATTTTGGAGCGGAGTATCGAGCTCTCTCTCTCTCTCTCTCTCTCTCTCTCTCAATTGAGAGGTGAAGAGTAAGAGAATTGGTGTGCTCTCTCTAGAAGAAATGTTATCATTAGTTCCTGTTAACCCTCACAGCTCACAGACACCCTATCACCTACGACGGACGTTGTATTATTTACTTGGTAGAGTCAGGTACCGGGCTTGTCGGTCCAATAGGAAAAGGGTAGAGTGATCACCGATGAGAGGCGCACTCTAACTAGAACATTCAAGGGTTAGTTGACTAAGCATGGGCGCCCAAGTGTGAATGGGGTGAGCTCATATAAAAGTCAACTAAACCTAAAATTCAGGCATTCTCTCAGTGTGCAATAGAAGAAGTGCTCTTGCTCTATCTCCATCTCCATCTCCATTGTGTGCTCATAGGTGTGTGTGTGTGTGTGTGTGTGTGTGTATGTGTGTGTGCTTGAAGGAGAGAGGGAGAGAGTGTTTGTGTGATCGAGTATTGCGGCGGCACCTGCGGCGGTAAGGCGGTTGAGCGCAGTACGGCGGCGGCTCCCTCTTCTTCGCGGCGAGGAATCCTTCACGGCAACAAGCGTAGAGAGGTGAGTGACACACCCCTGCTCTCTGTGAGCTTGCTAGGCCTTCTAGTTGTGTGCTTGCAGCCTTCGTGGCTCACACACGGTGCTCGGCAAGTCCCTAGCTCCGACACGTGCGGCAGACACGCACATTTTTGGCGCCACTGCCGGGGAGTTGCCCTGCACCAAGCTCCGGGAAGCACTCTGTGCTGCCCCGTGGAGTCACTAAGCTTAAGTAGGAAGGAAGAAAGAGAAGCCTGGTGACTGTGTGCGCAGATCTGGTGAAGATTTGCAAGAGTTTTGTGTTGTGGGTTAATGTACGAAAGGTCTGTTTATTTGCACAGTCTATTATAGTTCTGCTGCAGCTCACACAGTTCTGTTTGAGCTCATAGCAAGTTTGCACATTTCGATTTCTGCTTACAGTTCGGTTCAGCATAGTCAATTTAGTTCGTTTTCGGTACATCTAGTTTAGTTTGTGTTCTGCAAAGTCGAAACGGCTTAGATCTGGTTTGCACGATCCTGTTATCCGCACTTAGTTCAGTTCAGTGCGCAGCAATTTCACGGCCCACAGATCAGCACGTTTTCGTCAACATTATCTCCAAAAAAACAGAAAAAAAAGAAAAAAAGCAATTGTTGAAAAACACCAAAAGAATATATATATATATATATATATATATATATAATTTTTTTGGGCGAGGTTTCATGCGCAAGGCTCTCTTGTGAGGGGAATATTTATTTCCACACAAAAATTAGTTGTAAGTTTGTCCAAAAAAGATATATCGGGATCATTCCTTGAGCTTGAGCTTAAGCTTGGGCTTGGGCTTGGGCTTGGTCTTAGTATTATAATATAAGGTAAGTGCTATTCACTATATATAGGCTAGTACTCAAGTGAAAGGAGAAGGCATGTGGGACAAAGCCTTCGACTTTCCCTCCACAAGTCACCCTTCAACTTTCTATTTTAAGCCATGTGCCCAAGTAGAAACTAGGAGAAATTGACTGTTTTAGGGACTTCGGCAGCTTCCGATATTCAAACGGTGTTCTGTAAAGTGCGCTTAGATCTCCTAAGCGATACGCTTGTTTCGAGCTATCACATGTCCCAATCCGTATTTCGGACCTCAAAAAACATCAAAAATACGAAAAAATCAAGTAAAAAACGGGGTGCAAAACACCCACAAAACAAAATGAGTAACCTTTGAGGGTGCTTGTCGACACTTGTAGGGCGCCCAAAGCACATGCATCTACGCTCTGGTCGTGTACTAGAGTCGGAACAACTAGCTAGTGCTTCGATTTACGAGGGTACTCACTATCCTTCCACGCTAGGGTGTAGGCCCTCGGCGGGGACCCAAGGTAGTGCAACCCAAGACCCAAACATAGCGGCTAGCGATTCTTCCTCTGACTACAATATTATGGAAGAGCATCCTACACAAAGCCTTGAGGGAACAAATGAAACCGTACCTAGCTGGGCCCAACAACCTGGAACTAGTGTTTTTAGCCATTTGATGGAAACTTTTAGTAGAGCTACGCGCTCTGAACCTGCGGCTAGCGAAGTGAACGAAGGGAGTGGGGAAGTAGAATCACCATTCATATCTCCTGTAGACCCTGCACTCCCTCAGAGTGTCCACGTGGACATTCTACCTACCTCATTTAATGAGGGCCCTACCAAGCTACCACCTTCCAAAGTCGCCTCTAAGGTAGCGGTGACTAAAAGTCAAAACATGGGAAGCAACATTGCATCCACCTCACGGGAACCCTCTAGTACACCAAGTTTGGATGGGGTATTTCTCAATGAAAATTGGGAATATGACCTACACATGGAGACTTTGACCGACCTGTACATGGGCTACACATACCATATGGGTTGGTTAGAAGTTGTACGATCCACATCTAGTGCCACTAGTCTAGAGGAACAACAACACATGATCTGCAATGTCATCCATAGGATTATCCAGTCCGAGAGGCAAAACCGAGGAATGAACATACCTTCGACGGATCCTATGCAATTTTTAGACGCAGGCAAAGGGAAACAACCCACTCTATCACAAATGGAGACTCCCCCAGTGAGTCCCATCGATCCCCCATATGTTGTTTCGCCAGGGGTCTCAGTGCAATCTGAGCCCACAAGTAATAGCTTTACTTTTCCAAGTCTAGCTCATCTTTCCCTTGATGACACCACGGATACCATGCCTACCCCAATGATGGGCATGCCAAGAAACACGCCATGGACCTCATTTGTTAGTAAAGCACCGTTACATGGTAGCTCAATGCCTGCAACAGTACCTACAAGTGTGTACCAATCGTATGCACCTATGGGTCATCGCACTCATGTAGTCCCTACCCCTCCCATTGTTTCAACTACCTATGCTCCCCAACCACAACACCCAAGTTCTTATTTCCATGGGACTATACCGGCTAGCATTAGCATGTCACATCCGACGTCTGCTATGCCTAGGTCCACACATATGAACTATGGACCACCACATGGCACAACATCGTACCCAATGTGCAACCCAAGGGCTTCCTATGCGCCAGTCCCAATGCCAATACAAACTCCACATGTAGTCTCTGGAGCACCTCCACCCACGGTACCTGCTCACTTAGGTGACTTGGCAACATTTGCTCAAGCTATTGGTCGATCTATCACTGAGAATATCCGTAACACGCCTGATAGGGAACCTAGAAGTAAGGCAATACAAAATAGCCAAGCTCACACAAAAATTTAGTGGAGACGGGGATGTGCGAAAGCATATCGAAGTGTTTGAACAAATATGTGATTCTCTAGGAGAACACAATGACCTGCATAAGAGTAATGCTTTAAGCCTAACCTAAGTGGGAAGGCAGGGGATTGGTATAGAACCCTAAGGATGGAAGGAAAAAACAATTACCCTACTCTTAAGAGACTGTTCTTGAAAGAATACATACGAGAGGGAGTGCTTTGGGGTGTAGCCTCTCAGCTCCAAAAAGCCGAACGAGAGGAAGGAGAGTCGGTGAGAGACTTTATTAGTCGCTTAAAACATTTGAATTCTCGTTGTAATCCAAATGAGGGCTTCAATAATAATCAATTGCTTGATAGATTCATTAGGGGATTACGACATGAGGATATCTACAATGGCCTAGATTAGAGGTATCACCACTTGGGAAGCAATCACCACCAATGTTATCCAATTGGAGGATAATTTAATGATTCAAGGAGAAAGAGTGTCTGTTGAGCCTAAATCTTTTAGCTCGCAAGCATCGGGGCATCAACCAATGACCCTAAAGCCTATTGCTAAGGAGCCAAAGATATCTGAGATTACTTTAGCAAATCTCACCAAGGCTATTCAAGAGAGTCTTAGAGACAATCGTGCTCCGCAAAATAATCATATGTATCCAAGAAGGGAGCAACAATGGTGCTCAGTATGCTATGGACCACATAGTACCAGTGAGTGCCCTACTTTTAGAGTAAAATTCAATGGGAATTGCAATGCCTGTGGAAGGTATGGTCATCAAGCTAAGGATTGCATAGTATTTAAGCGTGCGATGGCCAATAGACCAACCTTAGCATGGACAGACACACCTCGAGTGCCTGCATTGATACCGGCCCCACCTCTTGAACAAACAGCACAACACATGGTCCCTAGGGCCCAAAATGTTGTCCAAACAACACCCTTACCACCTCCAGTGCTAGGACCGCAACCACCATATCCGAGAATCACTTCTGTGAATCAAGTGGGTTGTGAGTCATCTATTGCTTGTTTGGAAGGCTGTGAGGAAGATATAGATCCTAATATTGCCTATGGGATGGATGTGCTTGAAGAAAGTCCACAATACTACATGGAGGACTATTGGGGACAGGTCAAACCTGTATATCAAGTAGCTGCTCTTGCTACAAGAGGCCAAAACATCAATTACACTGCCAAGAGACCACATGTTCAATGCTATGAGTGTGGAGGTCCACATCGTGTAGCCGAGTGTCCTATTAGGCTACAAAAGAATGCCACACTAATGCAAACCAATCAAGCGAGCACGTCTACAATGCCAACACTCATGTGTAATCGATGTGGCATAGATCATTTGATTGCCCAATGTCCAAATAATCCAAATGCACCGAAGATCACGCCATTAAACTTGATTGAGGTTACCGAGGAGCCGTCACAAAGTACACCTGTAGTACCATTGAACGTACTCACACGATCGATGCTCCAAAAAAAAAAAATTATTCTTGAAGAAAGAGACACGGCATCAATTGCCCAATCTCAGAAGAAGAAGAAAACACGAAGGAAGAGATCGCAAAAAGCAACGAAGTCAGCCCCCAGCTCAAAGACCAACATAGGAACTGGTGACGACAACCATAGTAGTGAAGATGGCAAATGGGTCTATTGTTAAACCTATTGGGATGCTAGAAGATCTCAAGATCAAGGTCTTCGGACATAAAATAGGAATTACCTTCATTGTTATGGATTTCTCCAAGCACACTATGGCATCTGAGATGATCTTAGGACGTCCTTTTGAAGCAAAAATGGTGCATGACTGGTCTAAAAACCATGTATACCTGCAGTTCCAAGATTCTATCATTCGAGTAGATCTTGTAACTGGTCGAGCAAATCCTCTAGGAAACAGGTTTATAATTGATCATAGATCTGACACCACAGTTCACTCGGCCCCATTAAATATTGCTACAGGTGTAAAGCGGACACCGATGTTGGGGAAGATTCTCCTTATATGGACGTACTACCTGGGATGACTGAGTCGGACAATGTGGATTGGGTCCACCTAGCAGCAACCATAGACACTTGGGGAAATAGGGGGACGACCTGGGTAACACCTGAGGGGGATGAAATACCACCACTTGTACCCTTAAATATGCTAGAAGCAATGCATATAGCTTCTGATGATCTACAAGATGAAAGTTCGACTGGCATTGGAACTTGTAGCACCTTACAAAACTATAGCCCACACGATTTGGGGTCAGAACCATCAGTTGAAATTGGCTCTGAGGACGAAGAATCTGAGTTAAATCTTAGTCCAAATGTGGGGACAGACCATTCAGGGCCCAGTGGTAACCTAGATGACAATCTATCCAAGGGAGCAGAAGACACAAGTAGTGATTCATCTAGTGACTCTTCACTAGATGTCAGCCGTAATCGAGAATTAAACAAGAAGAGTAAGAGATATAAGAGGTGACGATATCGAGCAAATGTGCATGCTAGAATAAACGAAAAGAAATCTACCGCAGAATGGCTTAATTATATAGGGGCATGTGATGCTCATCGGAAGTTGGTAGATAACTGGGGTGAATACCTTCAAAGCGTTATGTGGTGTAGTCCACAACCCATTGACATCGCACAACTAGAGGCTACAGAGAAGCCAAAGTTGAGCCGTACTGTAAGGAGATGAAAAAATCGAGAGTTAGCTCAACAACAAAAGGAATCGGACGTGAAATCACAGTCCACAGAACAACAGGACTCCACAGACTTACACCCTGCACCTGAACATTTCAAATCCTATACCACAGAGGAACATAAGGTTGTGTATACAAAGGCTCAAAGAAAACCTATCGATGGGGGCAATGGAGTCTATGACGGTCCAACGATAGTTAAGGAAATACAGTTAGCAGACCCAGGAGAAGAGTCTAAACCTGTTTTCATTGCCCAAGATCTCTGACCGAGATTGAGGAGTGTGTACTTAAATAACTTCTCAAGGAATTCAGGGATATATTTGCCTGGACATATCATGATATGAAAGGTGTTCCACCTTCCATGGTGCAACACACAATTCCCATGAATAGCATGGCTAAACCAGTTCAGCAACGACCCTACCCAATGAATCCTAAATATGCAAAAATCGTTCAAGAAGAGATTGAAAAGCTTGTGGAATGCGGATTCATATACCCTATTGAGCACTCAGAATGGGTGTCTCCAATAGTGATTGTGCCAAAGAAGAATGGGAAACTCAGAGTGTGCGTGGATCTGAAGAAGGTCAATGCCGCCACTAGGAGGGACCATTACCCCTTGCCATATTCAGAACATGTGCTTGAAAGAGTTGCAGGGAAGGAAGATTATAGCTTTTTAGATGGGTACTCTGGCTACAATCAAATCACAATTGCGTTGGAGGACCAAGCTAAAACAGCCTTTATAACCGAATTTGGAGTGTTCGCATTTCGTGTCATGGCTTTTGGCTTAACCAATGCCCCTGCTACCTTTCAAAGATTAATAAACACTGCTTTAGAGAATACTTGAGGGAATTTTGTGAATCTTTCTTAGACGACCTTTGTGTTTATTCCTCTTGGAAAGAACATCTATCATGCTTACGAAAAGTGTTTGAGAAGTGTAGATTGTATCGCGTCTCCTTAAACCCTTTCAAATGCCAATTTTGGGTTAAACATGGAGTCATTTTAGGGCATATAGTGTCCAAAAATGGGATTTCCACAGATGAGAGCAAAATTAAAGCTATTGCTGAATTGCCACCACCTAAAAACTATAAAGGAGTTCAAAGGTTCATGGGCCATGTTGGTTATTACCGACGGTTTATTTTAAACTTTGCCGAGATAGCTCGTCCTTTGTACAAGCTTCTTATTGAGTTCCAATGGATTGCAGAGTGTGACCATGCTTATGAGTCATTGAAAAAGACCTTGACTAGTGCTCCTATTCTATGAGTGCCCGATTGGAATGTAATTTTTCATGTGCATACTGATGCATCGAACTTTGCTATTGGGTGTGTTCTAGCTCAACCAGGAGAACATAAACTGGACTACCCCATTAGCTTTGCAAGTCGTCAGTTGAATGATGCTGAGAGAAACTACACCACTACAGAGCGAGAAGGTTTAGGTATGATTTATGCAGTGAAGAAATTTCATTAACTACCTTTTGGCCAACAAGTTTGTGTTCTATGTTGATCATCAAGCCTTGTTGTATCTAGTAAATAAACCTTGTTCCACGGGAAGAATTACACGATGGTTGTTAATTCTCCTTGAGTTTGATTTTACCATTGTGGTGAGACCTGGTAAAAGACATGTCATGGCGGATCATTTGTCTCGCATACCCAATGGTAAGCCCCTACTGGAGTCGATGATGAGTTGCCCGATACTTCTCTCTTCCTAGTCGAAACCATACCTGAATGGAGTGAGAAGATTGTGAACTTTCTAGTTAATGGTTTTCCTCCCAAAGAGCTTCATAAAGACATAGCTCGAAAACTGTTAAAAGAATGTAAACCTTACTCTCTCATTGCAGGAACTCTCTACAGGCTAGGGAAGGATGATATTCTTAGACGTTGTGCCCGTGAGGATGAGTATTTATACATACTGCAAGAAGCCCACATTGGTATATCCGGCGGGCATTTCTCAGGGGAACTAACAACTAGAAAGGTGTTGCAATCAGGCTATTGGTGGCCAACCTTATTTAAGGATGCATCACATTTTGCAAAAGGATGTGATGAATGCCAACGTTATAAGATCACACAACGAAAGGATAGGATGCCCTTACATCCTGTTAAAGTGACTCAACCATTTGAAAAATGGGGTCTGGACTTTGTAGGCCCAATTATTCTGACAGCTCGTAGTACTCAATCTCGATACATTATCGTTGCCACTGACTATGTGACAAAGTGGGCGGAAGCCAGGGCGACACGTAAAACCGATGCAAGCTCAACTGCCAAGTTTCTCTTTGAGAAAATTATTACAAGATTTGGTTGTCCCTTTGAGATTGTGAGTGACAATGGTACCCATTTTATAAATGGAGTAATAAAAGAACTCACTACCAACTTTATGCCATAAGTCCACACCTTATTATCCACAAGCAAATGGCCAAGCTGAGAGTACCAACAAGACCTTAATCTCTATCTTGACCAAAACGGTGGAAGCTCATCGCACAGATTGGGATTTAAAGCTTACATCAGCTCTATGGGCTTATCGTACTGCGTACAAAGTTGCCACTAACTGCACACCATTCAAGATGGTGTATGGCCAAGAAGCAGTTATGCCATGGGAGTTTGTATTTCCTAGTCTTCGAGTAGCTTCTCAAGAAGATTGGGATGGTAACCCCTTAGTTGAGCGATTATATATCCTTGAAAGGCTAGATGAAGAGAGGCAATTAGCTTTGCAAAATGCACTTGTGGAGAAAGATAGGAGGAAGAAATGGTTTGACCATCATCTAAAGAACAAAGATATCAATGTTGGTGATAAAGTCCTTATGTATGGAGTGCGTAACGAAAAGAAAAAGTTGAAATATGCGGGAAAAGGACCATATAGAGTATGTGAGATCACCCCACAAGGAACCATTCGTGTGGAGACTCTTGATGGAGTTGAAACCATTGGATTCCTCAATGGGAGCAAATTTAAAAGATACTATGATCCTTTAAGCCAAGAGGAGCTACGTGCCATCCATATGAAAAAGACAGCCAAGGCACAAACAGAATTGAAGAAGATACAAGTTGAGGCTAAGGAGCGACAACAACGTATAAGACGAAAACGAGAGGCTAACCTTGGAGTCACACATGCATTTCACGTTGAAACCGATAAGGATTAGTTGGACACTGACACACCTCTACGATACCCTATTGAGTTAAACAGCACCTATGGAAAAGTGCTATATAACGCCTTATTGGACACGGGTGCTAAATATAATCTGCTATCATATGGGGTGTGGTGTCAGTTAGGGAAGCCACCTCTATCTGAGAGTATTATCCAAGTCAAGGGTGTCAACAAGAAAAAAACTGCGGTTTTTGCAATCTGACACACTTCTGTCAGTTATGACAATGGGGTTGTAGCTCAAGACTTTTTGGTCATGCCTGTTGGAACTATGGAGGGTAATATAAACCTAAGACGCACGTGGATGATAGCCACCAAATGCACTATTGATTGGGGGACAGGGGGTGTCACAACACAGAAACCAACTCTTAGCCCTGCCACTCAAGCCATAGTCCCTAAGATATTGCCTTTTAAGGAAATAAAACCCAAAACATTGCATGTCCAAGTCTCTAGAGCTTTCAACTAATGTAGCTAAAATAAAGCTTGAGACTCACAGGACCCATCCCCATATAGCAAAAAAAACATACAAGTGGGTCCCTAAAGCTTCTTTAGCAACCATAGCCAGTGCTAAAAGACAGGAGCTTGGTAAGAGACATCCCATTCGCCCAAAGAAATGTAAAGAAACGTTGCGTTAGATCCCTAAAAAAATATTGGAAGCCCAAGGCTACTATGAAGGAAATGATCAAATATGGGTGCCAAAACGTAAATTGTGCTCTTACTTGTCACCGGACCCATGTGAGCTCAATCCTGTGGCTCCAAAACGAAGTGAAGATCGCGGAAAGGAAAAAATCACGGAATGCTACACACCCGCTCCAGAGCTAGTTTGGGTACCAAAGAAAGAACGATTTGTCCCACCTAGCTCAGGAACAGGGAAATCAAATGAAGCTTCTTGCTCTTCAATTAGTTTCTATACGGAAATAGAAGCTTCGACACAACCTCCACCTACCATTGTAAATATCCATACAAGCAAGAAAGAGTTTGCACCTCCCGTTCTAAGTTCACCACCTACAACAATGTTGCAAATAAAATCATGGGAGAGTACCTTACCACCCTTGCAACTAGATGAAACGCATAGGGCAGTCGAAAACTATTGGTTAAAGCCTTCACCCATAACAACTTGGAACAATTGGTTTCAAAAGGTCACGACACCATTCCAAAAGGTATGATCTACCAAAGGAAGGGGGGAGTGTTTGCTGATATCCATCATTCACTTGCTACCCCCTCAACCTTCCTCCCTGACCTCTTAATCTCCAATCTTAGGGGGGAGTGTTTGCTGATATCCATCATTCACTTGCTACCCCCTCAACCTTCCTCCCTGACCTCTTAATCTCCAATCTTAGGGAATGTATATATAAAGCCTTATACTCATAAAAACAAGATAAAAAAGTAAAAGAGCAAGAGCCATAACACAAAATCATAAAAACACATTATGCACAAGAACACGACCCTTGTAATATTTTCACTCTAACCATCATCTATTTGCATGTACAGATATGGCTAGTACCCTAGAGTCATCCACTCCTGCCTTGGGTGAGAGGTATCCTCGTTACTTTTCACAAATGTTTCACATGGTCTTTCCGGTGCTTGCATGTGAATGGGATTTGGTAGGTACGCTAGCATGTGAGAGGGATTTCGAGGAGTTAGAATGGCTGATACGTCTCTTGACCACATCTGATCCATACTTAGTAGAGAGTGTATCTCCCATTGCATAAGCCTACCCTTTTGACCAAGATGACTATAGGCGTCTAGTGACCTTCTTAGTAAACATGGGTACCTATGATGAAGAAGAAGATTTACATGACTACACGGATGGCACATATGGTCTCATGGATGATGACTTTATTTATCTCGACGACGAGGATAGGGGTTTAGCCTTAGGGTTTCCCCCCAATCTCTACAATATCCTATTCCCTTGACTCTCTAGGGGGAGTGCAAATAATTAGGTTAGGGTTCCTTATGTTTTTGTTGTGTTCAATAAGTGTTGGTACCTTTTCCCACTGATGTGCCTCCTAGAGGTATTCTTTGTGTTTCCTAGTGTGTACAGGAGCATGTTGTTGTTGTTAGGATTTGGACCTTCATGGAATCTTTATCTCGACTCACTCTTCAAATCAAGCGCGACCATCAACACGAACAGGTGTTTCTTGTCCATTAGCATTGTCTCTTATCTTTTTTGCATCTATGTTTGTCTGCTTTGATTGTGATTGGTAGCATAATATTTAGTGCCTTTGTTTAGCACCAAACATTAAATTCAATGTAATTTTTTGTCATAATCACTTGTCTAGGTTTATAAATCAAGCAGTGCGACTAAGCTAGTTTGACCAAGCTAGGTGTTAGAGATCTTCTCTTAATACCATGGGGATTCCTTCCTAATTATCAATGGTTACTTAGGTTCTTAATCCGATTTAGGCAGCATTGTGTGAAATGCACTTGGGCTTTCTAGTGGGCTTAGTCCCTATTGACCTGTAGCTTAAGTATTATAAAGAGAGTTTACTAATGTGATGAGTCTGGGGAGGGTAACATTGTTATATGACCCCCCAAAGTTACAAAATTAAAATGCTGAAAAAAAAAATCAAAATGCCACAATGTAAAATCTTAAGCTAGAAGAGAAATCTCAGCTTGATTGGGTACTTCACTCACATGTATCGCCTATGGTACTAGAGCCCTAGAGGTTCCCAGTGTGGGAGCTTTTCCTTGAAAAGCAAAAAACCCAAGGCATACAAAATAAGCACACACATCAAAATTGAATCACTGTGAAAAGACTTTAGGGGGTCAGAGAAAAGGTAATCAGTCAGGCAATGATTTCATGAGAAATTCCTTTTATTGTAGCTTAACTACAAGGTCTTCTAGGTATAGCCTCTAGTCAGCCCTCGAACATGAAATACTTGGCTCTCGCGATTAAACAACTTAATTGACCAGAGAAAATTAGGAAGCTTACCCATGGTATTAATAGTCGATCTCTAGTACCTTTCGACCGTTAAATTAGCGACTCCATACTTGTTTAATTTTTACCTTTACATCTGTTTATGCATTTAATTATATTGCAATCTAAATGTTTATTGCTGACAAATAGTTTAAAATTCTGTTACCAATCAATTTGTCTGCCTAAAACTGCATATGATTTTTAATTATATATGTGAATGCAATTACTGTGCCAATGTTGTTTGATTGGTAACATTCAAGGGTTAGTTGATTAAGCATGGGCGCCCAAGTGTGAATGGGGTGAGCTCATATAAAAGTCAACTAAACCTAAAATTCAGGCATTCTCTCAGTGTGCAATAGAAGAAGTGCTCTTGCTCTATCTCCATCTCCATCTCCATTGTGTGCTCACAGGTGTGTGTGTGTGTGTGTGTGTGTGTGTGTGTGTGTGTGTGTGTGTGCTTGAGGGAGAGAGGGAGAGAGTGTGTGTGTGATCGAGCATTGCGGCGGCACCTGCGGCGGTGAGGCGGTTGAACGTAGTACGGCGGCGGCTCCCTCTTCTTCGCGGCGAGGAATCCTTCACGGCGACAAGCGTAGAGAGGTGAGTGACACACCCCTGCTCTCTGTGAGCTTGCTAGGCCTGCTAGTTATGTGCTTGCAGCCTTCGTGGCTTGCACACGGTGCTCGGCAAGTCCCTGGCTCCGACACGTGCGGCAGACACGCACAGTTCCTATCGTGCATGACAATATGGTCAAATTGAATTATTTCCATTTGAACTAGTGTCCTAATGACCACTTTGGGCATTGATTTTTGTTTTGGGCGTACACAATCGAGGTGTATATTGACTATTGTGTGTATGGTTGAACTGCATTTTTTTAATATCAAGAATCATTAATTGGACTTGATTATTATTTGATGACTCTAATTCCTTCCTGTTTCTCTATAATCTATCTTAAATACCCATTTTTATATGTTATAAGCAATTAGTTACCTAAATTTATAGTCACTTCTCTCCGTTTCATCTCGTAACGCACGTCTATCACAACCAGAGTCTCGGCACCTACCCAGTCTCCCTTGGAAAACAACGCACTCTGACAATGGAAGACTTGAATCTCGAGTTAGCAAACATCTCCCAAAGGCTTGCCCAAATGGTTTACTAATATCACATCATGTTACCCATTTGGTTTGTGCATATAAAGACCTAATTGAGTAAACAACCATCTCCCAAAGGCATGCAAAATACCTAACAAACAATAAAACATGTTATCCATGTGGCATGATGTGGGTCAAGTATACGAAAGACCTAGTCGATTGAATAACCAACATCCAAAATACATGAATATGAAAACCTTGGCTTGAAGACTCAAAAGAGCATGTTTTGTCACAAAGCAAAGTATGTTAATTCTAGTTTTGTCACAAAGCAAAGTATGTTAATTCTAGAATGTAAAAGTTAGCCAACAATGGGTCATCATCCCTATCACCTTCCTTGGGGCATTCCTCATCATGCACTTTGGGCTGGTTGGTCACTCTCACATACATGCACCCCATTAATGCTAGTCTCACTAATCTATCCTAGCTCTAAGAAGTGTATCAAAGTCATAGGTTCTTTAGCATTCCTAATCACACTAGTGATTCTAGCATAATATCTCTTCTAATGTGGGGTACATTCTTGAGCCACTCCCCTCTTAATAGAGAACAATCAATTGCGTGATTAGTTTGTGTATAAGTATTCCCTTAATAAGCTCCCTATTGAGTATTATCTAATCTTTTGATTAGTGTGTGTCTCTTAACAAGCTCTCTAATTTGAGCACTTGGTTAATGTATATACATGGATCCTTGCACCACTTTTCTTGCATTATTGCATCAATAACTTCTTGCACTTTGCATTGTTATGTTCCAATATTATTTAATTTTAATTTTCTTCCAATAAGTAAAACACCAATCATGTTCTGATCCACTAATTTAGTACACTCTTAGATTGATTCTAGAGTCGATTATTCAATTGATGGTATATTCGGACTTGAATCGTGTGTGCTATGTGTGTACCCTTTCAAATAGCCATCAATACCATTGATTATCCCTATTTACATAATTCATATAGTTGCACGCTTTGCTTACAACTTGCAGCCAACATAGGTGGTGCTTGAGTGATGCATGATACTTGCATCATCTAGCGATGGCAGAAGTAGGAGATGGAAGCACCTAGTGCTCAAATACCATGTTAGATTGTGAATCAAAAGAGAAACTCAATAACTCCAAATGAAAAAGCATACAAGATTACTAGAGAGGGGATAGGGGCTGCACAGACATAGTGAGCTAAGCCTGAGTCTGACAAAACCTCCCAAAATACCAAAGATAGAAATTCCACAAAATTGAGAAAATTTATAAAATGGGCAAAATGCATGGTGGAAACCCTATATGTGCATAAAATTCCTATCAAGGGTGGCCAACCCACACCAAGGGCCTATGTTCATGCAAGAAAATCCGCAAGTAAGAGTGAAAGCATCTGGAAGGTGAACATAAATCTCTAATATTTTTTAGGAAAATTTATTTCTTAAGGGGGGGCGAGTGGTAACGTCACATAGCCTATAGCAGCTATGGCCCCATAGTCTCAAGGGAGCACTATCAGGTACTAAATTCAATAGTCATATTAGAAGTGGCAAGTGTGCTCTAGGCTCAAGGGGGGGCACCCATGGCCAAGTGTGGGCATGCATGCTACCACCACTACTTAAGCTAGCAATGAGAGAAGTCCTCATTTCTTGATTGCAGAGTATTTAATAAAGCTTACAGCCCCTCATTTGTGGATGAGGTGTTCTAGCCGTGTGTGTGTGTGTGTGTGTGTGTGTGTGTGTGTGTGTGTGTGTGTGTGTGTGTGTGTGTGTGTGTGTGTGTGTGTGTGTGTGAGAGAGAGAGAGATTGTAGTATCGACCTTGAAGGTCAAATACTACCTATTGAACCTCATGAAACAAGTTGCTTGCTCTATGTTGAGGTAATCAATCACTCTTGATGCATCATGCGCATACACACAAATAGTATCAACACTCTTGATGCTTCTCTCTCTCTCTCTCTCTCTCTCTCACACACACACACACACACACATACACACACACACACTATCAACATGCAACTTGTTTTGGAAAACCAAGCTACAAAATACGTTGTTCAATAGGCTCATGACAGTAACATCTGGAAATACTACCTATCGAACCTCATGAAGCAAGTTGCATGCCTATGTTGAAGTAATCAATCACTCTTGATGCTTCTCTCTCTCTCTCTCTCTCTCTCTCTCACACACACACACACACACACACACAAATCATATCAACATGCAACTTGTTTTGGAGAATCAAAATACAAAATACGTTGTCATATGTTAAATAGGCTCATGACAACAACATCTTGAAACCTTGAAATTAGCTAGCCAGACCAAATATCCTATGCTTAGGACACCAAGATACTTTATTACGATATCCAAGAATCTTTTTTGATAAGTGAATGATTTTAGGGATAAGGCACTAGAAATGAGTATCATTTGCATAACAAGTTAACAACCATGCAATTCACTTAGATGTCAAAAACATTATTTCCATATACACAACATATGCACCATTAATTCTAATATTTGGAACCTAATTGTCTTCGGTTATGCCATCCTCAACAAGGGGTTCATCGGCCATCCGAGTCTCATGTGAGGTTACTTCCACCTTGCTCTTTTCCTCCTACATTTCAGATGTATGACTAGCATCCTCTAATACTAGGTCCTCGTTCGGACCCTTTACTTCCACCTATGGCATGCATGTATCTAGAACTAGAGGTCGCTTGTCATCTCTAGAGACCCGCCTCCAAGTGGTTTTGACTACCTATTTGCTAGCAACAACTGCCTTGGGGATAATCTCTGACATAATGACCAATTCTATGACATTTGGAGTATGCATTGGGGAAAGAGGTAGACACTAACTCTTGTGGGAAGGCTCCAAAGCGTCCCATGTAGACATCCACATATTTGGGAATAGGTCTGCTCATATTCCATAGTATGCATACCTTGACATCCATACCAAATGTAATCTCCTACAATCTTGATATAAAGAACACTCGACCCAACATGGAAGCAATGGAGTGATCATTTGAGCCAGATAAGGACTCTTTTAAGTGTAACCCCACATAAAGCAGTAGTCCATAAACTCCTCATTAAGGCATAATTCCAACGACCATGGCATGGCTCGTTGCTACATATTTTAGATCATAGAGTATATTTGGTTAAAGGAATTTGTTTGATGCATATTATTATACTCAATGTTGTATCGCCTTTGGTCATGGGGTAGCCTTCTAGTCTCCATCATGCTCGCAACCATTTTCTTGAAGAGAAACTAATTTATGACAATACACATAGATGTCAACAACTTTAATTTTATATCCATAACTATGGAGACTCTAGGATATTCGTTTGTTTCTAAGAAAACCAACGACTACCCTTCCTAGGTGACTGCCAGGTCCTCCGCACATGTATGCATTGCCGTGTATCACATGTTGGGCATGCCATTATGCGGGCTTGCTCCTATTGACTTCTACAGATGGCACCGTCGCGTCTCTAGGTGCACATATCCTCCAACTCACCCCCGGCACTACCCTGCGCTACCTTCATTTCCCTTTTCCTTTCACCCATAAACATTTCAAAAGCATCTACCTAGATTCCCATCAAAACAAATGGATCCATAATCATCAATGCCTACTTACTCCAATGTTAATTGTAATTTAGAACCTCATAAAGTATATCTTATGAAAGCAAATGAGGATTGAAGGAATATGTTTGATGCATATTTATTGAACTCAAGATTGATGTGAGGACAAGGGTCCTCGGAAAGGGGACTTAGTATAGAAAGGGATATATAAGTATAGGATGGGTGGAGATGCAAGAAGAGATATGCCATTTCCCTTGTCCATACACTTGATTATCCAACTTGCCAAAAGCTAAAGCTCCTTTCTATTTGACACAGGCAAATCGGGTGGTGGGGATCAATAGTTTGGAGCATCAGTGTCGCCCGATGCAATTCTGTAAATTTGATAGATGTGGGAAGTAGATTTAGTCCCGTCCCCCCCCCCCCCCCCCCCCCCAAACCCCCAATTTTTTTTTTTGTAAATGTCCCCATGCCCCCAAGCTCACGCTCCCCCCTTGATGGTGAAATAGAGATGAGGGCTCTCCCAAATTTGTAAATGTCCCCATTGCCCACGAGCTCCCCCCGATCCCCTCCAACCATGCCCATGTGAAATAGAGATGAGGGCATCTAAACTAGACTTTGAAGTCAACTTGGATGATTGTTTGCTTTCTAGAAGGTAGCTCAAAGCTGCTGATTTAAGAAGGGATTTGCTTTTGAAGGAGGTGGCTAGAAAGATGAACAACAAAGGTCTCCATCGATTGGGTGAGTTTTGGGACTTCAGTAGTAGCAATGATTGGAAAGGACTGGACCAACTACCCTCCGAGTTCAATCTCAATGGTACTGAAAGATTGTTGGTAAATAGAGTATTAGAACGACTTGACTATTGCTGCCTACTGACTTGTGAGTCTAGGTTTGATTGTAAAGCATGGCGGTAGCCTATGGACAAATTCAATGGGGCAAGCAATGGCCGGAGGCAAGATGGGTGACAATTGTAAAGAACATCTGATGCCTGCAATGGCCGCTTAGGATGAAGGTCTTTGTTTGGAAGGTACTATGGGGGGGCCTTGTCGACTGGGGTGAAGGTCCTAGCTAGAGGTATTGGTCTAGATAGATGCCCGCAATGCAAAGCTGCAAGCGAGAACCTCTATCTGGGGATCTGTGGCTTTGCAGGTTAGATATGCAAGTGGGTATGGAAGATTGGGCACTACAAGAATGATCTTTTCTTGGGTGGGAAGGTGATCATGAGCCAACCGATTCTAATCAGTACACAAATTCTGTTACTTTAAACACGTGTAAAAGGCCAGGAACTGTCGACTCTTCGAGAACATCGTTGAAACAACAAGGTTTACGGAGATCATCCAAGAAAGAAAGGAAGAGATTATTGCCATTGGGAAATGGAAGATCTCTGAAGAGTGGGACAAGTGGTGACTGCAGCTATATCGAAATTGCATGGGTAAGAATCTAGTGTTTTACCGCTACTGCAGGGTGGCCCCCCCTTTAGCCGATGTACTAATATTTGCTGGAAGACGTCATGGCTCGACATGAGCATGACTAGTAATTGTAATTATTAAAGGTTGCTAATATGATGTACTCAAGATTGTGAGTTTCGAGAGAAAAAAAAGGGAAGGGGTCTGCTTACACAAAATCAGAAGACATGTTGAACAAGGAAGTTGGACAAATTTTGGGTTGAGGTATTAATGGGAATCAATAAAGATCCTTCAGTTGGATTAAAGAGGAAAATAAAAGGCTTGATAGGTGGCACACGTGCGGAGGACGAGGTGGCAGGTGTGGAGGAAGGGGATGTAGGAGGTGTCGTCGTGAAACAAGTAAGGGCGAGGGCAAACGGCCTTATGGATGGTCATGGTGGTGCAAGACCCTTTTTGATGCACCACATAATAAGGTCTATTCCCATGGCCTACACGCATGAGGATTTTCCCTACCAACCCTTATATTGCTTGCAAGTGAGATGGAAGGGGGGATGCCAGGAGCCCAGTGACGTGAGTGGGGCAAGCGCATGGAGATCTTCTTTTTTTTAACAGTGTAGAGCATGACAATGCACAACACAGTGGCACTCGCCCAACTAGTTAGCCCAAATGATCACTTGATGTTGGGATTGAACCACCTAACTTCGGATCCAACGTCTCCACAATTTTTGATGTTGGGGTTGAACCACCGAAGTTCGAAGGCAGAGATAATGTCAAGGGAAGTGCTCAATTCGATATGTCTAGTAGGTGTTGCTGAGCATGCATAAGTGAACAAGCTTAAAGTTGTCTAACCAACAAAACATGGGAATGCCAAGTTAAGTTTAATTGTCGTCTATGCAACTTGCCTTGAAATGTGAACACTCACCTCCAACTGCATATCCCACCGGCAGTTTCGTATGGGCATTTGGTCATTGGGTAGCCTGTGAGTCGCCCTCATGCTTGCAATATGTTTCTTGAAGAGAAACTAATTTAAGACAATTTCTCTTGACTGCTCAAGCTGTTTAAAGAAAAAGCAGCACTTAACTTGCTCATAGATGACTGCTCTAGCTTTTTTAAAGAAAAAGCAGCACTTAACTTGCTCATGGATAGCTCATCATGTAATCGTGTTGAAAAGGAGCTTTGCTTTGCTAAAAGCCAAGGATTATGATTCGTAGGCTTTGGCTGAAAGAGTTATATGGGCAAGTCTAGTGGAAGATCTTTACAATTTATGATGTGTGTTCAAGGGGGTTGACTTACAAGGGCAAATGAGAATGGTGGCTTTTGTTCAAAAGAAACAATACCTTTATGCACAGCAAACCACAGTAAACTTGGAAGCTTTGCTTTGGTCAAAAGTATCATGAAAGATGTTGAGATTTAGCTTAGCTTAAGAGGCTTTAGTTTGGTCAAAAGATGTTGAGACTTACCTGAGTGTGTTTTGATGTTTGATGTTTTGGTCTATGTAAGGTCCCACATTAGAGTGTTACTAAGGTGGGACCGTGTCTTACTCTAAACTAATGCGTAGGTTCGTAAGTTGAAACGTCCATTAACCCTTAGGTTGCTTTTTGCCCCGTATTTTGTCAATTTTGTGGTATTTTTTGCGTGTTTATCTATGGGTGAAAATGTGAATTACCCTTTAAGAAATACACTAAAATGCCACAAAAACTATTATTTTTTGTGGGAATTTGATGCTTCACATTAGCTAGTTTTATGAGATTGCACCCTTGCTCACCCCTGCATGTTGCAAGGGTTGAACAATATCGAGTGCGCTTAAAATTTATAGCCTTTATTGCTAGGCCAACTCCCCTTTATAGAATTCTTTATATATATACATATATATATATTTTTTATAGCAAAACTCTTGTGAGCGAATTATATTGAGCAGCCCAAAAAATTACAAGGTCTTGTCATGCTCATGTTAAGCCATGACAACATCTAGGGATCATAATTACATCAGCTATCAGGGCAGCCACCTCTACCAACCCGCCCCCTCATCCCTTGATAGAATTCTTATTGTCAATCTTGAAATTTGTTCCGGTAATCTCCCATAGTGGAATGTTACCTAGGTTAGACCTTTGTCTTACCCTAATAATCTCTCATGGTAGGCAAAGGCGACACTGTGTGGGTAACGTATGAAATCTTGCGAGGTTAGCGATGAGCTTAAGATTGTCAATTTTGAGACTAACTAGGCTATTTGAGATTACGTGTGTAGAAGAAGCTCCTCGCAATGAGCAAAAGGGAACATGAAAAGATGAGAAAAGGTAAAGCCATACATGGTTCCCACTTTGTAAGAGGAGGAGGTTAGGCTTTATAAATTTTATAAGATGAAGGAGAGAACTATTGAAGGCGGTTGGTCTTAGGTGAAAAGCTTTAAATGCAATAGTGAGCTGCATAGTGAGGGAACTCGGTTGAATTGGGAGGTTGAGCCGCTAGAGAGAGAGAGAGAGAGAGAGAGAGAGAGAGAGAGAATTAATTCCTTATGAACTTTGAAGGTCCCAAATTCCAATAGTGTGTGTGTATATACATTGTAATAAATACATGTTTAAACATACATACACATATACATTGTAATAAGCACACGTTTAAACATATACACACACATTGTTTGTGTTTTGGGGGGGGGGGGGGGGGGGGGACACTCATATGGTTATGCATGTGTCTATTGTACATATGTATGCACATGCACATCACACCTTTTAGAGTGAGACAAAGAGATGATATTTTCGTCCTTGAAGGTCAAATATGACCTATCGACCAAATGAAACATCACATGCTCTAGTGGGAGAGAGAGAGAGAGAGAGAGAGTGTTACAAAGACTCTTAAGTGCTCATGGATGATTAACTCAAGATCGTATACTTTAGCAAGAGATATGGTGCACACATGTGCCTTGTCAATGATAGAATTTTACAGAGTTTTCTCGAATTCGCAATGAGAAGATAGTCCAAGAAAGCAGGGTAACGATCATCTCCATTGGTAAGCAAAGGAGCTCAGAAGAGTAGATCAGGACCCTTGGGGTTTCTGGATTGGACGTGCAACTCGTCACGAGCATGACAAGAATCTGTAATTTTTGGATATGTTATTATAATCCACTCACCATTGTGAGTTTTGCAAAAAAATTAAAAATTAAAATAAAAAATTACAAAGTTTAATAGTTTCAATAAAAATTTACCTTGATGGGAGCAAGGTATTAGCCTTAAAGAGAGAGTCATGAGAAGAAGAAGAAGAAGATAAATTTCAATGTCATAGGAACAATCCCAAGAGATCTCAAAGAATTATCCGATGAGTCTTGAACTCAAGATGAAATATTCAACAGAATGGGATAGCCAATCTATAAAACACACATGCGGGCCTGCGCGGGCACACACACACATCACAAAGATAGATAGATTGTATTTTTTTCCTCAAATAGATTGACCAATGGGACCAAGTGGAGCATGTCCCATGCTCTATGTTGACGTGATTACTATGAGTGCTTCAAGGATGTGGATATGAGGGTGGCACTTGAGGGAGTGGTTGAAGGGACTATTTCTTAGTGCTCCAATGTCCCATTTCACATTCAATGGAGTGAGAGCTAACACTAATCACTACTATGTTGTGGATTGCAAAGAAGGGGATAGGTTGGGGCATTTCTTGCTACATACAGTCTCCTCTCTTAAAGGAGAACATCCTTTTGTAATTGGGGGCAACGTGATGGTGTAATGCATAGCGCGCAAGCCTTTTGAATTTTTGATCTTGTCATGATACATTGGCATTGTAGGAAGACCTCATTCATTGTAGGGTCTAGTGATGCATCATGAAGCAAGTGCGTTGCATTCCTTCTTCCAAGCCTCTTATTGATGTCTTGCATCCATCTTGAGCCAGAATTTTGCTTTTATGAGTCTTTTGAACTTTGTGTAAGTCTCAAGAAATGTGAGGAAGTCGATGTGGAGAGCTTGGCGCACCTTTATCATGCACTTTATAACTCTTGTTGTGCCCATAATCTCAATGGAAGTGATCCAAACTCAAGAAGAAAGAGCATGTAAGGTATCTATATCTTCATTTGGAGAAGGTTTAGGAAAATGCATTTGAACATTTTCTAACTCTTTCCAAATGGAGACACTAATGCTACCATTCTATACTTCAACTCTGTGAAGAAGTACATGCATTAAAAGGTGTCAAAGAGATATTTCCTGAGAATCCAATAATTGAGATCCCCTCGTGCACACGCGTTTTCAAACACAATAGGCTCTCTTTCTGGCTTCAAGACAGTGCATAGCACATTCACGCCATTTGTGGTTGGTTGAAACCTCAAGGTCAGGATACTTGAATGGCATTTGTGTGTGTGTGTGTGTGTGTGTGTGTGTGTGTGTGTGTGTGTGTGAGAGAGAGAGAGAGAGAGAGAGAGAGAGAGAGAGAGAGAGAGAGAATATGCATATATGCATGATGAGTGTTGAACACATATCCGTTCATGAATGAAATTCATTGTCGAACTTATTGTGCACATGCTTCATCAACACTCCATTTACATAGCGAGGAATGATTAAGGGTGCCGTTGATGTAAGCTTTAACTGGCTACGCAACACATCTTGCACCATGCTTGCAAGCTTTTTCTAGTGGTGCAACCGATGAGGTCTCATTGTTTGCGACACGATGTTTTTTTTTTTTTTTTGGGGGGGGGGGGGGGGGGGGTCCCGATTGGAGACGGTACATTTGGCGATTTCATGGATCATCTCCTATGGGCTCCAATGGTCCATATGGTCCCCAACTGGCAAGGGGGGGGGGGGGGGGGGGGGGGGGGGGGGGGCCTTTATGGGCTGTCTTCTTGGTAACCAAAGGAGACTCGGGCAATTAAAAGGAGAGTGTGAGAGCAAAGGTCAATTGTGGGTTATTAAAAACCACATGCGCTAGCAAGGTCACAAGGAAGGTAGGACATACACACACACACAAGCTACAGTTGAGGGGGCCGGGTCTTCCTCAACAAACCACCCCCATACTCACGCGGAGATCCCACAGGTCATCCGCTCTTGCTTTTAGTAGAGTGGAGACTACTGAGAGAGCGAGCAAGCGACGGGGTGTGTGTGTGTGAGAGAGAGAGAGAGAGAGATTAGTCCGTGTGTGTTGGCGCGCTCTCGTTGTCGCTCTAGGCTAAACGAAAGCTCCATCTCCGTCTCCCTCCTTCTCGTCCCTCTCGCCTAACGAGGATCCATCATACTCGGCAGCTGACAGAGATTGGTGTCTTGCGTTTGTCTGTGGATACTGTGGGTGGATATGGATTTTTCGTGATCGGTGGGCGGTGATTTTGGGGATGCCTGTGGGAAGAAAACCACGGTCTGTGAAACCCTAACATCTCTTTGCTTGCTTTCCTTTTTCAATTCAGCTGCTCCACATGTGCATTTGTAATTTTGTAAAGCTCACCATCTGAGAGCGCAGAGTCCTCTGTGTGATTTTTACTAGAGTGAGCTGGAAGGTTTCCATAGCTTTGACTATCAGTTGCACCTGTGACTGCAAGCAGACTCACAAACTCCATAGTCTATCAGAGTACTCACTGTCTATACAAGCCTTATCCTACTACATATACCCTCTTTCTCACCCTCCTTGGGCATGGCATCAGAAGAAGCTCCACCTCATGGTCGATATTGGGGCAGACCTCCGCGTGCCTTCCAGGATATACCAACATCAGAGCAGAGATCCTTCTTTGGCAGCAACAGCAGCAAGAAAACTCAACAAAAGACAATGAACGACAAGCTCGTCTGGTTTTCCCCTGTCCATTCTCCCCTGCTGAGCCCTGCACGTGAAAAGACACTTCAAAGTGTTAAGAAGAAAGTTCGTCAGAGCTCCATTTTCTCCATCCAGAGCAGAGGGAAAGGGTCTATCGAAGCTGAAGAGCCAACATCTCCCAAGGTCTCCTGCATTGGCCAAGTGAGAGCACACAGGAAGGATAAGGACCCCTTTGCAGATGCTGTCAAGAAGAAGAGCTCTCAATCAAAGCCTGGCTCCATGTCACCTGCAAGGTTCTTTGCTAGCCCTGGAAGGGCAAGCAAGTGGGGCTCACTGTTTGGCTCCCGAAAAGACTCTTCTCAAAGCTCATCTGGCTATGGTGAAGGTGAGGTTTCCTGCTTTGCTTTGCCCTTTGAGTCTCGTTCTGGAGTTCAAACAGATAAAACTTGTGCTTTTCTGGCAAGAACCCTTGATCCGTATCTAGAGGCTAGAAGTTCTGATGACTTGTACAAGAACAAGCTCATGCAGTCAAGCAAAAGTGTGTCCAACTATCAATTTAAAAAACAGGGCAATGATGCTGCTGCTGATGGGTACATTGGCACGCACGCTAGGGACGAAGTTGATTCACACATGTCTACATCCACAGGCTTCGGTCGGATTTCTCAGAGGAACGGAGCTTATGAAATGTCTGGCACTGCTATGACCACGGGGATTGATAACTCTGTGGTTTGCCAGCGTTCCAGTCTTGAGAATTCCTCAAATGATGATCGTGATCATGGAAAACACATAGCGTCGAGGCAGAAGCTGACCTATGAAGAGTTGCCATCTCTTCATTGTGGGGCCTTTACAAAGCAGAATATGAAGATATCAGTGGAAGTTGTACCAGAGACGTGGCTGTGGAGGAATGGTGAGAGATTAAGGCCTGATAGTACCTCACATTTGAGCTGCATTCCTGATCAAAGTGTGAGCACGAGCAGAGAAGATTCACAAAAGGCCCAAAGAGATGAGCCAAATATGCCATTGTCTCCATGTGGTGATACTCAATCTTGTGCTAGAGATGCGGAAGAATGTGCTGATCAGCAAATTTTGATAGGGTCTCATTTGTTAAGTTCTGGAAGTGGCAGTAGAACCTTTGTAAAAGCAAATGCCATCCCTGTTGATGATAGCACATGCCAGCTGTTAGACTCAGAGGATGAGAGAAAGAATGCCACACAACATACTTCGCTGATTGAACCTAGTCAATCACATGTTGCTTCACCTTGTTGCACACATATTGCTGCAGTTAAGGAAAAGAATGGGGAGCTTAGAAGCTCTGCAGGCTGCCAAGGTGGAGCAAATGGAGTCCAGAGCTCTCCTGGATTTGGAAGTGGCACCAATGGAACCCCGTCTGGAAAGCAACAAGTCCACTTTGAAAAGCTCAAGAGCGAGGCTGATGTGGTGAAAAGCCGAGGTACATTGGGGACTTCCGAGGTAAAGCCAGGTCATCAAACAGTGAGAAGGGTTGGTGGTGATGTGGGAAAGGAGAATTACAGCATTGCTTTCCCTCAGCTATTTGAAAGGAGTCGGCCCTCTGTAAATTCTAAAGAAGATGGAAAACAGTTTTGGAGCATGTTCAAGGGTAGGAAGAATGAAGCTTTCTCTGGACAGCCTTTTAGTGCTCTTATATTGGTAGGGTATGACCAGTCCACTGCGTCCAAAGGTATGGGATGCAAGGATGAGGAGCTTCTGAAAGGGATCCTTGAAGTAGGAAGGCTGTCTTTGCAATGTTCTGGCAAATATTTTCAAGTTCTCAATAGTGATGCTGCATTTAATCGCTCTCGTTCTGTGACATCCCATCGTACGGTTATTAGGTTGCAACGATGTAATTCGGATCCTTGCAGGTCCTCCTGCTAAAATTGTACATGTACATGGCGCAGTTAGTTTTGTAGCTAACCTCTGCTTATGTTTGTTAAAACAGATAATTGCAATATCCGCCTTTAGAGAATGCTATTTAATTGGCATTTCTTTTTTATTAGCCCCAAAATTGTCAGTGCAGTCATGTGCAGGAGCCATCTTCTTATGCAATAGGATTTTTATGGCTTGTACTTCCCTTGCCTGTTTTTGGCCAGTTCAATTTTGGGTTGTTACCGACAAAGTGCGAACTAAATCTTCTGATAAGAGGCCTGCAATGAGTTCCTTGGTGTATTGTACAAAAAGGGTATTGTGGGCCTTTGAAGGAGTGTCTGTCTATCAATTTAAAGAAGAGTTATAATACTGACAAGGTGTTTGCCTTGGTGGGGTTGTTTGCAGAACAATGTGTCATGTTTTCTCCAATTGGTGTACAAGATTGTGAGGTAATGGTGAGTGCACAAAGTTTAATGAGAGTTTCGACAGGAAACAGAGTGGCTGTTGAATCTGAGTCAAGGGATGAGTTGCTCAGATCGGAACTTTCCGTAGAGGACGACGATCAGACCTGAACAATATTATGCACTAAAGAAAATTAAGTTTTCCTGCATACTGGAATGATAAAAGTTTTTCCTTGCTTTTGAACAGGGAAAGATCCATAATTTTAAGCATGATTGACTAAAGGGTTGTTGCAGACTCGGGGATGGCCATCGTGCCATGTTGAATTGGACTAGTTGATGGGCAGGTCTGAAAAATTTATGTTTCCATTTTATGGATGACTGCAGGAAATGAAGTGGTTGATGGTTGCATGTAATCCGTTTTCTTGGCCTTGCTTTTGTGTTGAAACTTGAGAGTGCTTTAGCCTGTTTATGTTTGTGGGTGTGTTTTAGTGGTCGAAATGCGAAGCAAGCAGTTTTCTCTTCTCAAGTAGTTGTTTACTTATGGGTCCCAGCTTGACGAACCGACTGTTTGCTGTTGCCCTTGGGCGGTTTTGTGTCTAATTGACACCCCACCAGCTCTGAGGTTTGCAAGCTTTATTGCCGAAGATGAGACTGATACTGCCATCATGGGAAGCTTCTCACACATAGTATGGGAGGATCCATTTCATGAAGTTCTGAGGAGTGCCTGGTGATGTTGGCATGCCCCAATGGTGCTCCCATGAAGGCGCGAGCTCGAGCAAAAGCTTGCCCCAGCTAGTATGTCTTGTTTTGGATTTACTCAGCTACTTGGGAGTGATTGTCTCCTTCTCTGCCTGAGAAAGGCTTGAGTTTTATTTTATTGCGTCCCAATGTATGTGGGCTGTTTAGTGTATTTCTGCATTTTTCTGATGGTTTCTATTGGAAGACATATCACTTCAATAGTTTGAGGTTCTTTTGGATTTATAAAACAAGCGTTGATGAAGAAGTGGGTTAGACATACATTTAATGTGAAGTATTTATCGACGGAAAGTTTCTAGTTTGTAAAAGGGTCACATTTCATTTAGTAGCCTCTTATAAGGGTCCATTTCATTAAACTGTTTTAGTATTTTTCCAATGTTGATTGGACTGGACCTACCTTTTCATATGAAAGCATTTAAATCTTCTTTTGTTCAGTTTGTCTATGGGTCCTTTCATTTTACTTCTTTTCACCCCCCCCCCCCCCCCCCCCCCCCCCCCCCCCCCCCCACCCCCCCATTTTATTGTTTTCATCTTACTTCCTTTTCATTTTAAATGCCAACCTTGTTCTTTTCCGTCCGTCTGCCCATTTTGGGTGTCTTATCTTGTACATTATTGCAATCAATACAAAATTATTTCCACCAAAGAAAAAATGTTTGTGGATGTCTGTCCATGTGTGGACATGTGTATAGTATCTTTCTTTTTTTTCTTTACTGTTTATGATCCTTATAGTAGTGGCTTTGTCCTTAATATGCAATTTAGGAAGAATTTGGATGATGTGCACACATGGAAAGAATAGATATCCAATTCAACTCGGTCCCCAAAGAGTTGGTTTAATAGGAAGGCTTTGGCCTCTCCACATGTGGGTTGTGGGTTCAAATCCCATGTTGGGTCACCCCAAGAGGGATGCCTTGTGTTCACCTGGTGTTCATGTGGCTAGGGCTCTTGCCCTTGGGACACTGGAGTGCATCCTCATCCTTGGGTGGGTCACTTGAGGAGGTTCCTAGCTGGTTGCTACGCGTTCTCTCCGTCTTTCCCAACACGAGGTGCATCAATTAGGTGGCCATGGTGATGCCTACGCATGGCTCTTGCCCGATGGTACGTGGCCCTTGCTTGACCATGTTTCATGGCTAATATTTGGAAGGGATAAGCACCTCTCCTTGTGGGCCCTTTGGTGCGTCAAGAAAAGAAAGAGAAAGTCTTGGTTTCAATTAGCAATGGTTTTGAAAGAGACCATTTTTGTCACCTCTAGTCTTCTCTATTTGTGTCCTTTTGCATCTTTTGTTTTTCAATGATGCATCAAAATATAGTATTTTCAACAATGTGTTTTGTACAAAGAAAAAGAAATCATGCTCTGATGCCATATTGAGAAGATGAAGATAAGAATGGAGACACAAAGCACTACCTTTCCATTAGAGAGAGAGAGAGAGAGAGAGAGAGAGAGAGAGAGAGAGAGCAAAAAAGAAAATGGTAGACTCGTGTACTCAAAGGTCATCACAAACGTTCTCTGTTGTACATAGGTTGAAATTTTCTCGACATACACTCTTCCTTTTTGCCAAAATGTAGTGCCAACAAAGAGAAAGAATTAGAGGATTATTATTTGTGAATTTCAAGTTTGTGCACCTAACAACGGATGACAACGGTTGCAGCACATTGTTTTTAGCAGGTAGCCTTAAGGTTGAAAAACATTTATGGAAGATGCCAAAAAATTCAAAGTTTGTGTACCTAACATCGGATGACAAAGGTTGCAACTGATTTACTAAAGAAGTTAGCCTTAAGGTTGGATTTTTCTCGACTGTCACTCTCTCTTTTTGCCAAAAGAGAATGCCAACAAAGAGTAAGAATCGGAGGATTGTAAAACAGCCTCAAGCTCATGCCAAGCCTTGGTGGCATTTTAATAACAATATGAGGATTGTAAAACAGCCTCAAGCTCATGCCAAGCCTTACAGTCATCACTCACAACTGTGAGTTTTGCAAAAAAAAAAAAAAGAATCAGAGGATTGTTATTTGTGAATTTACGGAGATGTTTTCAAAAATTTCAAGTTTGTGTCCCGCTGTTGCAACACAGTTTGTTAGCAGGTAGCCTTAAGGTTGAAAAACATCTACGGAAGATGATTAAAAAAAATGCAAGGTTTGTGTACCTAACAATAATGGATGGCAAAGATTGCAACACATTTTGTTTAGCAGGTAGCCTTAATGTTGGAATTTTCTCGACGTACACTCTCCCTTTTTGCCAAAAGGTAGTGCCAACAAAGAGTAAGAATCAAAGGATTATTATTTGTGAATTTAGGGAAAATGATTTCAAAAAATTCAAGTTTGTGTACCTAACAATGGATGACAAAGGTTGCAACACAACTTTTTTTTATAGCACGTAGCCTTGAGGTTCAAGTTTTTGTACCTAACAATCAATGACAAAGGTTGCAACACATGTTTTTTTAGCAAGTAGCCTTAAGGTTGAAAAACTTTTCTCTTGTTTTCCATTATATCATTTTTTTCTTTTTTTTTTGCAAACTCACAATTGTGAGTGGATAGTATTAAGAACATCACAAATATACACCTCGAGACCGAGCCTTGAGGGTCAAAAAAGTAACTCGGCAGTAAGATGATATAATGGAGACTTGAGGGTCAAAAAGTAACTCGGCAGTAAGATGATATAATGGAGATAAGTAAAGTAGTCTCCATTATATCATCTTACTGCCGAGTTACTTTTTTTCCCAACCTAAGCTAGTTTACACCATCTTGAACATCGACAAACTTCTTGCTTAAATGTTAAAGAACAACTCCTACATGAATGTCATACTCGATGATGTTCATTCTATTTCAAAATGTGATGCAATCTTGTTCCAGTATACCTTCAGGCCCTCATGGTCTATGGTTGGCGTGTGACTTCTTTAGCCATTTGCTAGCTTATGAAAGGCCAACCTATTTTGATGACTTTATAGTGCATATCTTTGCCAAATTCAACACTATCAAAGGTGTGCTTGTGGTTGTTACTGCAATTGGTGACCACTATTGGAAATTGTTCTACCTGAAGAGACGCTTCAGTTTGACAATGGACACCGATCAATAGCTGATTCCAAGGTGTCCTTAGTGGCTTGACATAACAAATTCATGGACATATCAAGACCATCTTTGACAAAAGGGAAGTATCTTGGATCAATACGTAGGTGCCTTGGAGATTCACAGTGTATGGACTTTGAATAGTGGTGTGTTTTGGGCCAATTTTTTCTTGAATTGAATATTATATCATTTTCATTCCTCCTATAATTTAAGTGCTGGCGTTTGCTTATTGTCCTCTAGGGCTTCGTGGTTCTTCAGCTTCTTTACATTCTCCAACGTTAGAGACAGGGGTTTTGGAGCATTTTCTCCATAAATCGGTGTATCTAGCTCATTGGGTTCTTTCAATGGCATTGCACGAAGCTCTAAAGCGAGTGGAATTTGTATCCCTTCATTGAAATTTTCTCATTGTCCTCTAGGGCTTCGTGGTTCTTCAACTTCTTTACATTCTCCAACGTTAGAGACAAGGGTTTTGGAGCATTTTCTCCATAAATCGGTGTATCTAGCTCATTGGGTTCTGTCAATTGCATTGCACGAAGCTCTAAAGCGAGTGGAATTTGTATCCCTTCATTGAAAGATTCTATATAAGGTTCAATATGAGACCACGTGTGATTTGAATGCCAACTCTCCACCCACTCGTAGCCTCTTATAGGCTCCCCCTAGCCGTGATCAGACCGGGCCGTGGCCTCGGCGTGACATTAATCCCCCCTTGGAAAAGCATTTTCGTCTTCGAAAACAAAATCGAGAAACTTCTTCTTAAGAATACCAAGTGGCACCTTCCTCAAGTCTGTCTTTTCACTTGACTAAGGCTTGTTGACATACACGATGACGAGTATGTAAATCATGATAATCAAGAATACGCTCAGGTTCATGCGCTTGAGTTGCAGGTTCAATGAAATCAACCAAAATCTGTCGATCAACAACATTCTCATCCTTATGCAAGCATTTACGTAAACGACTTACATGGAATACCGGATGAATGCGAGAGTGCACCAGTAACGAGAGTTTGTCGGCCATATCACCAACTTGCTTGAGTACCTTAAAAGAGCCACAATACCTCGGAGATAATTTAGGTGTTGGCCCAATCATCAAACTTTTTGAATGCTCTGGCACACGCAAAAATACCTCTTCCCCTTTCATGAAGGTAAATTGGCGATGTTTCTCATCATAATACTTTTATACCAATCCTGTGCTTGTCAAACATTTTGACGAGTCCGTCGTAGTATTTCCATATAGTCTTGGAGGAAATCCGTGACCTGCTGAAGCTTTTCAATCACGAACCTCACCATAACTAGTGATTTAAGTTGAAAACCATACATAAGCATGACAAGACTAAAACCAGTCGTCACATGCTTAGCACTATTGTAAGCAAACTACAGAATAGGAAGATAATCTTTCCAATCCAACTGCTTCTTGCTAGCATATGCTCGCAGTGTATCCTCTAGCACTCGGTTGACTCCTTTAGTGTGACCGTCTATTTCAAGATGATGTGCAGTACTGATGTTGAGTTGTGTACCCAATCATTTAAACACAGCTCTCCAAAAAGGATTGTTAAACTTGGGATCACGATCACTCACAATGTTGCTGGGCAATCTGTATAGTCTATACAGATTGTCAACAAATAGCTGGGCAATCTGTATAGTCTATACAGATTGTCAACAAATAACTGTTGACTTTGGAGTTTTAATCGTAGAATTGGTTGAAATAAATTTACAAAGTTCTACTATGCTATGAATTTATATAGTGGTTGGTAAACCCACAATAAAATCCATAGAGATACTTTCCCATTTACCATTAGGAATCTCCAATGGATGTAAGAGACCTCCTGCCTTTAGACGCTCTGCTACATTACTTGACATTTTTGGCAATGCAAGACATAATCTTGAACATAGCTGTGTAAACCTGGCCAATAAAACTATTGTTTTACGAGAGCATAAGTTTTCTTAATGCTTGGGTGCCCTGCACTTGGACTGTTGTGAGATTCATAAATAATTCAGCATCAGATGTCCGAGTCCGTCTCGGTACAAACTCCCCTCTTGTGGAGTACGTACCCATTATCTATATAGCTAATCACTCGAAAGTGGAGAGTTGGGTGTGGAGGTTAAAGACACAGTACCAACATTGGAGTGAGAAGGATCCCTCATTTTCACATGGCTCCATACTTTGGGGTACACCTCGTCATGCTCACATCTGCTCTTGAGAGATTCCAGAAACTTGTTACCATATACATATGGTAGTGATGTGTGTGAACACACTAGGACCGCCGGGGTATTTTTTCCCTCTTTAGGAGGTTTTTTCCCCGAGCATTGTATATACGCCCATCACTCTAGGGCTATCTATCTTTCCATTGCACACTAAGTACTACACTCTCTATTGTGTGCCTTGAGCTTCCTTCGTCTTCTCCAAGCTGTGTGCGTTTCTCTGCAACCCTAATTCCAACAATTGGTATCAGAGCAGGTTGCGTCCTCCCGGGCTTAGTCGCCAGCTGCTCCAGCACACGCCTGCTAACTTTCTCCGATTTTAGTGAGCTTTGGCAAGCGTTTGCAGGTCGACAAAAAAAATTTCGGGAGAGCTCGTAGAGCTTAGTTTGCTCAGATTTTTTATTCGGGCTCATTTTAGCCTCCGTTTCCACTATAGGCAGGTCTGCTCAGGCAATTTCGTCATTTTGTGCAGAATTTCTATCAGTGCCAATTTCTGCATAACAGGTGCCTTACAGTCTCGTACGGTTTGTGCTATATAGCACGTGTTGTTCTCGCTCCGTTTCTCCTATTTTCGAGCAGTTTTCACATCAGGTGCAGCATTTATCCTGGCTGACAACAACACAGATATGTTCAAGATGTTTGCTGCTGAGGACACGTTGGATGGGGACAACTACCCTATGTAGGCTTATATGATGCAACATGTGCTTGTGTCAAAGGGCGTCTGGAACATTGTGCACAACATTGATGTACGTCCTAGTTCTGAGGATGTGGGCGATGTTGAGGATGTTGCAGGTCTTACTGCAAGGATTGCTGCTATTAGAGTTGTTTTGCCTACGGCAGAACAAGCTCGTTAGGATGTAAAGGATGCGCAGGCTCATGCATTTATTGCGTTGTCTGTGAAGCGCACCATTGTTCCTCACATCCGTTCAGCAAAATCTGCAAAACAGGCTTGGGATATTTTGGCTGGTCTTCATGCAAGTCGCAATGAGGCAAAAATTGCTTTGTTGTGTAAAGAGTTGGAGTCGAAGATTATGCATGAGGAAGATGATATGGACACTTTCCTTGCTAGTGTCAAGGATAACAATGAGCAATTTATTTCTGCAGGTGAAGTTATTTCAGACAGTTCCCTTGTGCAGACTGTTCTTGATGCCTTACCAGATTCTTACCAGACTTTTGCTAGTACTTGGAGACTTATGACCCACGAAAATCCAGAAGTTGTCAAGTTTGATGCATTATGCACATTGCTGTTGCAAGAGTCACTTTCATAAAAAACAGGACTAGACAGCGTGTGCAGTTGAACATGCTTTTATTGCTTCTCAAAGAAAGGGTGGTAACAGCAACTGCAAATGGTAGTTCCTTCACACTTGTTGATGCACTTTATGTACCAGGGATCAAGAAGAATCTCTGGTCTGTACCCGCACTTGCTAGACTTGGACTTGTAGTCAAATTTGTGGATGACAAATGTACAGTTCATGATCTCAGTTTTGGTGATGAAATTGTTGCATCTGGCCTTTTGTGTCGTGGGCTGTATAAGTTCACTTTGTATCAAGTGTGGATAAAATTTTACAAATGCTGTTGCAGATTCAAGGGCTATTTCAAATACAAAACTTTGGCATGTACGTTTTGGTCATCTGAATTTTACCAGTTTGCTGCGTTTGCAAAAATCTGATATGGTTGCTTCTTTGCCGCCTCTTGAAGCACCTGTCAAACATGTTTGTGAAGGCTGTATTTTGGGTAAGATGCAGCGCTGTAAGTTTCCAAAGGATGGTTCAGTTCGGGCCACATGCAAGTTGCAGCTTGTGCATAGTGATGTTTGTGGGCCCATGCAAACTCCGTCCTTGGGCAATTACCTGTACTTTGTGACTTTCATTGATGATTACTCCAGGCATGCATGGGTATTTCCGCTTAAAGCTAAGTCCGAAGTTTTTATGTGCTTCTAACAATTTTTGTCTATGACTGAAAATGTCTCAAAATGTACTATGGGCACCCTTCGTTCCGATCGAGGGGGGGAGTATATCTCTCATGAATTTAATGCATTTATGGCTAGTCTTGGGATAAAACACCAATGTACAGCGCCTTATACACCTCAGCAAAATGGTGTTGCTGAGAGGAAAAATAGGTCACTGACGGAAATGGCACGATGTATGGTCAAAAGTCAAGCTTTGCCGCATTCTTTTTGGCTTGAGGCCATCATGTGTACCACTTATGTACTTAACAGATGTCCAACGAAAGCTTTGCAGTCTATTACTCCATATGAAGCATGGCATGATAGAAAGCCTTCTATTGAGCACATGCGTGTTTTTGGCTATTTGGCATATGCTTTGGTGCCACAAATACAACAAAGAAAATTGGATGATAAGGCTGTCAAATGTATTTTTGTTGGTTATAGTGCTGAAAGCAAATGTTACAGGTTATATCATCCGCAAAAAAAGTGTATTCTGGTTTCACGGGATGTAGTGTTTGTGGAAGATTCTATTCAGCCCTTGCTGTCATGTACTAGAGATGGTAATGTAGCTCACATGACATTTATGACACTTTGTTGCCTCTTTTAAGTGGTGGAAATACGAATGTAAGTTCCAATGAGGCAAATGTATAGCCTATGAGGGTTTCTGAAAATGTTACAGATGAGCCTATTACTGATGGAGATGTACATGATGTACTTGATGAGGAAAGGGCTGAAAATGAGCAGGCTAGAGGTATGCCAAAATAGCTGGTGCACACATTACGTGACAGTAAATTGGATGCACCTTTGTCTAGTCGTACTCGTTAGGCTCTCACCATGCATCTTATGCATCAGATTGTTATGATTTGGCTGTGTCTAGCTTACATGATGTTGAGGAGCCTCTGTCTTTTGATGAAGCACAGAATTCAGTAAAAAGGATGGCTGCCATGCAAGCACAATATGATGCACTTATAGAAAATGACACATGGACTTTATGTGATTTGCCTCCTGGAAAAAAGGCCATTGGTACGAAGTGGGTTTACAAGTTGAAACGCAAGCCGGATGGTGAGATCGATCGCCATATGGTTCGACTTGTTGCAAAGGGTTATGCACAGCAAAAAGGCATAGATTATGAAGAGACTTTTGCTCCCACTTGTCGTATGACTACTGTGCGTTTTCTATGTGCATTGGCAGCTCATTTTGGTTGGGATGTACATCAATTAGACATTGTTACTGCTTTCTTGAATGGTGACATATTTGAGGAAGTTTATGTAACGCAGCCTCGCGGTTTTGTCATAAAAGGACAAGAGGACAAAGTGTGAAGATGTAAGAAGGCTTTGTATGGGTTGAAGCAATCTCCTCGTGCTTGGTATGAGAAAGCTGACACTCATTTGGTTAAATGAGGCTTTCCTAACAGTCCAACAGAAAGCACATTGTATGTAAAGCGTGAGGGTGATTTACTTCTCATTGTGGTTCTTTATGTCGATGATTTGCTGATCACTAGACCAAATGAGAGACATATTGCTGAATTTAAGACTGATTTGAATGCTACTTTCAAGATGAAAGATTTGGGGTTGTTGCATCATTACTTGGGAATACAGTTTAAGCAGTGTGATGGTGGTATTGCCTTGTGTCAGAAAAGTTACATAGAGACATTGCTATGTAAGTTTGGACTTGAGGATTGCAAACCTATTGCCACTCCCATGGAAACAGGTTTGAAGTTGAGTCTACATGATGCTGGCGATCCTACTGATGTCAGTCTTTACCAAACTGTTGTTGGCTGTCTCATTTATGTATGCAACACGAGGCCAAATATTCAGTTTGCAGTCTCACAGGTTAGCAAATTAATGCATAGCCGAGGGTCTAAGCATTGGCAGGCTGTCAAGAGGATTTTCCACTACCTTAGTGGCACTTTACATCTTCGCTTGTTTTATCCCAAGGGGGGATCATTGCCACTAGATCTAAATGCTTTTTCGGACTCGGATTGGGCTGGTTGTTTTGACACGCGAGTGTCCACAAGTGGTTTTTGTTTCATGCTTGGCAGTTCATGTATATCATGGTTGAGCAAGAAGCAACCTACGGTGGCCACTTCGAGTTGTGAGGCTGAGTACAGGGCAGTATTCACAGCTACGGTTGAGTGTGTATGGCTCAGACGCCTTATGGCTGATTTGGGCTTATGTGCCAACACATGACAACCTTGCAGATATTTTCACAAAGGCATTGTCTCGTGAGAAGCTTGAAGCTTTCTGCAAAGCTTTGGGCTTACTCCCCTTTGTGGATTGATCATGTCCTCAGAGCATGGCACTTCCCTTTACTCATGTGCCAGCTCTCGTTCACCACATCACTCCAGGGGGGATTTGTTACCATGTACATGTGGTAGTGATGTGTGTGAACACACTAGGACCGTCGGGGCATTTTTCCCCTCTTTAGGAGGTTTTTTCCCTCGAGCATTGTATATACGCCCATCACTCTAGGGCTATCTATCTTTCCATTGCACACTAAGTAATACACTCTCTATTGTGTGCCTTGAGCTTCCTTCGTCTTCTCCATGCTGCGTGCGTTTCTCTGCAACCCTTATTCCAACAAAACTCACTTCGAAGCTTGCTAAAGAGAAGAGAGTTTATCTCAGTCATACGACTAAGAGTATCAGCTACCACATTGTATCATCTTTCATGATACCAAAGCTTTGCATCATATTCCTGAAGAATCTCGGCCCACCTGGTCTTTTGACCCTTGAAATTTGTTTGTTGTGAAAACCATTTTATGCTTTCATGGTCAAACACAATCTCATGTCGTCAAAGCAGACACTATTGCATAAAGTTCTATTTCGTAAGGAGAATAATTCTGTTGTGCTGAATCAAGCTTCTTTCCTTCAAATGAAATTGGCCTTCTTTTTTGTAGAAGGACTGCTTCAATAGCACAATTTGTAGCATCCTTTTTTAGAAGGGATGGTTTCAAAGGATATAAAATAGCCAAATACGAGCTATAGCTAATGTATTCTATAGAGCATTAGAACTTTGATGTTGAGCCTCACCCCACTGGAAGGTTTTCCCCTTGGCTTTCAGTTGGTCCGTTATTGGAACAACATATGAGCATAGTTTTTAGCAAACCTTTGATAAAATCAGCAAATCCCAAGAAAATTTGTAACTCTTCCAAGTTTCTGGAAGAAGGCGATCTTTGAATGGTGTCCACTTTGGATTGATCCATATGTTGCTCATCAGCTGAAATAACATGCCCTAAGTAATGAATTTACTCTTTGAGAAAATCACACTTTGATTCTTTAGCATATAATCGATTTTCTCTTAACACTTCGAACATTTGCTTCAGACGTTGTAAATTTTCTTCCTCAGAGGCACTATATACTATAATGTCATCGAGAAAAATGAGAACAAACTTGTCCAAATACAATTTTAAGACACTGTCCATAAACATCATAAATGTTGTGGCTGCATTGGGTAACCAAAGGGTATAACCAAAAACTCATAGTGTCCAAATCGTGTTTGGAATGCAGTTTTGGGTGTATCTACAAGCTTAATGCATACTTGATGATGTCTTGCCAGCAGGTCTATCTTTGTGAAGATACGAGCATGGGTGAGCTTATCATATAACTCATCGACTCTAAAAAATGGATACTTGTTCTTAACAGTAACCACATTCAATCCACGATAGTCTACGCACATGCGTATACTACCATCCTTTTTCTTCACCAATAACAACCTTAAAATGTCTCATTCTATAGGGTGGTTTGCTTATGAACTTACTGCCTGCAACCACGTCTACGTCATGCTGCACAACCCGTGTCGGTGGTAACCTTGGTGGCAAATTATCTAGGAAACATCTTTGTATTCCATTAGTAAATTTTTTAACTTATTAGCAATATTTTCTTATTTAGGACAGAGTATAGTAGCCATGGGTGGAAGAGAAAGAGAAGCATGCGGTGTTGAGGAATTGTCATTCAAAACATTATCAACATTGGAAGAAAATGACACATGGAGTAACATAGAAAGAGTTCTCCTATTTCATCTTGAGAAGAGAGCTTCATAAGCTCAGCTGTATATATGAGTGGCAAGGAAGACACATCCTTCTCTCCCAACAGAAGCACATGCACGCCATTGGATTTGAACATCAAACTATTGTGCTCATTGCTGCATTTAAGTGATGATCCTAGACTATGTAACCACTTCCAACCAAAGACCACATCTACCTACTCCATATTCATAACTTGGAAATTCTACCTACTCCATATTCATAACTTGGAAATTCAAGGACGTTTGATAACCTTGAATCTCCAGTGGACACGACCCATGCATATACACTATCTCATGTGGACTAAAGGGCGGTTGCCACATTGAGGCCGTTATGCAGCACTCGTGCACCACTTCGTTGTGGGTTACCTCGACATTGGAGAAACGAGAGGAGGACACAAGAGGCAACAGCTGCAACATGTGCACTGATTTCTCTTCACCTTGGGAAAATAGATTTTTCCTTGGGAAAAAAATTTTCCCTTGAAACAATCTGTTTTGCCATGTCCACTCCCTAAACATAAACATAATTTTTCATTTTTAGTGTTTTCAAACTCTTCACTAGACAAAGGGCTCCTAGACCCCGTGGGTTTCTTGGATGCCTCAAATGTAGCTACTATAAACTTTCTTTTATTGTGCCCATGTTGTCTGCATATATTTTCATGTGTAGTGTCAAGCACTTGGGTGTTATGCAATGCTTTGTCATAGGGATTGTCGTGTATCTTGCTCTATAGCCTCCTCAAGTGTCTTGGGGTCGTGGGTTTTGACATGCTTCTTATGCTCTCGTATCAACCTCTGGATAAACCTACATACTTGCTGAAAGGTATCTAAACCCTCTAGCTTGAGAATCACATCATGATAGTGAGAGAGATACTCCAACAGTGTTATGCTAACGCATACAGCACTTGTCCCAAGCAGCCCAATTTTCCTGCTTTTGTTTGTGGACGAAAATTCTTTTTTGAACACAATCTCAAAGGTTTCCCAAGTTTGTGGTATGATGCCTTTCTCCTTGAGAGACATCCCACCATTTTTAGGCCTTGTCTTCTAGTGTCAGACTTGTTTGCAGTGCCTTGATTACATTTAGAGTGCATCTAAGATTGTGAATCCCATCCCATTTACTCAAGAATATATTCACCGTATCTTTGTTGTGTTTCCTTTCCTCTCTCCTAAAAATCGGTGGCTTGGTATTCCTTTAACAAGTCATCCACCTCTTTTTGAGAGATAGGTGCAACCCCTCCAGATTGGAGCCTTGCTCATGTAGACTAGGTGTGCTCCTGCCACGACCGAGGGATGCAAAAACCTGAGACTGCTTATTGACTTGTCCCTTGGCCGACTGTTGCATGAATTGCACAGACATATCAGACATTTTGGTGACATTCTCATTTAACTTTGCAAAATTAGACTCTAAAAGGTCATTGTGTTTGCAATGCTCTAAACTCTTGGATGTCAAGCAATTTATAGCTATCATCCGACCATGTTTCCATGCAAGTACCCTCTGTGAGAATAGCCAACTGTAGGGCATTGCCAAGTGGAACTTGTGTAGGATTCTCCAAATTAAACATATGACGCCAAATTGGAACTTGTGTAGGATTCTCCAAATTGATTGTTTTTTGTTGTGCTTGCAAGAGAAAAGAGGAACCTTAGAGAAAGTGTCACCAAATGAAAACAAATCGGAACCAACTAAAACCACCACAAAGTTGCAAAGAAACATCGATATCAATGTTGAATTGTTGGGAAGTGTCATCCATTCGCTAAATTTTTCAATTTTCACATGCTCGTCATTTTGTGAGACTTACCGCCATCGTGCTTGCCGTCAATTGGCCAGATACGGCCGCTTGAAATCTTTCAATTTATTGTAGTTCTTGAATAGTGTTTATAGAGACTGAGACTCGTAAACTCAATGTAACATTTAATGCACTAGTAACTTGTGTGTATTGGAAATTGATAACACAGTGAGCATTTCATTAAGAACAAGTTCCTAATGAGCATAGAGAGAGTTCTTAATTTGAGAAAGAAACATAGCAATTTACATCTAGCTAGTTTGGCATAGACAATACTTGAAAAGAGAGAGGAATAGAACAATTAACAACATTTGTGGACCGGATTTACATGGAGCCGGTCCCCTCTCCATAAAGGCTTTGTATTATAGCTTCTCCTATGAAAGGAGACTTTTGTACAATACAATTATTGTTCTCCTTGACAAAACTCGTTGGTGCAATGAAGATGGAAGCTTCATGCTCCAAATTATGCTTGAAAAACACACCTAGTGTCCGTAGCCTCAGTCCACGACCTCACACACCTCCAAAAATGGTGAGAGTTAGCAGGGAATGAGGAAGATTGAGAGGAAGAAGGTGTATCTTACCAGAAAGAAGTATTCTCCTCACATAATCACTCTTAGAGCATATCTTAGCTTAGTAATTAGCATGGTAGAGCAGATGAGCATGCCATTGAAGCTTGGCTCTTGGTTGGATTTGCATTCCATAGCCAAGAGTTGTTGGTGTAGGCCTCAACTTCTCAATGCTTGGAGAAGGAGATGGAGTTCTTCCTGCACACATGGGTTGTGTGTGTGTGTGTGTGTGTGTAGCATTCTGTTAGACAAAAATGCAGCCCTCTCTCTCTTCTTGGTTGACCCCTCTTGCCAACTACTCTTGCTGGCCTCCCATTGGCTCCTGCAAAGCTTAGCCAATCACAAATTAGAAGCATAAGTGATAGCCTTTTGACATGTGTCCCCCTTTCCCCTTTTGTGAGAGTTTTAGGTAATTAAAATAATTTATTAAACTCTCATTGGACCTTTTAGTCTTCTCGGCAATAGGAATCAAGCAAGCCGTTGGGCTGCTTGATGGTCATTGGACCCCTTGGTAGACTGTGCAATAGTCTTTGAGGGAGCTTAATTTCTATTGGTTCTTTTATCAAGCATTTTTAAATTTATTAGACTAATTTTACTCTAGCCTAATTCTCATTGGTCCACCTCTATGGCCATCCAATAGGATTTGAGGAGAGATGTGTCCAATATTCTCTTTGTGTAAAGGGGGAGCTCTGGAGTGTGTGTGTGTGCGTGTGTGTTTCTCTCTCCTCCCTTACTCTTAGGGCTCGCCCCCTCCTTGATCGGGATGTGGGAAGACTTTTGAGTCTTCCCACCGCCATCCAATTTTCTCAGCTTTGACCATTTGGACTTTTTAATTAAAATTTTGGAACCTTAGCCTATGGAAGTCTTAATGAAGCTAAACCTTAGGTCTTTTAAGCTCCATTGATGCACATTGTTCTTTTGCAGATTGTCCCCCTTTGGATCCCTATTTTCCCTCCTTTGGATCCCTATTGAGACCAGTCTGGCAGCCTTACCAATATTCTAGCTTTTACTCCCTTGGTGCATCCCCATATTAAATGATCAGTTTAACATGAGAAAATCATTTGGGAGAATTAGATATTAGTTTTTATGACATCACCTCTCTCTTGAAATCATAGTCGTCCTCAACTATGAGGTAGAGAAGATAAAGCCTAATCATTAGTTCGTTTGCTAGCGGGTAGAGGATCCCTATTTCACCCTACGACACTGTTCCAGAATCGATGACTAGTCCATTTGGTGCTTGAGAGCCTTAGATGCTGCTAGCATGTCTGCACATTAGTTCGTATCAATCTTGCATAGTAGAGTGACAAACTCTACTTGGTGTTCAGGAGACGTCGTCTCCACAAACATGATCCTAAGCATGCATACTTATTAACATTTGTGCACAATTTAAAAAAAAAGAGTCTTATAAGACAAAAAATTTGTTCATTTAAACATATTTACATTTTCTTACTCTAGGGAATCATTGTAAGCATTGACAAGGTTTAGGGTATCCTTTAATTGTATGCCTTGCATCCATCTAGCATCTTCAAAAGGATAATCTTTAAACTTGATAAGATATTGTCCGGATGGTCTTACCGCCTCTCAATACCTTGTCTTCATGTCGGAGAATGGATTCAGGCTATAACACCTCTTCTTGGTCCTCGATCTCCGGTGGGTCTTCAATGGTTGCTTCTTGAGGTGGCTCTTCTTTGTAAGGCTTTAGTAGGCTCACGTGGAAAGCATTGTGTATGAGCCAATGGTTAAGCAACTTGAGTTGATAGGTCGTCTCATTGATTGACCTAAGAATCTGAAAGGGACCATAGTACCTTTTTGCTAACTTAGCATAGTACTTTTGATGTCCCGTAGGATTCTTGCCCGTCGTGTGCCTTAATCGAGCCTTGGGAAACTTAAGCAAGACCCAGTCATTTTGTTTAAAGTCTAGGGATCTTGTGTGCTTATCAACAACAATATTTTGCCTTTGCTGAGAGATGGATATAACATCCTTAATCTTGAGCAGCAGGGGACTTTTTTATCTTCCCTCCATCACCTCAAATGGTGCTTTTCCCGTGGAAGTATATACAGTGTTATTGTAAGCATACTCCACTAAAGGTAAGTACTTCTCCCATTGGAACTTTTGATCTACTTCTGTGACATAAGATTTTAGTAGATTAAGAATTGTTAGGTTAGCTATTTCACTTTGGCCATCCGTTTGGGGATGATAGGCTGAAGAGAAGTTTAGCCTTGTACCTAAATTCTAAAAGAGACCCTTCCAAAAATTACTGGTCATTCTAGGATCTCTATCCGACACTATAGACATTGGCAAGCCATGGTACTTGAAGATTTGTGATATAAAGAGGGTTGCCATTTGATGGGCCTTGATAGTCTTTTTGACAGGTATAAAATGTGCTTGTTTGCTAAACTCGTCTACTATTGTTCGTATTCATGTATTCCCATGTATAGACTTGGAAAATCCAAAGATAAAATCCATGGATAGGCTCTCCCACGGTGAATTAGGGATTGGCTAAGGTTGAAGCAATCCAGGTTACTTCCCTCTATCAAACTTCGTCTTTTGGCACATACCACACATTTGGAAACATACTGTTGTATGTTTTCTTTCATGGCAGGCCTATAGAAGTATGTTTTTATCCCTTTTAGGGTAGAACGAATCCCTCTATGTCCTGCATAAGGAGGAGCATGAGAACATTACTTTCTCACATAGTGAGTTAGTAAGACATAGTCTATTGCCATAGAGAAGATGACCATCTTGTAGGGTAAATGGTTCTTCTTTCTTCCCTAATGCAAGGGCTAAAATCACATCTCTAAAATTGGGATTGATAGTGTAGTCATCTATCATAGAAGATAGATCATTGTGAGTTGTTAAGTATACCGCATTCACTCTCGGTCATCTTGAGAGTGCATCGGCCACTTGATTATGCTTGCCAGCAATGTGTGCAATATGAAAATGAAATTGCGAAAGGAAATTTTCCCACCTCATTTGTTTGTCGGAGAGCTTGGTCTGCATCATGAAGTACTTAAGGCTTTGGTGATCCGTTTGCAAAATCAAAGGAGTCCCCAATAAATAGTGCTTCCATGAGTCTAGAGCATGTAGAACTACGAAGAGTTCCTTCTCATATATCCCTAAATCTTGCTCAACAGGGCCGAGCCTTCGACTTTTGTAGGCTATGGCTTGCCCTTCTTGAAGTAAAACAGCTCCAACACAATCACCACATGCGTCGCATTGGACCTCGAATGGTTTGAGATCGGATAGGGTAGTGTAAGCAAAGGTTGAGAGATAAGCTTCTCTTTAAGCTTTTCGAAAGCATTGTTCTCTTTGGTGGACCATATATATAACTAACGTTTTTCTTTGTTAGGTCATGTAATGGTTCCGCCATTTGTGAGAACTTTTCTATGAAGCATCTATAGTATGCACACATACATATAAAGCTTCTTAGTTCATGCAGATTCCTTGGATTAGGCCATCCTTTTATTACCTCTAACTTTGATGGATCCTTTTGGATGCCATCTTGAGAGACAATGTGACCTAAATACTGAATCTCTTGTAAGAAAAATTCACTTTTCTTGTGATTAATATAAAGTTTATTCTCTTGTAAAACTTGAAATATTACCTGGAGGTGTTGCTTGTGTTCGCCTAATGAATTAGAGAAGATTATTATATCATCAAAGAACACTCTAGTAAAGGTTTGGTGAGGCCTGAATAGCTTCTCCATCAGGTGGTTAAATGTGGCTGGTGCATTCGTCAAGCCAAAAGGCATGACAATGTACTCGTAAAGACCAAACATAGTGCAAAATGAAGTCTTTACAATGTCTTGATCAACTATCCTTATTTGATGGTAGCCACTTTTTAGGTCGATCCTACTGAAGTAGGTTGACCCTATAGCTTATCAACTAGGTCTTCTACCCTGGAACGGGAAACCTATTCTTGATAGTGATCTTATTTAGTGCTCTATAGTCGACACACATACGATATGTGCCATCTTTCTTTTGCATTAATAACACTGGTGAACAAAATGGAGATGAGCTAGGCCTAACCATGCCTTTCTCAACCAACTCATGCACTTGCCGCATAACCTCTTGTTGAGCTTGGGAAACTTGATAAGGAGGTTTATTAAGCGGTGAACTTCCTAGAAGAAGTTCAATTGCATGGTCGTCATCCCCTCGTTTGGGAGGTAGCTCACAAGGGATGTCGTCAATAAATACATCTTGAAACCCCTTGAGGAAATTGGATAACTCTAATTCATTTTGATTTTTTATATTTTTTTTTGCTAAAGCATTAGGTTCATTTTGAGGTAACAAAAATCATTTACACAGAACTAGAGCTCTTTATTGACTTATTGAAAGCTTGCTTATGTACAATGGGTATGGTACTACTCAACTCCTTAGCATCTATGTACATATCTTTTTCCATGAACCTAAAGTAGATTTGCCTTTCGGGGAATTTAACATTGGCAGCCATGCAATCAAACCATAGTGCCCCTAGGATTACATCCTCATGATTGAGAGGAGAGATGAAGAAATCCTCCTAGTCCACATAGCTTTGGACATGGAGCCTCAATTTCACAATTAAGGGAGTGATTGAAACTTCTTGTCTCTTGAAAGCACCATTGGCAGGTAGGATATCTTCTATCTCATAGGCTTGGATGCCTAGTTTGGTGACATCTTTGTGGATGTGAAATTGTGAGTAGAACCAGGGTCAAAGAGAATGAAAGCATCATGTTCTCTTACCTTTCCCCAAGCATGACATAGAGGAGATCCTTTGTGATGAGCATCCTCTTCTTGAATTTTGACCAAGGTAGCTCTAGGAGGCTCGTTATGTGTATTCTTGTGGGGGCAAGCACAATAGGCATGCCCTTGCTCCCGCACTTGAAACAACGGTTATCTTTTTGATAACGCTCTAGCTCTTCAAGAGAGAGTTTATTTTTTCCTTTAGAAACTTCCTTATCCTTAGTTTTCTTGTTGTTGGCATTGACTTTGGGAGACTTTTGGACGTTGTCCTTCCCCTTAGGCTCATTATGGTCCTTGTTTTCCATGGGATTAAGATTTCTCTTAGCCCCTTGTTGGAAGTTTATTCTTGAAGCCACCATGGTATGGTGTATGACCGCAGATATGGTGCGTGGCCTTTGGGAGTTAACATACTCCACCATATCCTCAGATAAACCCGCACAAAATTGTTGTTTTTGCTCTTCAAAATCCATCTTTGTGTAGACAGTGGCTTTGAGATGTAAATCCCAAAACTTTTCTACATATGTGTGAATAGATTTGTAGGGAGAGAGCTTCCAGCTTCGCTATTTGGTGAGTACTTTGTCTTTGGCATCGGTAGCCAAAAACTGCTTCATCGGATGGAAGCTCTTAAAGCTTTCCATGTTTGTGGAGCTTCACCGTTTGCTCATAAGCTAGAGCACCATTGCCTGGTGGACTTTTGAAAAATGCATAGCTACATGACGTAGCTTAGAGGACTCCGTGAAGCCCTCATCTCCATACGCCGAATCAAATTGTTGGATAAAGGCCAAGACTTTGTCCGTAGCACCAAAGGTGCCATCTTAGGTAAGGAAAGAGATATTCTTTCCTCCCTCTTTGAACTTTTTGAGCTTGTACACCTTTTCCAGGCGGCATAGGATTTCCTATGGCCTCTTCTTTTGGGTGGTTCAAGAGCTGCACCATCACTTTCTTCAGAAGAGGAAGAGTATGAGGAGGATGGAGAAGAGGGTGACCTCTTTCTCGCCTTTTTATTCCCTTGTTCCTCCTTGTCTGCACCATCACTTTCTTCAGAAGAGGAAGAGGATGAAGAAGATGGAGAAGAGGGTGACCTCTTCTTCACCTTTTTCTTCTCTTGTTTTCTCTCTTCCCTCTTTGAATTATGGTGAAGAGGAGTATGTGACGATCTTCTCTGTTTAGGGGGCGTTGGAGAGCATTTTGCCGCCGTCTTCGTGGAGCCATCTCCGTCGAGGTGGCAGGAGACTCGCTTCTTTCTCGTTCTTTTGGTGGGGGATCTACCGTTGAGACTTGGATTCTCTTTTGGGAGGAAGATGCCTCATCGAGTAGTAAGTTTTTGAGCCCTTCGTACGGATCCTCCTCTTCTTCCCTTATCGGAGAGAGTTCTCTTTTGGAAGTCTCACCAGGAGCTTTCCTAGGTACTCTCTCTTCTTGGTGGGGAGTTTGGAGAATACCATGGGTGCACAATTTCTATAGCACTTCACCTTGGAGGGATGGATTGCCCAGGGCTTGTTGAAGCCTAGAAACAAGCTTTACAAGCATAGGGACATCATTAGTTGCTCTTTCATTAGCAAAATCAAAGCTATCAACATTCATTTCAATCTCTTTTCCCTTGTCAACCAACTAGAAAATTTTAGGTGTAAATTTTTACTTGTACTTCGGCACTTCAAGCCCTAGTTGCTACTCCTCTTTACTTTCAAAGATAAGCACTCAAGCATCTGTACCCGTGGCTTGAATATTATTAATTGCAAGGAATAGAAGAGAGGGTTCAACATAGCCAAGACATCATCGATTCCTGTCAAGCTTCTAATAGCTCAATAATGGTTAAGCCATAGGCAAGCCCCGTAGGACTCCATTATTAGGACCATAGCTTTCGACGGAATCCCCGTTAACTGCATAAAGCAGGCGTGATTCAAGGATGAAAGATCCCTATTCTGCTTACTCTTTTGCAATTAATAGCACCAACCATTTGTAGCAAACTTGATGACCCCTCTTCTTGAGCAAGAAAAGAGAAACCAATAGCTCTGATACCAATGTAACATTTAATGCTGTGAGATCCCCAACCCGCCAATACCAAGATCGGGATGGGATCCTAAAATCAGAGTCTCTAAACAAGAAAAATCCAAGGAATAGACCTTTACCATTAACAATGGCTTGGGTCTATAGCCTTAGAAGAAGACCTAGTCGTGTCTCGCAGCGGAAACAGGACAACGTATTAAAAGTCCAAAAAACTATTTCAGCCCTATATCTTCCACAAATTGGGCTAAGGTATCCTCAACCAACGCTTTTCCCCCCCTAACATATGTGAGGGCATAGCCACTAGTGGACTCCTCTTCCAAGTGAAGATGTTTCCCAAACGTTTTTAGTTTGCGGGGATGGATAGTTACCTGACTAATCAGGTCCACCCGTCCATGATTGACAACCTTAGTCAATCCCCACTTACCACCCCGCACTCACACAAGTTGCTTTGTTATTTAATTACTACCACATTCTTGTCATAATTAAAATAATGATTCTTTTAAACTTTCATAACTGAATTTCATTAAAACAACCCTTGAAAACAATATTGAAAACATTCTTTTAGCAAACAGGCATCTTTAAACTTAAGACAGGGTACTGTCAATCAAAACATTGTCCATAATAACCATGACCAATACTCTTCTTGTCTCAAGATCACCTAAGGGTGAAAAAATGGCACCCATTCCTTATTCACAATCCGGAGTGGATAAACCCCCACCCAAGGTTCCAGGTGCCCATACACCAAACCAGTTGCCCATACAATCGGGCAGCTGCCCTAGGATAAAAAACAGTATCCTAACTTATGTAGAAACATCAAGACATGACACGGAGTAGAAACTCAACGTTCATTGGGGTAACCGACTTATCCGTGGCTGGAAAGCCATCATTATTCATCAATTTATACCAAGGAGTCGCAGGTGTCTTGAGACAAGCTGTCTTACGGATGATCAATTATATCTTTCCTAATTCAACCAGTTTTAACCCAAACAATTCTTTCCTACATTATAAACAAATGCACGTTGGAAGTTACCTTTCGTTGTTGGTCAATTATTCCTTTTCTGATTCTTACTCACTGCTAACGTATGCAGGGCTAACTTATAAAAGAACTTAAACTATTTAAAAACTTAATTGAATAATGGGAAACCGACCTAGGATTGATTGGCCATCTGCTGTGCGCTAGCGCCTGAAGAATCTCCTCTGTAGGCCTACTACTAGGCCCGGCTTCGTCGTCGTGCGACGCTCTAGTTCATTTTGGAGCTACGTCCTCATCATCAGATGTAGGATTTTCTCGGGTCCTTTTAGGTGCCATAACTTCTTATCTATATAAAAAGGACGTGTAATCATTAGGTAAATTATTTGAAATCTAAACTTAACCTTTGTATTCAACCGTAACCCAGCCAAAGTTAAAATTGTAGTCTTAATTGGTAAATTCTTGACCTAGTAATTTCTTATTTATCTATATAGGCATGATAACTTTTTCCACAGCTTCACTAAGGGTTTTCTAAGCTATCCTAATTTACTTATAATTTTTTATATCTTTTTCCTAATTTTTCCATTGAATTTTAAACTTGGAATTTGCTTATTTTAAGCTTAATATTTATTCTATTTATTTTCTCTCAAAGATTTCATTTCCTCAACTTTATATCATAGGTTTACACTTACTATAATTTTCTTAAAAACTTTTAATTGCAAAGTCTATTTATTTTAATTAATCCTTTGCTAAAAATACGACTTTTAGTCAATTATAATTTCCTAAACTCACAAATTTACTATGGTACAATTATCAAAAGTAGATAAGGTATCTTTGACCTCTAATATTTATTTTCTAATTTTTCAACTCAATTTTCTATTTTCCATCTTTAATTTTCAGCTAAAATTAGTATAAATTAACTCAGATAAATATCTATACTAATTTTCTAACCTTGACATAATTATCACGGCTTGTTCATCATGTAATACAGCTCAGATAAATAGCCCATAATCATATCACATGATTTACTAATTTTCCCCTTTAGTTTTCAGCTAGAATTAGTATAATTTGACCTAGATATATATCTAAACTACTTTTCTAACCTTGAAATAATTATCACTGCATCATTATCATATATTATAACTCTAATAAATAGCATGCAACCATATCACATGATTTACTAATTTCCCCATTTAATTTATCCTCAAAAATATTGTTTTCCTACTAAGATAATTAGCTAAACTAATTATATGTAGTTAAGATAATTATCACGGGTTTCATAAGATATAATTTTTCTCTTATATTTATTTCAATTTTTAAAGCTTTTTGGATTAGTTTGCTATTTTTCCCCTTTTATTTTCTCCTAAAACTAGTGTAATTTTGCTGAGGTAATTAGTTAAACTAATTATCTGTAGTTAAGATAATTATCACAGGATTCATGAGATGTATATTTTCTCTGATAATTATCTCAAAGCAGTTTGAATTAGTTTGCGACTTTCCCCCTTTTATTTTTCCCTAAAAACAGTGTAATTCTAATGAGATAATTAGTTAAACTAATTATCTAAAATTAAGATAATTATCACGGGTAAGATATGTTTTTTCTCTAATAATTATCTCAAAGCATTTTGGATTAGTTTGCTATTTTCCCCCTTTTATTTTTTGCTAAAAACAGTGTAATTGTGCTGAGATGATTAGTTAAACTAATTATCTAAGGTTAAGATAATTATCACCAGTTTCATAATATGTATGTTTTCTTTGATAATTATCTCAAAGCATTTTGGATTAGATTACTATTTTTCCTCTTCTAAACACAACGTAATTCTACTGAGATAATTAGTTAAACTAATTATCTGAAGTTAAGATAATTATTACAAGTTCCATAAGATGTGATTTACCTCTGATAATTATCTCAAAGCATTTTGGATTAATTTGATCATTTCTCCCCTTCACTTTTTTATTAAAAACAATGTAATTCTGCTTAAATAATTATTAAAAATACTCAAAAAAATTAAAAAATAATTTTCTTAGCATAATGACAGTCTAACACAGCTCTGATAATTATCTCACCTTAATCTGAATTTAATTAGTATAATTATCATTAATTTATGGTTAAAATAAGTAATTTCAGTCATAAAGTTATATAATAATTGATTAGCTTAGTGTCTCTACGCTTAATCTCAATAATCAGCAGAGAATTTTGAATTAGGAGAGAATTTTAGAGTATACATAGGTTTAATCTTCAATTTATTAACAAAAATGTAAATAGGTTAACATAGTTTTACTAATTAAAAAAGGTTAGTACTAATTACCGTTTATTAACCAACTAGAGCTTTGCTCTCTAGTGATTTCTGCGTAGAGGTCCTCTAGATGAGAGAGAATTTACCAAGGCTCCGAGTCTGTCCGAAATTGTGAAGCAAGGGGTCCTATTTATAGGTTTCTGGCACTCACAAGCTCTCATAGGCTGAAAAAGGCAGTTGTTTGCAGCTCAAGCAGCCCCCAGGCTCAAGATGGCGCCCCCTGCTACTAATTCTGTCTTGGGCAGGTTCATCACTGTCCCACACAGCCCCCCCCCAGCTTCCAGAATCAATTTTTGCTATTTTTCCTTACTTTTAATGATTAAACTTGGAAATATCTGCAATTTCTAGAACCTTAGGATAAAAAGTCTTTAGCAGTAATAATTACTGAAACCATTCAATTTTACTTAACTAATTAAATTCATAGTGTAACCTTTCAGAGCCCGTAACTTTTCCAGATTTTATCAGAATTCGGTTCTGAAAAATTCTAACCCTAGTAAAGCTCTGGTTACGTTTTCAAAAATACCAATATTTGCCATAGTTGGATTATTCTACAGTGTTTTCTTAACAACAAAGTTAATTTGATCAGACTTTGTACAATTCAAAAACTAGAAACCTTACAAATGCACTAGTAACTTGTGTGTATTGGAGATTGATAACATAGTGAGCATTTCATTAAGAACAAGTTCCTAATGAGCATAGAGAGAGTTCTTAATTTGAGAAAGCAACATAGCAATTTACATCTAGCTAGTTTGGCATAGACAATACTTGAAAAGAGAGAGGAATAGAACAATTAACAACAGTTGAGGACCGGATTTACTTGGAGCCAGGCCCCCCTCATAAAGGCTTTGTATTATAGCTTCTCCTATGAAAGGAGACTTTTGTACAATACAATTCTTGTGCTCCTTGACAAAACTCGTTGGTGCAATGAAGATGGAAGCTTCATGCACCAAATTATGCTTGAAAAACACACCTAGTGTCCCTAGGCTCAGTCCCAAGACCTCACACACCTTCAAAAATGGTGAGAGCTAGCAAGGAATGAGGAAGATTGAGAGGAAGAAGATGTATCTTACGAGAAAGAAGTATTCTCCTCACATAATCACTCTTAGAGCATAGCTTAGCTTAGTAATTAGCATGGTAGAGGCGATGAGCATGCCATTGAAGCTTGGCTCTTGGTTGGATTTGCATTCCATAGCCAAGAGTTGTTGGTGTAGGCCTCAACTTCTCAATGCTTGGAGAAGGAGATGGAGTTCTTCCTGCACACATGGGTTGTGTGTGTGTGTGTGTAGCATTGTGTTAGACAAAAATGTAGCCCTCTCTCTCTTCTTGGTTGACCCCTCTTGCCAACTACTCTTGATGGCCTCCCATTGGCTCTTGCAAAGCTCATTGACTAAGATCTGGTACCAATATGAGATCACATGTGACCTGAATGCCAACTTTCCACCCAATCATAGCGTCTTATAAGCTCCCCTTAGATGTGTTCAGACAGGCCTGTGGCCTCTGGACCTTGGCCTGACATTTAGTTTATGGGCTTTCTACTACTATGTTCTTAGCATTGCCACCCTATTCTAGTTGAGAGTAGAGTCATCCTCGGGAGTGTATGATGACAATGAGAAGTAATTCTCCATTTTTGAAGAGGCTCTAGGTGAGTTTCTAACCAAAGGTTCATATATCTCATCACTATCTCTATGTTCATTGTTCGGGCAAGCCTTTAGCTTACACTCTAATGTGACCAATCCTTAAAGCCAAGGATACTAGCATGCATCCCTATGTGCATAGATACAACCTCCTACATAGAGTACACATGCTACTCATGCTATGCTCACATGCTACACATTGTAACCCACTTGCAACTTGTTGTAGCCCACATACTACTCGTGCGCTACACACATGCTACACATTGCAACCCACATGCTCCTTGTTTCAAAAATCCAATGAGCCAATATCATAATCTTGTGAATTGTGACATGTTTTTTTCTCTAGGTTGAGCCAGGATACAGCCAATAGCGTAAGCCGATGCATTTACATGGACATGGAAAATATCGTCACAAATTCACCATCCACTCCATGTTTTGCCCAGCCACCATACATTCCTTGCTCACTCGCCACTCCAGCTGAAACCCTATGCTTCACACCAAAGAATACCTTGGTTGACACCCCACAAGATATCCTTGGCTTCAAGGTTTTGCTCTTGGGTATTCTCCCATTAGATCATGAAGAAATAGTAATGTTGAAGAAGCAAGTCATTTTTCTCCTTCACAATAGTTTCCGTGTGGCTTCCAGAGGAACCTATGTTGGAGAGGATCCACAATTACTGCCGGGATGATCGCTCTGATACTCTGCAAAGAATACATGCATGGATAAGGCAAGGTTGGTTGACTCGCCAAAAAATATTAGAGGCTCATCAGGGAGGAGGTCCGCATCTCCCTTGATATATGGAGCTAGCAGAGAGAGGCCACACAAGTGCGAGTGAAGGAAAGAAGTTAAAATCTCGACTACATCAAGAGAATTTTGTAAGTGTTGCTGCATTACTCTAATTGCTTACGGTCTGTGAACTTTTTAATCACATATTCTAATGTTTTTGTTATATTCAGTGCTTCTAAAATATCATCGTTTTGCTAGAGGGGATCCATCTTCAAGTGAAAATATGTTAAAACCTCTATTGTTGATCGAGATTTACGATCATGCGATGGATCGTAACTTATTCTAGTTGTGAGAACAGTTTACATTTGATGTTATTTTGTGTCTTTTATTCATGTTCTTTTTTTTTTGTTTTTAAATCTCTTTTTCATTTGCAAAATCCATCAGATTTTAAGTTACAATGGGAAGAGGTATCATCTCCGGAGTAGTGCTTACATTTAGTTTTTGTATCTTAAACCATATATGTACTTGTTGGAGATGGTACACAAATTTCTTTTTGTAATTGATTTTTTTAAAAAAATAACATGTTTTTGTACTTAGTCATTTTCTCACTCACTGTACTGTACAATTCTAAAGTATTCAAATAACAATTTGTCCAATCTTGTGTCGATTTGACAATTGAAGGTCTATAAGTGCTCCTTTATGCATCTTCTTGAGGAAAATATTCATTGTTTACTATGGTTGGTTGAGTGACAAAGCCAACAAGGCTCTACCACCCCAATTTCTTTCTCCTACATGTGATGATAAATCCTCACTGAGAGCTCAGCCAAGACTCTGTGTCTGTTGTTCTCCCTTGCATTGTGCATGCATCTTGCACACTCTTCAAGTGGTATTAGAGAAAAAGGTTGTAGTGCTACTCCTCTCGCGACATTTCCCTCTTCTTGACAAGCTTTGCATTGACAATGGATTGAAGCTCGGAGCTTCCATGGATATAGAGGCATTGTGAGCTTGACACATAGAGCTCACGTATCAAGGTGGCAAGGAATTGAACTCCAGCCACAAAGGGTGAGAGATTGAGCTTTTTGTGAACTCAAAGAGAGAGGGACAAGCATGTTGCTCAGTTTAGTCCCAGTTTAATATAGATTGACAACAAGTCATTGTTTCTCTCATTTGTAGAAGAACTCATTAGCTAGTTTGAAGTGCATGTATGTCTAGAATTGAAAACAAAGAGGCTTTTTTCTCAATACACATTGTGCATTTGAGTTGAGTAAGAGAGGAGAAAGAGTAGAGAGAGAGAGAGAGAGCTTCATCTAAACTTCAACATTGAAGGCCTCAAAAACACACACACTCGTAGCATCAACGAGTTCTCCCGTCGTTATCAAGACACACACACACACACACACACACGTGTATACCTATACAGCAGTTAGATTATATAAATAGAACAAAAAAATTTATTTTTTCTTTTATACAAGGATCCCTATTTACCTTGATTATTATTCCTAAGTTGAAAACCTAAACTATCGTATAGGTCTATGTTTTTTTTTTTGAAAAAATGGGGGATAAAACCCTCCTCCTTCTATTTTCTCATGGGTACCCACCCCTAAGGAGATTATGTAAAGGTCGTGGCTTTCATTACCCTAAACTTCACGTCCACTGGCTCTCTCTGCCCCCCTTGATTGTACTACAACAGGCAGTAGCCTTTGCTAACTCCTACACTTGCTCTCTCTCCCTCTCAACTCCCCGTATGCGAGTAGGAGTGGCCATAGAGGCGGCTTGGGAAACCGTAGCCACTGAGTAATCAATCGTGGGGCGTCTTCTCACCTTGAGCAAACCGTATGAGCTATTTAAGGTGAGGGTGCTTTGGCCCCTCACTTAGTGCGTGGGTGTTTCTCTCTTTGTGTGTGTATTTCAAAGCAAGGAGTGAGGGCTTTAACACTGTGCAGCTATGAAGGTGGTTGAACTACCATCACACGTTGGTATTTTCCTTGACAAGGGTACCTTGAAGACCTAAATTAGTGGTGTTGTACATACTGCATGAAAACTTCTTGATTACTGTTACATATCGCACAAGTATTGCCTGGCTTAACCTGGTTTTCTTGTAAGGAACTCTATCATAACGGCATATCGTGCATAAACTGAAAGTTTATGGGAGGGATGGTGAAACACTTTGGTCTGTGATACTCGTTTTTTTAATAAAACTGGAGATAAAAACTGAAGGGATTAAAATATTTTCTAAACAATACTAATCACGGTGATTACTGTTGGTTTTTTTTTTTTTTAACAGTAGGATATTGGCTTCTTAAAACAAAGGGTTCTTTGATAACTTGTATAGTTCCTTAAATTCATTATGGTTGAGGATTCTGGAACCAATGCATAACCAGAGTAGTGGTGCTTGATATTGTAGTATTCGGACAATTAAAGATTGGGGGATCTTTTGGTACCTCGTACTGATGTTTGTTTGGTGGGTCATGATAATACGCAGCCTAAAGTTGTGGCTTTTTTTACTCTGTATTTGACGCATGGAAAAATCTGCATACTATTGCGTGGTGTAACGAGGTTTTTTCTTTCCTTATGCCATTTTTTGGGATTGTTATACTTCATAATGATCTCGCTTATTGTCTTATATAGCATGACACTGACAGAATCGTAAACAAATATGGGTTTTTTCTTTTTTAATAGACAAGCTATATATAGGTTCTTTTCATTAAACTTCTTGGCTTTGTCTCATCTAGTGTGTTTTCTTCTCATTTGGCATGCAAATTGAGGTAAGATGAATTTTGTAAGCCCAAATGGGCATGAGAAATTTGAATTGACATGATAACATAGCCGAGTTTTGATACCTAGCTAAAAGCACGCTTTGGTGGTACAAAAAGGACTATCCTTGACAGTACCTTTGACAAATCTTTGAGTTACAATTTCTACATGTCACATGAAAAACTGCCTATCATACTATATATCAATGGATAGATCTTCAAAAGAAGAACCTAAAAACACAAGGTCCGAAAATTTTTGATCTAAACTACAAAAAATTTACCAATCCCCACTTTTTCTTTGGTAGAAGTAAAATAGGTCCTTTTTTTGTACCACCAAACCACGCTTTCACCCACCTTCAAAATGGAATATTTTTTGTTGAGAGATATATGTAGCTGTTGTTTTGGATACTTTATGGCTTCATGGTACTTGAAAAAGCTAGAGAAATTGGAGCCTGACAAGACTGGCAAAGTAATTCTGGTATTGAAAGACTCATCTAAGAGATGTTATGGGGATTAAGACACTTGGTTCAGGATGGATGGTGGCCTTTTTTTATCAAAATGATAAATATGCTATTTAAAGTCTAAATAAAAAATGGAGATATATAAATACCATACTTATAAGTACTTCTTTTAAAATCTTTGGGGTAACAAAAACCAAAGGACTAAAATACATGAACACTTTGGACAGTGGTTTTAAGTTTTTTTTTTTAAATTGTAAGTTGGACACGGATAACAACTGATATAATCCATTGACACCTGTAAAACACATCCAAGACTAACGTATTTATTCTCTTGTTTGGATGGATGCAGGTGAGGACTCTATCCTTTCTTGGATTTTTTTTTGGCTTAAAGCTATTGTCTGTCCGCACTTGCTCCTACCACTTGGGAAGTATTTTTTTATCGGATCACTATCATTGTATACTAGAATGCGGCTTCATTCTCACATGCCATGTACAAAGATAATTCTAAGATTGAGTTGTTTTTGTTACTAATTTTTTCCTTTTCTCTTAAGCTAGCTGTCTTTTGAATGTAAAAGTTTATTTATGTCTTATTATATAAGTTAAAACAGCTACACACACACACACACACACACCAATTTTTAACATTGACAACTTGTTTTGGTGGCTTGTGTCATTGGCTTCTCCCCCAATATCTACGTGAATGGATGAGGTGCCTCTTTCATAGAGGAATGAAACCTGACATTGGCATCGATATTGACTTTGGCAACATCGACTTTGGCAACTTCAATTACATATTTTCACACATTCTCTGGCATTGTAGAGAGCGATACAGAGAGATAGTTTGTTGGTAGTGAGAGGTAGGTTACATATTATCATTAGCAGCAACTCTGTGCATTTTTGAGTTTTTTTTTTGGATTGCTATATGTGTTCTTAGCATTGATGTATGTTCTTTGTGATTTCAGAGGTTGAGTTGATTGCTCATGTGTGAGTTCGGATGCATATGTTTTATGCGTGACTAGAAATTGAGAGTAGAGTGCTTCTGCTCTGCCTCCTGAAAGCGTTTTACTCCTCGTAGGAAGCTAGTTTTGTGCTCTTTCTTGCATTACATATTGGCACATGTCAAAGCATGTGTCCTACGGTTTTACAATGATAGGTTCACATTTTGGATGTATGTTTTGTTACAGATATTGCCGTTGTACCTCATTGTGGAGCCAATTTTGGCTTGTTTTGATAGTCCTGTCCATTTCTAAGACTCGATCTAGAAGAGTGGTTTTTGAGACTCTGGCTAGTTGTGTCTGCGTAGCCTGTTCTGAGGTTTTTTTAAGCCTAGCATTGGGAGCCATATTACCCAGTGTAAGGTGGATTAGGTTGCTAGCGATTCCCATTTGTGGTCTCGCCATAGGACGTGTACGGAGAGGTATAGGTGCTTTGACACCAAGTTGACAGTTTTTCAACAATTTCTTTGAGCAATTTATGCAATCTGGTTCCATGTTAACACTCTTTTGCATTGAACTTTATTGGGTTTCTACTAGAGGTTTTCATCTATGTGCAAAGGAGGCTATGGAAAAAAATTTGCACAAATTTCACCATAAACTCCTAGTCTTAATCTCTTGCATTTGCTCTTGTGAATCATGAGTGGAACTTTTGAGAAAGAAGAGTATTATATGAAGAAGTTAGATGGGACAAACTTCACAATATGGAAGTGCGGGGGGAGGAAGCAGCGCAAGGGCAATGGGGAGATCTACACATGTCTCTCGTGCCCCTAAGCAATTTTTGTCAGGATTAGACTACCTATTGGTCATTGATTGTGGAGAGTCTACCTACTACCAAAAGGCTATTGAGATGGAGATAACGTGAAGTGGGAGCATGCAATGCAATCTAAGAACAACTCGATTATGGAAAATGAGACTTGGGAAGTTACAAAGCTGCTACTACAAGCCAAACAAGCCTTGCCTTGCTTATGGGTGTATAAGGAAAAGTACATGACAAAAGATCCCAAGCCTAAGCAAAAGGCTAGATTGGTTGCTAAGGTATTCAAGCAGAAGAAAGGTGTGGACTTTGCTAAGGTTTTCTCTACGGTAGTCAAGATGACTACATTGCATCTTGTCCTTTGTACTAGCCGCCATGGAGGACACGGAACTTGTTCAGATGGACGTGAAAACAATTTTCCTTTATGGGGATCTTGGTCATGATATCTAAATGAAATAGCCAAAGGTTTTTGGAGTCAAACCTGAGAAACCTACGAGAGTAGAATTGGAGTGTAGATTGCGTAAGGCATTGTATGGCCTAAAGCAGATCTCAAAGTAGTGGTACATGAAATTTGACAAGTACATGCAATCCCAAGGGTATAAAAGGAGCGAGGAAGATCACTACTTGTATACAAGGAAGTTGAATGGTGGTTCACTTATCATTCTAATACTTTATGTTGATGATATGCTCATTGCCCTAAAGTTTAAAGATGAAATTTCCATCTTGAAAAAGTCACTAAGCACGCAGTTTGATATGAAAGATTTGGGAGATGAAACCTTTCTTGAAAAGTGTCCCATTGTAGATCCCTGAATTTAAAAATAAATAAATAAATAGATAATTCAAAAAGAATAATAATTGAACTATCCATCTGATCGATTCTGAAGAGTGATCCAATTTTATTTTATTTTTTTTGTTTTATAATTTTTATCATGTTTTAATATCACGAGATTTTTTAAAAAACAATGCAAGTCGTGCTAGGAAAATAAAAATCACCTTTCGCTATTGAGAAGACGCACATAAATCGTAACTACTCAAAAACAAAAATATGTTACAAAACATCTGGCGGGACAAATTAACCAACATAAGGAGCCCAAGTATTACGAGTAACAAGCCAAACAGATTGCAAGAAGCCACAATTATGCAGGAAAGGAAGCCATGCACTCAGACTGTGAACATGAAGTCTAAATAGCATGAGGATTTGGACCACACAATAACTTAAGTGGGTTTGTGGAGTATACTACAAAAGGAGGAGGCCAAAAACTGGCGAAAGAAATTGGAAGAGCAATTTTAGGAGAGCTACAGAGCATCGTATAGAGAGAGAGAAGGCTCTATAAAGAGAGGTGAGCATAGAGATCTTGTCTCAAGTCTTCTACTCGGCTTCTTCCATCTTCTTCCTTGCTAGGCCAGCGATCTTTCGGAGAGGTGCTTGTAGGCAATTGTCATCTTCTTTGTGGTAGTACTCTTCTCCACTACTCAAAGAAGGTATGTGAGATACACACCCTTGCCATTCCTGATTGTGGCATAAATGAATTGAATTATAGAGAATTCTTGTCTGTGTTCATCTCCTTTGAAAGAGAAATGTGTATGTGATTCTTCGGTCTCTTCTTACTCTTCCCATTTTATGCTCATAAGTATTCCGTTGTAATGTAGTTTAACTAACTATTTATGATTGATTGCACATAAGGAATTAGGCATGCGTATGGGAAGGATCAAGGTAAGAAGATGTTCAAAAATTGACATTCTATATAAATTATAAAAACATCTTTGCCTAATTAAAAATATCTCCTAGTAGAGACCTCGGATGAAACATAAGGATGAACAAAATTTTATCCCCCGATTGGTTATCTCACGATCGTAGGCTGATTCTGCACCGATTTAGAGTTATTTCAAATTTTCAGGGCAATAGTTAGTTTTATACAGGTTTCCGGGAAGAAGTAGAAACTGCTTTTATGGGTAAATTAGTAGAATTTATTATCAAAATGTGGTGAAGTTTATCAACCCGTAAGAATAAAATAATTAAAAAAGGTCTGCATATTCAAAATCAAATTTTGTTGTACAAAGATATGAATTACAATTTTTCGTCAATTTTTCATGCTAGTTTTGCATTTTCCAATTCATGGAGATAAAACCACTTAAACTTATCCAAATTCAATTCCGTTTGTTGGAGCACAATCAAGGTATTGAGATGAGCTGAATTATAGTTTCAAATCCATATTTGATATTCCAAGATAGATTCACGTTGTATGCCAAGTCCATAGGTTATTGCTTGCTTTTTTTTAAATCGCATGCATGCTAAGGAGAGAACCGGAGTCCGAATTTGATTCTTCTTGTTTGTATAAGGATATGATACCAATCTGGATTGATTTATATGTTCAAAGAGTTTTTTTTTTAATGTTTAGATATAGTTTGGATTGTGTACGGCCCGAAAATGCGGACATGCGAGCTCGTGACATCTTGAGAATGGAAAATACATTGTGATGCTTGTATGTTGCCTAATCATGATTGCAGGGGAGATAGTTGATTCCTTGATGGTAAGGAGGAATCATAGAATGTTTTTGTTGGATTTTGTAATAAACATTGAGATTGATCGCTTTCATGAGTGAAAGTATTTCATGTATGGTATATTGATAATTGCATTGAGGAGGATTGACATGTGGTATGGTTACTTGCAATATTTTTATATGGTCCAGTTGATGATTGCCAACCACTGATTTGGATCATCTATAAATGAATTGGTAATGAATAAGTATTGCCAGGTATGTTCCCATGTGTTTTCGAGTATGTTCTTTTGTTTTTTCCCGGGATCAGTGTAGCATCCTAAAGAGGCCAGTCTGCCTAAACTCACTAGACGGCACTAATCTCTATCACTAGTGGTCATGAGATCCTTTTGAAGCTTGGGCTTGTGGAGGTGTCCACAGCAACCCATGACCTAAGTGTTGGTCATGTGGTGTCGGGATCCACACTATAGAAGCAAGATTCATTTCGTATGTAGGGGAGCGGGTGGATGGGTGGCCCGGTCGATCCTTAAATGGTCGAAGCTCTCTAGTTTATTTTTTTCAAGTATGATTTGAATTTATTCATGAACTGAGTTTTACAAGTTATATTGTTTTGTTATTAATGCATGCCTCATATAGCGCCTATGATTTAGCATCACTCCATGTCGACACTTTCTTCTCTATCTTATCTCTTTGTCTAATCAGGATAGCATCAGGCGTACGGTATTCTTGAGTTAGTCCACTCCTACTCTAGGGTGGGCGCGGGAGACCCTTTCTTCTAGGTAGCCCAAGTTGTGGGCCGGATATATAATGTCTATTTGTCTTCCACTGTGTATATCAGAGTTAAGATAATCAAAATGACAAATATTGAATAGAGCCAAAGAGGTGGGGATCTCTCTCAGTTGGTATCAGAGCCTAGGTTGTATTATGAAAAAATCAAGGACTATGTAGGAACTGACATAGGTTGACCTTAGAGGGTGTGTCCTTAGAAGTGCACGCATATATGCATGGTTAAGTAAGAATGGTTGATATTGTTGGAATTTCAAATCTATGGTTTGGTTGGTTATTTTATGCTTGAGTGATTAGAAATTTTAAGTTTATGTTGGTAATAAATTAATATCACCGTGTTTTTTTTGTAGATGACTAGCTTATCACGTTTGGTTTCTACTTCAATTGACATGGTTCTTCATGTTTTGTACAAATTCCTTTTTGGTATTCATGTCAAGTTTGGGGTTTAAGTGACATGAGTTACTTCAAAGTGTAATATTGAAGATTATCTAATTCCAAATACCTTTCCTACTTGGAGGGGGTACCTACAGTCACACAGCCGGAGTTTACAAATACCTATAATGATGAAAAAGTGATGTACCAGTGGGGACACGATAGATTGGCCATAGGGGAGTTGAGGATAGATTATATGTACTATATATTTATGCATTTGAGTTTTTTAGTACCAAATAGTGATTCAACTTATACTTGCAAAAAAGTTAATTAATCTAAACATGGTTGTGGGACTTTTCTCGAAATCATCTTCAATATATGGGAGTGAACCCTTGAGCATAGTCAATTTTGTTGATTCTAGCGTGTCCCAGAACATATGTTTCAGGTGTACTTTGGACCGCAAAAATCCTCTACACATTAATATTAGCTTCAATGACTACTACTTGCTAAAATGATCGTGTGCGCATAGACAGTTGGGATCTACGACATGAGGATTTGGAGTACTATTGATTCGAGGACTTGACGAAGGAAGTCGCCAATGACATGTGGATTCAGGATTACAAAGGAAAGTGGGAGAGCAAGGCTCATGAGTGGGGCATAACAGGAACATGGGCATCCACATAGGTCAGTCCCCGCGATGGAGCCACCATCATCTCCAAGATGGTTAAGAGATTGATTGGTCACTCTGTAGCCATTCGCCTAAGAAGACTTCAATTACCACATCAGATGGTTATACGACTTATGCCACGTGGGGGACTTCTACAGTCTCATTAGCATCTATTCATATAGGGATTATTGTCATTTTATGGATTATTATCGATATTTTATGGATTTTTATCATAGAAATTACTGAAAATCTATGGATCTTTATTTTCAATCATATTTGTTTGTTTATTTTAAGTCTAATTTCATGTATATTCAAACTGCAATAAACAAATATTACTCAAGGGAGGAAAAAACTAATGTAACAAATGAACGTTTTAAATTAACAGTATAAATACACAACTTATTCTCCTTTTCCTTCATGATCATTCATTCAATGTTATCACACACTCTACTCATACTACAGTTACAAATTAGGTCCATAAGTTGAGCTCTTACTAAGAGTGAATCTTTCTTTTTGCAACCTAGCCTAGACTATGATGAGGCCCTCCTACTCTTCCGAATGCCTTGAAGAGGATTACGAGATGGATATTATAAGTTTTTTGGCTACACTTCCTTCAGACTTGTACGAAAAGATATTCTTGAAGTATGTATCAAGATTATATGTATGCTGGGGAGTGGAGGTCATCTGTGTCTACCCAGACAAGGAATTGGCACAATTTGTAGTGCCCAATACCTTTCTAGCATGGGATACTTACATACAAAGACAACCAGAATTTTGGCATGATGGCTCTATCCTACATCGGAGATTTTATTTGAGGTGGGCAAGAATGAAGATAGCTTTAGGAGAGCTCAAGAAAGGATGTATGCCCGTATATCCTCTCATCAGTATGCACAAACATCCCTCTTTCTTAGTGATAACTTAAGTGAGAGAAAAGCTCATGTCAATTGGATCCACAGACTACCAGAGAGTGACACAAGGGGTAGTGAAGAGTGGTACGAGGATGACGAAGATGAATCTGCTCAATACACACAAGAAACCTTTAATAATAGCATGTTCATCACCTCTCAATGGGACAATGAAGAGCCGATAGCCAAATCTACAAATTGGAAGATGAAGCCTTTCCTATATATGTACCCCCTCAATATCTTTAGACTACAATTGTGATCGCATTTAATTTATACTAGTCTAAACTCTCCAGTTTTATACTTTTCTCTCTTTTTTTTGTTTCTTAAAGCTTAGGAATATTGTTTTAGTAAACTTGGATGAAGTTACGTTTACAAAACTAAAAGTACTCAAATTTGATATATCAAGAGTTTTTCATAATGATTGCAGCTAACTTAAAGAAATGGCCCCAAAGAATGCCTCCACGAGTTCCAACCCAAATGGCCATGCAGATGTTGGCCATAATTCCCTTTATACAACAATCAAACATGACATCGATGCCATGCTTTGGAAGTCCCAACCCGCCAATGCTATGTGACAATACCAACTTATAAAGAATTACCAAAACCATACATATCATTCGAAGCAAACCAATGAATTTCTTGATTGCAATAAGGGCAACATGGATTTAGAAGGACACTATCAGCAATTCTTAATCTGATTATATATGCACCTCAGGGTATGACTCAAGAAGTTAAGGTTGCTTGGTTTATATGAGGACTTCACTCACCTCTAAAGGAATGTCTCCAAGCACTACGACTTACTTCCTTTGCCGACGTACTAGATGCAGGGAAGCCCATTGAAATGGAGCTCAGTTTAGCAAGGAGAAACCATGCCGAGTCAACCTCCAGCTACAACTTAAGACGTCCTCGACCTCAAGAAGATACTGTCAACCATAGACCAACTGCAAGAGGTATGCTTAACTTCTTAAATAATAGAGCCTTTCATTATCATTTATGCTTAAACTGATTACAATCGGGTCACATACAAAGAGAGTGCACTCACTGTGATGAACCCGTGGTTAACCATCCTAGGGGCCAACCACGAATTAGATCATCCCAAGGAAGATTTTCCAACCCAAATTATATTTCACTCCCACGCCTCCCTGCTCCCTTACAGAACCCTCAACCTCTTGGTCAACAAGCACGAGGCTCTATGAATCAGCAAGGAGGGCGACCTTAAGCCAATAGAAACCCTTCTCACCCACAATTTGGGGGACCTCAGAACCCTAACGTACCTCATATTAATCAGCTTGGCTCACATTCATGCTATTGAAATGGCTCACCAACTTAATGCTATTGAAATTGACAGGAGAGAACCAATGGCTCACATTCATGCAACAATTGAACATCAAGGAGCCAATCATCAATTCTCCCTCCTTCAGACACCTTCTGAATATGAAGGTAAAAATTTCACCTTACTTATCGATTCAGGAAGCACGCATTCTTTTATATCTCCGAAGTGCGTAAGGAATCTACAATTACTTGAACATCCTAATTTCCAACTCATGGTTGAACTTGCAACGGGCAAGAAAACAAAGTCACTTACAACAGTAGGACAAATCAAATTCAAACTAGGGAATGAGAACACTAATGCTCAATTTCGGGTACTACCCCTTGGGATCTCTGATGGCATACTAGGGACGATTGGCTAAAGAAGAATGATGCAGCCATACTTTGTAAGAAGGCTTTACTAACTTTTGAGTATGACGATAACAAGAGAGTAACAATTTCAGGTATTAGAGGGCAACCAAAACTTCAACTAGTCACTTTCACGAAACTATCAAAGGCTTATAGGAGGAAACAAATGGTTTATGCGGTCAAGCTAAACCCCACCAACAAGCAAACAACCCAAACCAAACCAAAATGGTTGACTGAGTTCGATGATGTCTTCCCTGAAGAACTCATTGAGTTACCACCTAAGTGCGAGGTTGATCATGCTATTGAGATTATTCTAGGAGCCCAACCAGTAGCCCGTAGACCCTACAAGATGTCTGTACCAAAGTCTACTGAGCTTAAAGAACAACTTTCATAGCTACTTGATCAAGAATTTACACATCCCACTGTTTCACCTTAGAGCACATCCGTCCTTTTCAATCGAAAGAAGGATGGCATACTCCACCTTTGTATTGATTACAGAGGGCTTAACCAAGTCACCATAAAAAACAACTATGGTATACCATGGATCAACAAACTTTTAGACAGGTTACAAGGTGCGGACATCTTCTCAAAAATTGATTTGAGGTCTGGATATTGCCAAGTTTGTACAAAGGAAGAGGATATTTCCAAGACAGGATTTTTAACACTCGGTTTGGTCATTATGAGTTCACGGTCATGCCCTTTGGTCTCACAAATGCCCCTGCTACATTCAATAGGCTCATGATAGATATCTTTCGAGAACATTTATATGATTTTGTTCTTGTTTTCTTTTATGACATCCTAGTCTACTCTAAGAATGTAGAAGAGCATGAAGGACATGTACGACACGTGTACTAGAACTTCTCCACCAACACCAACTCTATGCTAAGAAAAGTAAGTGTACCTTCTTCACAGAAAAATTTGAGTACCTTGGTCCATAGTCTCTAGAGAAGGTGTATCAACGGACTTGCAAAGATTGAAGCTGTTGATAAATTGGTCTACACCAAGTTCCATAAGGGATTTTCAAGGATTTCTTGGACTCACAATATGGTACGCATTCATTATGAATTATGCAAAGATAGTCTCAGCCATGAAGCAACCCAGGCAAGATTCGAGAAACTCAAGGACATATTAGTAAATGCACTGGTACTACAATTTTCGGACTTTTCAAAAACTTTTACAGTATCTATCGATGCTAGTGGGCAAGCTATAGGTGGTGTCCTAAGTCAAGAAGGGAAACCCATAGCCTATGGGTCACGTAAACTCCGACAACATCAGTTGAACTATCCCACTCTTGATCTTGAACTATTGGCAATGGTTCATGCTCTAAAAATAGGGTGACATTATCTTTTTGGGTGATGGTTTTAGCTGCATAATACTGATCATAAGAGCTTGAGGTGGCTATCAACCAGATTTAAATATGCGACAACGTAGGTGGATGGAAATCTTATGCGAGTATGATTTTGGTATTGAATATAACCCAGGAAGACAAAATCCTGATGCTCTCAGTAGAGGAAGAGTATAAGTGGTGCAATATCTACTATTGAGACACTATTACCTACAAATTATGGCCAATTACTCCTTGATGACCCATATTTTTCAAGAATACAATCTCTCATGCTCTTAACATCCCATACAAAACAACAAAGTTGTTCTATTGAAGGATTTACTATGGATAATGATTATATGTACTAGAAGAATCGGCTAGGTATCCCCAATGGTAAGGAATTAAAGATACTGATTTTGCACGAGGCTTACAACATCCCAATTGTAGGACATCATGGGTCATTAAGATGTACTCATAGTTGTAACAAAGCTTCTTTTGGCCAGGTATGAAGCATGATATTTTGAATTATGTCACCAGCTCTCTTACTTGTCAGAAGATTTAAGTCAAAAGAGTAAAATACCCTGGGAAATTACAACGTTAAAAACTCCACATATGGAATGGGAGTACATCTTCATGAACTTCATTACTGGATTACCTAAATCCTTAGGATACAACTCCATATTTGTGGTGGATGATATGCTCATCAAGGTAGCTCATCTCTTTCCAGTCAAGAAGGAGAACACTGCCAAGGAGATTGCACATGTTTTCATGAAGGATATATTCATGTATCATGGCTTCACGAGGCATTGTATCTGATCGCGATTTCAAATTCACCTCAAATTTTTAGAGAGCTCTATTCGAAGCTATAGGGACACAACTAGCCTTTAGTACGGCTTACCATCCCCAAACAGATGGCCAAACTGAGAGAACCAACCAAGTCATCGAAGATATTTTTTGAGCATACTGTATGAGGAAACCAAATAAATGGACCAAGTATTTGTATCTCATTGAGTTTCTTACAATACTTCATTCCAATGTACGATAGAAATGTCTCCCATTAAAGCACTTTATGGACAAGAGTGTTTGACACCCTTCAAATGGACGGACCCTATGATTCAAGTTGAAGCTTCCAAGGAAGTGCTAGATGGACTAGAATCCCACACAAAACTCATTCGTTAGGACTAAGATTGCTCAAGACTGACAGAAGAGTTATGCAGACTTGAAGAGGAGTCAATGAATTTTTAAGGAAGGAGATATGGGTTTTCTCCACGGAAAACCAAAACGCAGCTCACTATCTCTGGGAAAGTACAAAAGGCTAAGTGCTAGGCATTATGGACCCTTCCCTATTACGAAGGTGATCTGTGACCAACAAGCTTATGAGCTAAGGCTTCCAACACATTTAAAAGTGCATAATGTATTCCATGTAAGCCTCTTAAAACCACACATTGTAGATCCCAGACACATCGTAGATGGTTCTCATCTTATTACAACAAAGGATAATACTTTTGATGTCCAACCAAAACAGACCTTACAATCAAGAGATAGAACACCTCATCAAATGGATAGGTTATTCTCATGAAGATGCCACTTGGGACTGTGAAGATAATCTTCTCATGAATTACCCCACCTTCTACTCAAGGTGAGGACACCTCAAATTCTATAACTGTGAAAGGATATAAGATCTCTGAATTTTCAAAAAAATAAATGGATAAATTCAAAAAAAACTAACCATCTGATCGATTCTGAAGACTGGTCCAATATTATTATTATTCTTATTGTTGTTGTATAAGTTTTATCGTGTTTTAAGATCACGGAATTTTTTCAAATAATGCAAGTTGTGTTGGGCAAATAAAAATCACCTTTTGCTACTTAGAAGACGCGCATAAATTATAACTACTCAAAAACAAAAATATGTTACGGGACATTCGGTGGGACAAATTAGCCAACATGAGGAGCCCAAGTATTACAAGTGATGAACCAAATAGATCGCGAGAAGCCATAATTACACGAGAAAGGAAGCCATGCACTCAGACTGTGGACATGACTCCGAATAGCATAAGGAATTGGACCACACAATAACTTAAGTGGGTTTATGGAGTATACTACAAAAGGAGGAGACCAAAAACTAGCGCTAGAAATTGGGAGAGCGATTCTAGGAGAGCTATAGAGCATCATACACACACACACACACACACACACACACACACACACACACACACACACACACACACAAGGCACTACAAAGAGAGGTGAGCATAGAGAGCTTCTTGCAGGGCTTCTACTCAACTTCTTTCATCTTCTTCCTCGTGAGGTAAGCGATCTCTCGGAGAAGCGCTCGTAGGGAGTCGTCATCTTCTTAATGAGAGTACTCTTCTTCACTACTCAGAGAAGATATGTGAGATACGCACCCTTGCCATTCTTGATTCTTGCATAAACAAATTGAATTCTCGTGAATTCTTATCTGTGTTCGTCTCCTTTGAAAGAGAAATGTGTATGCAATTCTTTCATCCCCTCTTACGAATAGAGCATACATCTACGTGAGAGGTAATCATAAGATTACTCTTCCAACTTTATGCTCGTAAATATTCTTTCATAATGTGGTTTAACTAATGATTTATGGTTGATTGCGCATAAGGAATTAGGCATGCGTGTGGGAAGGATCAAGGTATGAAGATGTTCAAAAATTAAAATTTTGCATAAATGATAAATGCTAAATTAAAAATATCTCTTATTATAGACCTCGGATGAAAATTGTGTTTCCTAAAGGATGATCAAAAGTATAACCTCTTTGATTTGTTGTCTCAGTATTGTAGGCTAATTCTGCACCGATTTTGAATTATTTAAAATTTTCTGGGCAGTGGTCTGTTTTAGACAAGTTTCTAGGAAGAAGGGGAAACTGATTTTAATGGGTAAATTAGTACTTTTTGTTATCGAAATGTGGTGAAACTTATCATCCTGTAAGAATAAGATAATTCGAAAAGGTCTACATTTTCAAAGCAAATTTTGATGTATAGAGATATGAATTATAAATTTTTGTCAGTTGTGCATGCTAGTTTTGTGTTTTTGGATGTAACGGGATAAAAACACGAAAACGTATCCAAATTTAATTTCGCTTGTTCCAGCACGATCAGGGTATTCAAATGAGTTGAATTATTCTTTCAAAGTCATATTTTGATGTTCCAAGATAGATGTTACTATATACATGTGGTAGTGATGTGTGTGAACACACTAGGACCGCCGGGGCATTTTCCCCTCTTTAGGAGGTTTTTTCCCCCGAGCATTGTATATTCGCCCATCACTCTAGGGCTATCTATCTTTCCATTGCATACTAAGTAGCACACTCTCTATTGTGTGCCTTGAGCTTCCTTCGCCTTCTCCAAGCTGTGTGCATTTCTCTGCAACCCTAATTCCAACAATTGGTATCAGAGCAGGTTGCGTCCTCTCGGGCTTAGTCGCCAGCTGTTCCAACACACGCCTGCTCACTTTCTCCGATTTTAGTGAGGTTTGGCAAGCGTTCGCAGGTCGACAAAAATTTCGGGTGAGCTCTAGAGCTCAGTCTGCCCAGATTTTTTATTCGGGCTCATTTCGGCCTCCGTTTCCACTACAAGCAGGTCTGTACAGGCAATTTCGTCATTTTGTGCACAATTTCTGTCAGTGCCGTTTTCTGCATAACATGTGCCTTCCAGTCTTCCACGGTTTGTGCTATATAGCACGTGTTGTTCCCGCTCCGTTTCTCCTATTTTCGAGCGGTTTTCACATCAGGTGCAGCATTTACCATGGCTCACAACAATACAGATGTGTTCAAGATGTTTGCTGTTGAGAACAGGTTGGATGGGGACAACTACCCTATGTGGGCTTATATGATGCAACATGTGCTTGTGTCAAAGGGCGTCTGGAACATTGTGCAGGGCATTGATATACGTCCTGGTTCTGAGGATGTAGGCGATGTTGAGGATGTTGCAGGTCTTGCTGCAAGGATTGCTGCTATTAGAGTTGTTTTGCCTACGGCGGAACAAGCTCGTTGGGATGTAAAGGATGCGCAGGCTCATGCGTTGATGGCGTTGTCTGTGAAGTGCACCATTGTTCCTCACATCCGTTCAGCAAAATCTGCAAAACAGGCTTGGGATATTTTGGTTGGTCTTTATGCAAGCCGCCATGAGGCTAAAATTGCTTTGCTGCATAAAGAGCTGGAGTCGAAGATTATGCATGAGGAAGATGATATGGACACTTTCGTTGCTAGTGTCAAGGATATCAATGGGCAACTTATTTCTGCAGGTGAAGTCATTTCAAACAGTTCCCTTGTGCAGACTGTTCTTGATGCCTTACCAGATTCTTACCAGACTTTTGCCTTACTAGATTGTTCTTGATGCCTTACCAGACTTTTGCTAGTACTTGGAGACTTATGACCCAAGGAAATCCAAAAGTTGTCAAGTTTGATGCATTATGCACATTGATGTTGCAAGAGTCACTTTCCAAAAAAAGCAGGACTAGACAACGTGCAGTTGAACAAGCTTTTATTGCTTCTCAAAGAAAGGGTGGTAACAGAAATGCAGCCACTTCTTATGGTTCTGCTACGAGTGGCAAAACTTCTGTTCCTAATGCTTCTGCTGGCAGCAATTCGTCTGGAAATTCTGGTGATAAGGGCAAAAAGAAGATGCGTTGCCATTATTGTAAAGCTAATGATCACTTGATCAACTCATTTCCTAAGTTGAAGGTCAAAGAGGCTAAGAAGAAAGAGGGTGGTTCTCCTGCAAATGTTGGTTCCACTACAAATGCAGCCATTGTTGAGTCTTTTGTAAAAGGAGATTGTAATGCTGATGTTGATGCAGAATGGGCTTTTAGCGCATAGTGCACTTGCAATCCTGTTGTCCATGATGCATGCTTGTCAGTTGCTGCAGATTCACATGTGTGGTATTTCGATATTGGTGCTACAAAGCACATTACCTAACACCGTGAAATGTTCACCTCTCTCGAGTCTGTCCCTCATGGGAATTCAGTCACTTGTGCCAAGAATGCCTCTTTATCTGGTTCAGCGAGTTGGAAAGATTGTGCTTACTACTGCAAATGGCAGTTCCTTCATACTTGTTGATGCACTTTATGTACCTGGGATCAAGAAGAATCTCTTGTCTGTACCCGCACTTGCTAGACTTGGACTTGTAGTCAAATTTGTGGATGACAGATGTACAGTTCATGATCTCAGTTTTGGTGATGAAATTGTTGCATCTGGCCTTTTGTGCCATGGGTTGTATAAGCTCACTTTGTATGACAAGTGTGGACAAAATTTTGCAAATGCAGTTGCAGATTCAAGGGCTATTTCAGATGCAAAACTTTGGCATGCACATTTTGGTCATCTAAATTTTGTCAGTTTACTGCGTTTGCAAAAATTTGATGTGGTTGCTTCGTTACCACCTCTTGAAGCACCTGTCAAACATGTTTGTGAAGACTGTATTTTGGGTAAGATGCAGCATCCTAAGTTTCCAAAGGATGGTTCAGCTCGGACCACATGCAGGTTGCAGCTTGTGCATAGTGATGTTTGTGGGCCCATGCAAACTCCGTCCTTGGGCAACTACCTTTACTTCATGACTTTCATTGATGATTACTGCAGGCATGCATGGGTATTTCCGCTTAAAGCGAAGTCCGAAGTTTTATGTGCTTCAAACAATTTTTGGCTATGGCTGAAAATGTCTCGAAATGTACTATGGGCACCCTCCGTTCTGATCGAGGGGAGGAGTATATGTCTCATGAATTTAATGCATTTCTGGCTAGTCGTGGGATAAAACACCAATGTACAGTGCCTTATACACCTCAGCAAAATGGTGTTGCTGAGAGGAAAAACAGGTCGCTGACGAAAATGGGACGATGTATGGTCAAAAGTCAAGCTTTGCTGCATTCTTTTTGGCTTGAGGCCATCATGTGTGCCACTTATGTACTTAACAGGTGTCCTACGAAAGCTTTGCAGTCTATTACTCCATATGAAGCATGGCATGATACAAAGCCTTCTACTGAGCACATGCGTGTTTTTGGTTGTTTGACATATGCTTTGGAACCACAAACACAACACAGAAAATTGGATGATAAGGCTGTCAAATGTATTTTTGTTGGTTATAGTACTGAAAGCAAAGGTTACAGGTTGTATCATCCGCGAACAAAACGTATTCTGGTTTCACGGGATGTAGTGTTTGTGGAAGACTCTGTTCAGCCCTTGATGTCATATACTAGAGACAGTAATGTAAGCTCACAGGACATTTATGACTGTTGCCTCTTCTCAGTGGTGAAAATACGAATTTCCAATTGGATAAGGAAATAATTCGTACTTATTCTTCGAGAACTCAAAATATACGTTCACATTTCCAACATAGGATTAAGACCCAAATCTCAACGAATGGAATGGTTATAATCTCATTGTTGTCAACCACAGGAGAGGATAACCATTGCCACCATTACGTATGCTATTCACTAGGTATTGTTGTCTCAATTGTTGCACACCAATTGTGTAGGTATCATGAGCAAAGCATATAGTTCACAATTTGCTCATGCTCAAATAGCAAAAAAATTCTTAAATTCCCTTAGTCTTCTTCATCCATAAGGATGAGTATCAAGGAAGTTCTACTTCCAAGTGCTAAGGAGCTGTCACCTATGTGCACCAAATGGTCCTAGATTACAACAATCCATGCTTTGTTAGATACTGCATTTCTCCCTTTCTTGGTGTCCTCCCTAGCACTCTAGGGCAACACACAATGAATACCTTGGAATTCAATTTTACACATACATGATTTCCACTCATTAGCATGATCATACTTTGAGGAACGCGTCTTGCTCTTGTAACAAATTTCTATGCATCATGACTACAAACTTTCCATGGTCATCACACTTATGAGCATAGTAACATTCAAACAAGGAGTTTTTCATTAGGCCTCGTTCGTCGGACTAACTACCAAAACATTGAGACATGCTTTGTCAATGTCATCTTCATGGATGTCTTTCCACCATGACAATCCACTAAAAAAGTATACTTGAATGAGGCATCTTCAATAAGTCGCCACAACCATCATATTGAAGTTTCTAGATGGAGATTTTGTGGCACATCTACTTCTAAAACATGATAAGACCATTGATAGATTATGAAAGAGTCATCTTGACTTTACTCCTTATTTGCTCCACCAATGCATGCTACAAAATGCAAAATAGAGACAATTACACAATCTAGGAAATTTAAGCAATTTTGAATGTCTGTACTCTGTATCGAGAGGACGCACCAACGGATCCCTTAAAATATCAACAAAAGCATGAAAATCTTAGTTCCAAACAAGCATAGTGTCTAATACAAAGTCTCCTTATGTCACACTTAAGGATCCACAAGCCCTGTTTTAATTGATCAGCAATAGGGAGTCATGGATCTCATGTAGAAAGAGCACCAACAAGCCTTATTGGTATCAAATCGTGCTAATGTCAAGGTGTAGGGAATGGGCGCTGGGAGGCCTATTCTGCAGGTGAGGCAACCGGCGGCAGTCGGGAGCCTGCTCTGCAGAATGGGTCGACCAACGGCCATTCTCAGCCATCACTGTTGCTGGGAGGCTGACAGCTCAGCACCCAGAAACGGAATATTTTGCACGGATTACACATCAGCATGCGGAAAAATAGTTGCGGGCTGTAGCCAATGACTGTCTGCGGAATCAATCGACCAGCGACTGTGACGGGAGGCAGGAACAACGCCCAACCTTGGCAAAGCCAAATCATGACTCATAAAAACTAAGAATTGACAATGTTTTGGTGTCATGCTCTACATCCAGAGGCACATTACGAAAGCACTATCATTTGAAGAAGCTTATAGGCTGAAGGTATGGCTATAGTATGGAAGGTAAAAAAAAGCCCACTTGTCTTTACATAAGCAAACAAAATGGTCATGCGAGTTTATTTTAGATAAAACGGGCGATTGAGTGATGCGCCGGGGGAACGACCTCCTGCTTAGGAGGACGACTCTGCTGCAACGCAAGTGTTGAGGGTGATGCTGCAGAGTTCGCTGCAGCAATCGGTGGAGTAGAAGCACTTCTCGCCCTCTTTAGCGCACGTCCCCACGGGGCTTCTCTCCAATGCCACCCCTTCCTTGCCAGGCACTACAAAAGCCAATGCCCCTCTCTCTCTCTCTCTCTCTCTCTCTCTCTCTCTCTCATATACATACACACACACACAGCAACAACAACAACACACAATATTCAGCTAAATACATGCGTCTTACACAGAAGCTTAGCCGTCCGCCCACATTCGCCTGTGTGCGCAGCTGCGAGAAGCCACGCCATGAGCACCATTGTCATGAAGACCTTCGCCGTCATCTCGCTGTGCCTGTGAGTGTGTGGAAGAGAGAGAGAGAGAGAGAGAGAGAGAGTGGGTCTTGCTGGGCACTGCGCTGGCGAGTTAATTCTGCTTAAGACGTGACTCGTGAGCCTCGTTTTCAAGTGTTAAAGTGATTCCCGTGCCGACCCTCGTTCACAGTTTGAGCGCCCAACCATGGAGAGCTCGTGTGTTATATTTTGGCCCACAGAAGGCTTTAGCACTCCTTTAAAGTTTAGACCTCCCATAGAAGGTTATAATGTTTCAAGCCGAAGTGGAGGTGTAGGGAATGGTCACCCATATTCTCTGTAATATTGCGACCGCATGGCGATCGGCGGAGGTCGGGAGCCATTGGCGGGAGCAATATCGTAGGGAATGGTCACTCACGTAATATTTCCGGTCGTCAAGGGTCCAAGGGAAGTGTAGGGAATGGTCTTTCAGTGACCATTCCTTGTAATACTACGATCGTATGGCGAACGGTGGAGGTCGGGAGTCATTGGTGGAAGCAGTATTGCAGGGAATGGTCACTCAGGGACTATTCGCAACCGTCAAGGGTCCAAGGGAAGGAGGCAAACAATCAATCAAATGTATCAACGTGGACAGTGGCTGCAGCTTCCGCATGCTGACGCGTCCTACTCTAAGCCCACTGTGCAGATTGTCACAGTCCCTGCAGTCGATTCTTCAGCATGCTGAAATGGCACGATGGCAATGAATTGTTGAATGTTGATGTGTTAGCTACTGGGAGTTCTACGCCACAATTTGGATTGTGAATGCTAACGAGTCAGATAATCATTCACAAACAACGATAATATAATCCATGTGCTGATGTGTAGAACATCTGTCACCTACTGTAGGTTTTTTTGCTCAAGAAAGTGCATGTAATCGAGGACTGTGATCAGCAACCCCCCAACCCTGGACCTTGACGGTTATAAAAAGTGCCCCTCGCATAGAAATGTTACCTTTTTTTTACCATTCGAAACTTCACTTCGACTAGTTTTATGTGATTGTGCCCGCTCACCCACACCGCCATGTCTCAAGGGTTGAACCATAGTGGGTGCGTTTAAAGCCCCTCACCTTAACCACTAGGCCAACACCCCTTGACAAAAATGTTGCTATTTTCTATGATTGCACACCAAGGGAATATTTGTAGATTGAAAATGAATTTTGGTATTCATTTGTCAGTTTACATGAGAGATTAACCATCATGTATCATTATATTAGAATCTAATATCCAAAAAACTTCATAGCTAAACCATTGCATATCTTTTGAAGCCATTTTTTAAAAAGTGCCCTTCTTAGTGAAGGTCTGGGTTTGATATAGAGCTTGTACAGCAAGTACACACTAGCCCTTAAAAAATGAACATTGGTTCACACTACCTGCTCAAGAAGCTGAAACATGGGCAACAAACTGTAGACACTATGAACCATGATTGGTAGGCAAAAGCTTCTTGCTATTATAATGAGAGGAATCATCAACTACCATTGAGATACCACTTTGTTGACCTTCAAAATTTATTAGTGTAGTAACACAATGAAAAATTGCAAGGTTTTTTCACCTGTCTTTAAAGGTTCGATACCATACATCAAAACCTTTCCCATGTCGAGTACCTTGATATAATTGCAAGATTCTTTCTTTTTTTGGCCATACTCACGATTGTGAGTGGAGGAATTCAATATTAACCAACAAAGCATACCAACACCCTCAAGCACATGTGCCTTGAGGTGGCAGCGATTTCAAAAGAGGCTAGTAAACAACCTCAACCAAAACCAGACCAGGCACCTCTCTAGAAATCTATGCATCTTAGTGTATGAAGCCATTCCTTATCATTACAAGTTGACCCTCTTTTAGTCCCCACCCTATGAATAAGCTCGGAGTTCAAACGTACAATATCATCAAATTGAGCCACAACCACTCTGGCCTCAAATATTCGCATATTCCTAGACTTCCAAACCTGATTAAGGTAGCAAAATCTGGTGATTTGGGTGCACACCAGCTCCGCCTAGCTCTGGAAGTAGCGCTCTCCTATGATCAAGTCATCTGTAAATAAAGCAATCTTCCATTTTTTTGGTAACCACCTGCAAACTTTAGCGGCCAACCCCAGTAATGCAGGACAGTTGCTAAACAAATGGAGGCGGTCCTTTGAAGCTCAGGTGTTAGTGCCTATTCCTCTAGCTCGTACCTTGACCCCAGTCGGCATGGCTCCCCATAGCACCTTCCAAATAAAAAACTTCATGTAATAAGGCTATTTGACCTCCCAGATGGCTCTAACACTTCTTAGCCAACTTTCCCAGTTTTTCTTCCATATTTTGTTCAATAGGGCATTGTATATCAGCTCACTATAGGTATCATGTGTCTTAGGGAGTGAGAACACTCTGTCTTTTGGGCAATGCCATGCTTTCCAATCTAATTCAGACTTGCAAACAGGTGAAGGAGATGATGATCGCAATTCCAAGAGTTTACTAACCAGAAGCCTTTTGTACAGTCCCAGATTATGATTGGACACTAAGAGTTCAGTATCCTTCCAGCATAGAATATTGTCAAGGTTGACCTCCAAAAAGGGTTCAAGGCACCCCTTCCAAGTTTGGAAAGCCAAGGGGACCAATGGACAAAGGTGCCCCTAAAGTATCTAAATTTCTCTCCCTAGTCTAGGGTAGCAGCCGCTTTGTTACATTTTTGTAGGAGCTCCCCGATGCAGCCTCCAAGATTCAAGACAGTCGAGAGAGGTGCCAAGATATTATCATGCATTGTGGCCTCCTTCCATGGTCTCCCTTTATAGGTTAGCAATGCATTGTTGATCATATCCTAGGCCATGATGGCTCGTTCCTGTTTTTGATCCATTGATATAACTACAAGAATCTTAATCTAGTAGACTATGATTAAGTAGATTGATATTGTGGTTACTTTTACATACTTTAGGGTCTTTTTCTAAATGGTACCTCTCTATTAATATCCACTAGTGGTTCCAGACCAGCCTACCAACCGATATGTCCCCCATTGTTGCCTTCGGCGACAAGTTGTGGATATACAAGGATATACCCAAAATATAGCAAGAATTGCGGATGTCCCTCCTCCCCCTGATACACACACACATGCACGCATACACACAAAGACACAAAGAACGAAAATTTAAATTTCGATGAAAGTTTAATCACAATTAGGTAACGTATGGATGAGAGAGAGAGAGAGAGAGAGAAGGGAAAGAATTTCAAAGAAAAAGAAAGTTTTTGAACTTGAGCATCATAGGTTACAGTATTTTTTATTGCAAAAAGAACTCTTCTTTTGATAAATTGGGAGTATATACATATATTGGGTCGTTTCGTATTTTCATTAATTAGTTTCTTTAGCAGATTCGCCACCACCTTAACTTTTAAATCGAATCCCTGCGTTGCACCCGGTGCACGCGCGAGTTCACCTGCAACGGAGGTGCCACCTCTCTCCCCTGCGGCCGCTCTCGCCCACCTGCAGGCGCCCCCCGGCGTGTCTTTCTCCGTCCGCTGCCCTGCGCTCCATACGGCTGTCCGTCTTCTCCTACCCTTCGACATCGAACGTGGTCTGCAGGAGAACAACAGCGCTACGAGCGTCCTGCCCTGCAACCGAAAGAGAGAGAGAGAGAGAGAGAGAGAGAGAGAGAGAGAGAGAGAGAGAGAGAGAGAGAGAGAGAGAGAGACTTCCAGCTCCCATTCATTCTCTCCTGCACGACGCCCTGGCGGCCTTGTCCTGCATTGTCCCAACCTGGTGTCGACTAACCTCGTCTCCGCCCTCGCGGCACCCAACATCGCGAGCTACGAACAGATAGTAATCCCAAATGCCTGGAGATGATGCAAGCAGGTTCGTTGTCGGTTTGCCCATACTCGGCATCGCAGCTGGCATATTTCTCTCTCTCTCTCTCTCCACCCACGTGGCCCTTCCCTCCCCGCTTTTGGCCTAAGCCCTTTGAAGCATCTTGCATGATTCCGCTTAAAACAAATGAAAAAAAGATTTAGGGGACATACTACTTGTGTAGCATTGCTCTAATATCTTCATCACTTGCATATGTCTCAAGCAATGAATGGTTTGAAGGGATTAACAATAGGGTAAAGGGGCTAGTAAGGTTGCGGGGCCCAATAAAGGCACATTTTTAAAGCGCATCTCAAGGCCAATTAAGGTGCATAGAAATTTGAATTAAGGTGCCTGGCTAAAATGGTGACGTAATTAAAGTTACCCAAAGCTTGTCAAAGCTACATTGCTGCTAGCTCAACATGAATAAGACATGCATAGTGGTCCACACCGGCCTATCGGCTTAATTATCCAACTCTGTTGCTTTCTACAAGAGTTTGGGGCTAGAGATAGATACCCTAGAGTGTGAAAGATCATATGTGTACACGTGTGCACTTACACACACACACCTTTTTTTGTAAGATCAAGCTCGTATCTCTCTCTCTCTCTCTCTCTCTCTCTCTCTCTCTCTCTCTCTCTCTCTCTCTCTCTCTCTCACACACACACACACACACACACACACACACAAACAAGAAAACACCCCCCTCCCCCCCCCCCCCCCCAAAAAAAAAAAAAACAAGTGAAAAGGTCACACTGGCTTTCTAAAACAATAAGAAAGTGATAAAATAACTAGGTTGAGTTTAACAAGATATTTCAATATTCACGAAAGGATTGCCTCAGCTTAGCCTTGAGTCGGTTGAAAATCAAGACTAGCCGGTTGCAAACCATGGTAAAGGGAAAAAGAATCAATGAAATATTGAGAAAGTAGTTCACAAATCTAGAAAACTTCAAAAAATTTGCTAGTATTTCCGGTTTGCTTCTTTGTGAGGAGGAAACCAGAGGTTGCTTAATAAAAGAGACTTTCTCGAACACTGACTGTATAGAATGCAAGAAAAGTCAAGCCATGTGATGCTGTGAAATGAAATGTGAAATAAAAAGAACTCATTTATATATATGTTTGTGTGTGTAAATACAAATATAAATAAATAAATAATATATAAATGCATATATGTATGTATAGACTCTCCTAAAATTATGCAAGGTGCAATTTTAGCATTCTAAAACAGTAGAATGCAAGAAAAGTTAAGATTTTCTGGATGTGAAATAAAAATATCCATTTAATATTTTAAAACTATAATAACATTGAAGGTAAGTCTCAATCATCACTGAAAACATTGAAAGTATGCCTACTTCTACTCTCCTCTAAGGCTTCTTTTAGAAAGCCCAAAAAAAAACCTACCACCACACAAAACCACCTAGATATAGATACCACATTATCACACACTAATGTGATAGCCTCAAAACCATTCAGGTTGTGTATGAGTTGAATGTACTATTGTCGATTTGACTAGCTTTAATTTAGGGAGTTTACAATGATGTTGCCTTTATTCTCCTTTCTTGCATTATAAGTATCTCTCGTCCATGGCCTCTCTTTCCATCCTTGGTGGCTCCAGTAGACTACATTATCTCCAATGCTCTCTCAGGCGTTGACATGCATGCCACCTCTCTGCAAACAACATTGCTTCTTATTTTTTCCACCTCCATAGCGACAATCCTTTGAAGAGCGCTCCTCTTCATCATTTTGCTAGCTCAACTCTCTGTAACCTGAGGCCCACCTTCTTGCAAGTAGCGCTCTCTCTCCTTGAACACCCCTTTCTCACATTATGCCCTTCACATGCATTGCTTCTTTCATGCATTCCCTTCCCTTCAACTAGTAGAGCAGCCCTCCCTTGTTTTGGCCTTTGTCTGTAGTTCTCTAAGAAGTAGTGTGTTTGCTCTCTCAACTTTAATGCTACCACCGTTTGCTTCCTCCCCAACTGTAGTAGCACTACCTCCTCCCTTGTGCAATCTCTAGCCCACCCGGCTTGAATCTCTCCTCCTCACTCTCATGCACTCGGGCTTTTGCCCCTGCTCTTGTCTCTCACCACTAGCGACTTCGCTAGTGGTGCTTTCTTATCCTCATCAGACTCTTTACATGTCGACCCTTCATTCCATGTCAAAACAAACCTTTTTTAATTCCTAGTTAATCCGCCCTTCACATGCAAAACATCAACCACCGCTACTAAGAAAAACTTCTTTTTTAACTTCCCTTCACATCCCCAAGTCCTCATTATAAAATCTCTTGCTTGGCTTCCTTTCATGCCCCTTGGAGCTGACCTTTATTTTACACCTTCCTCGTGAAAGACCTCAATGGCCGATGCCAAAAAACTCCTCTTTTCCCTCCTTTCCTACCTTTATGAAATGTCCACCACAACACTTTGCAATAAAACTTTGAGATAGTCAAGCATTGTCGTGGCCAAGGCCATCTCACATGCGGGAGCATGACACCAGGTTCATCCACAGCTTCTAGCACCATGCACACCTTCTTGCAACAACACTTTACCTTTTTTTTCCTCTCAATTATTCCATGATTGCACACCCAATTTCCACTTCTAACTTGGAGTATCTCCCATGAAAGGCATCCGTGGCCGATCGCTTGCACCCATCTCAACATGACATAGCCACATAAAAAAACTTTACTCCACCTCTAAAGCTTTAGTCACATGTGAACACAACCCGCATCATTGAAATGTTTCTTAGACGAAAAATCTCCTTGACAATAGAACGACCTCCTCGATTATCGACAAACTTGAGCTGCCCAGCTCCCAAGTGGAGAGTTGCACGATATGTGCCTTCCAGCATATAAAAACTTTAAACTTACTGAAGTCGATCAAACACTTTTCATACATGATGTGATACCCTTGGCTATGATAAAATTCACCAACCTTCAAACCATCTTTAACCTGCTAAATTCCATGTTTGACATACACATCCCAACGATGCCTATTGCAATGTGTAATAACAAAAAAAATACTCAAACACTTTGCCATCCACCTACAAGCTTCCATGCATCTATTTCCTGCCTTTCCATGGGTTGACCAAGTTTGGTTGCACCAACGTACTATTGGAGGAAAAGACTACAAATAAAGAATAATAAAATGCCCATGTCATAAAAATCAATAACTAACTTTACCAAATGATTTTCTCATATTAAACTGATCATTTAACATGGAAAGATAAAAGGGGGAGTTAGGATATAGATATGTGCTTCTAGACCTATCTCTGCAAAGGACCAAAAGGAGAGATGGCTGCATCTCAATAGGGGGAGTTAGGATATAGATATGTGCTTCTAGACCTATCTTAGCAAGGGACCAAAAGGGGACATGATTGCATCTCAATAGGGGTCCAAAAGGAGATGGTCCAGCAAAGAGCAATGTGCAATAAGTGCTTCTAGACTTATCTCAGTAGGGGACCAAGAGGAGAGATGGTTACATCTCAATAGGTGTTAAGAGACAAGTCGAACGGGTGTCCACCTGGTCGGACACGTAGCCAAACACCACATTTGTAGTCTATTATTTTGCCGAGCTAGTGTAGTGATACTCTGTGTGAGTCCTAATTCCAGAGTAGCAAGTCAATTCCCTGTGTCGTAATGCTATCATGACATTCGATGAGATTAATTGTGGATCTACCAATCACCAACAGAGGTCATGGCTCAGTTTGGGTGTTTGTAGATAAGTTGCCTAAACTTTTATAGTTTATTCAATCCACTTTTCCAATCTCCAAAGTTAACCAAGTTGTTTGTTCATAATAATTTTGATTACTCAGTAATTTTGATAAGGAATTGTGATCCCTATTTACTAGTCATTTTAAAAGATTGTCTGTAAAAAAGGTGGGGAAACACACATCCGTACTGTCAGTCATCCAAAGAGGATAGGTAGATTACAAAGTGTTATCCAGAGGGGGAACACACGTCAGTATTGCCAACATCTAGAGAGAATAGGCTAATTACAAGTGTTAATCTTCTACAAAAAGATACGGTGAGCACACGCGTTTGCACCAAACAATCCAATTGGAAAGGTCATCTCTCGTGTTGGAGTTTTCTTACCATGAGACGAAGCATGTTTCAACTAAGTTTAGTCCATGTTTTGTTTAAGCTCTCAACCTTGATCCCTAGTTACGATGGGGATGTTTATTTGATGAAGCATGATAGCAAGTTAAGGACTTAATCTATGTTGATGAGTTATGTCAGCATGTTACTTTCATGGAAATTGAGAAGGCGTATTCTTTTAGACACCTCTTAGTTGTACTCATTTAGCATACTCTAGTGAGCTATAAACAGAGTTTACATACTATGTTGGATATATGTCAGCTACACAAAACAATGCAAAGGGATAACAATGTGGAAAATCAAGATTTTTTGTTTGATTTCATTGAACCTCCTACCGAACCGTGTTTTGGTCAAATGGAAAGTTGGCTTCGAGAAGCATCCCATTGTGGAAAACATTAGTGCTCTTGTGAAGGTGTCATCACTTTTGTTTTTGGGCCAAGACAAACATTTAGGTAAAGAGGGTCATATAAATAGTATGGCCAAGGGCCTATATAGGCCATGGTTGGGTGGTGATTCGGATGTGCTAGTCCCCAAGCTCTCAAATTTGCCATGCACAAGAGTCTTTTTTTAAATGCCCTTTCTTACACGGTGATAGTAGCATTTAACATTGCATAAAGAACCTCTATATTTTCTAAAAGAGTTTTGGTGATCCTTGCTTTTAGCATGACTATGAGTGTGACCTCTTTGTCCTTTGCCACTAGCACCATATTCATTGCCTTGCTTAATAGGCTCCATAGATTTTCTACAAATCTCTTCACAAAGTAGACTAGCAACTACATCATCGTAAACCACTTTTCCCTGAGGTGCAAATTTGCTTATGGTTGTAAGGAATATGTCCCATGAGAAAGGTAGATAGCACAACAAGAAGATAGACCGCATCTTGTTGTCAATATTTTCCCTATGACATCAATTGATTGAAAAGTACATTGAACACATCTAAGTGTTCAAGAATTCTTTCCTCTGAAGCTCAACTAGCTTCTTCATCAAGTAAGCCTTTTTAGTTGTGCTCTTGCTCTTGTATGTATTGCATAGCTTGTCCCATAAAGCTTTAGTAGAGGCTTTACCGATGATAGTGAAGTACACAAACTTTGTGAGATGTAGACAAATAGTGGACCTAGATTTGGCATCAAGCATTTTCCACTGTGTGCAACTATATAGCTATCGCCTTCTAGGCGCTCAAAGAGGATCCAATTGACCTTTTTGGATTAACACACCTTGAATCTCCTCTCTTCATATGAAAAAGTTCATGCCATTGAATGTCCTTATGTTGTATATGTCTTTCTTTTAAAAAAAAGTTCATAATTGCAAGGATTAAACACTATGCCAAGAAACTATGGCAAAAACCTAGGGAAATTTTGGCAGAATCTCCGTTGTAATAGGAGGGAAATCTCAACTCAAAATAGTGCTCAAAGTGCCAAGAAATGCATAAACTAGATTCACAAGACAAATCCCTTACAAGGTTGTACAAGAGAAACCCAAAGATTGACGATAACTTTGCAGTCTTGACCAACCTATGTGTGGCAACCATCTCAATGTTATCTACATCATATGCACCATCAAGACAAGTAACATATAGACGATGTGTTCTTTAATCCTGGAGTATTCATTACCCCCTACCATCCATAGGAACTAGATGCGCATGTCCTGGCATAACCATGTCAACCTTTAGCATGAGCATATGAAAGAACTCCATATCAGTCTTCTATATCGTTAAACATGATGACTCAACCTATTGTGACTCACTAGGGTAGTGTTGCTCTACCTTTGTATCCATAGACATGTTTAGCACAACATCCTAGAGCTCATCACAAAAGAGACATGCTTGATTTTTGCTCTCTTCATGTCTACAATGTAATGGAGAAAAATAATGTCTCATACACGAGAAACATGGAATGGTGTATCATGGCACTCTGGCATGGTACGCCCATGAGAAACATGCAATGTGTGTATCATGACACTTATGGCACCTCTAGCAATCATTAGAAAATCTCAATGCCTTTGAAAAGACTGGTCTCTAAGAAGTACATGACATTCACTATCTTGAGATCAAACTCTATCTCATCTCAAAAACATAACGCACATGACAAAGCATGTAAGAGGCACCACTTGGCAATGAAAAAGAAATATCTCATGCACCAACAATGTCATATGTTGAACCATAAGCAAGATACACACAACCAATTTTCCCACCAAGGAAACTACTAAATCGTTTACAACATGATGTGACATGGAAAGTAGCATCGTCATCTAGCAACCAACGTGAAGAAAGCATGCCATCCATTAAATAAAAACTTTTCTAGAGGTAAACAAGAGGCAAATGTGACATCATCAGCATTGGCATACTCAATCAATGCAATCCCTCTCTAACATGCATCATAATCAAATCTATATCATGCATATGTCTCTATTTTTGACTCATACGTATGAAGCAACAATGTCTTATCTGCTATGTATGCCATGATATCAACATCTCAAATATCAACGTGAATGAGACCTCCATCTCTCATGAGTCATCATCGTAGACTTATAAACGTCATACTATACAAGTGAATGTCTAAGATATCATCGATCTCAAATGCATCAAAGTGGGAAAACTACTCGACCACTACAACTCTTGAAAGGACTCACAATTGTAAAGAGTGACAATATGGCTCTACAATCGACACACAATGGCAATGTCTGCAATTCAACATACATAACCAAAGTATTTGTGCATAAACATTCACCAAAAAGATGCAAACAATATAACAAATCCATTAGACCTATCTGCTCTCAAAAGAGCACAAAAACACTCAAAACTGCACAAAATGTACATAGTGTAAGCATAAACTGTAATCACCCCCATAAAACTTAATAGAAATTGCAAACTAATGCAAATTCTGCCAAAGATGTGTGAAACATGTGTTTGTACCTTGCAGTACCTATAGAAAAAAGCGTCTGAAGCCAATAAAGCTATGCACAAAATCAAAGACTTAAGTCTCTAAATTTATAGATGGAATACATGAAGGCAAGAAACATATAGCTGTCAGGAAATATCTTTAAAAATCAAAGAGAGAAACGACACCTATAGAAAATCAAAGTGCATATATGGAGAAAAATTTAATGGCCCTTATGAGCTTGAAGATGTGAAACTCCACCTACAGTGTCAATGCAAAACACTACACCTTGGTTGACTATGAAATCCCTCAACCAGATCACCACTTGTGATGTGGATGTAGAAATTTCCAACTCAAAAATCCTATCTAGATGCCAAATTGTGTGTGCTCTGAACCGCCTCTGACTGTGATCAAGGATATGTGCCGAGTAGTGCAAGATTGAGGGCGTGTGTGCATTTCATTATGTACCTCCACTCTTTGATGTTGCCGGTTGTTTGTGCACAGAAGAGAGCACTGAGATAGAGTGCACGAGAGATGATGCAAGCCAAGGGCTGCCCCTTGTGTTGCTTAGCGCTATTGGATTTGCAAGGCTATTCCCCTTCTTGCTCCAACACTTTCTTTGTAGAGCCTTTCTAAGCTTGTGTCAATGAATTTAACACTATCTCTATTTTGTTGCATGATTCTCCAAGCCACACACTCCATAGCTCCAAGGTTCTAGAGCTCCAGTTCATAGACCTCCAAAAATTTGCAATCAATTTTTTCTCCAAAGTGAACACTCTCGGTGCAAATCCCTCGTGCATGCAAAGATGATCAAGATGCTCCCCCTAGCTCTAGACTAGTTGTGAGTGTGCAGTGTGAGAGTGTTTGTGTGTGTGTACGGTGAGGAAGGAGATGGAGAAGAAGAGACACACATTGTAGGTGGAGTCCATTAGTGAACAATAGCCACATACTTCTTTTTCTATTACAATAAGAAATAATGAGGTTAGAGTTAGTATGGATGTGTGGTTTCCTTATCGGCCACTTGGTTGTTATCCCAACACATGTATAATTTCATATAACTCGTGCTCGTATGTAGAGTAATTTTGCTAAGCCCTATCTAATTTCTTATTTTCAAAGACAACTGGTCTATCATCTTGGAGTAGTATTGCACCAATGGTCTTATTGCTAGCATCAATCTCCAAACAAAACATTTTTTTTTGATCGGCGATGTTCAATAAAGGAAGCAATAGCTAAAGCTATTGTCAAAGCTACTATATTTCTATACTTGCCAAATAAATTGACAACTTTAACTCTTCAATTGGTCAATCATAGGCACAATTATCCTTGCATAATTCTTGATATAGTTGCGATAGTAGCCAACCATACCCAAAAAAAATTAAAGCTCTTCCAAATTTTTGGGTGAAGGCCATTTCAAAGTAGTCCTGACTTTACTGGGATCCATCTCCATACCCTCAACAAAAATAACACAGCCAAGACTCCACACTTGTCCTTGCATAAAAGCACATTTTCTCTTCTTCGCATATAAGGCATACTGCCTAAGCCGATGAAAAACATTTTGAATATATTCTAAATATTCTTCCTTAAGCGGCTATAAATAAGGATGTCATTGAAAAAGAAAAATTTACCCAAGTAAGGTTGTAGGACCGTGTCCATTAGTGTCATAAACCAAGCTAGAGCATTTGTAAACCCAAAATGAAGAACAAGAAACTCAAAATGACCAAACTATGTTCAAAAAGTTGTTTTAGGAATATTGCTTGATTCGATTCATAGTTGATGATATCCAAGTCTTAAATGAATCTCCATGAAGTATATAGCCCCATAGACTTGATCAAAAATTTCATCAACTCTAGGCATAGGGTACTTATTTTTTATGGTAACCTTATTCAGACCACAATAGTCTAAACACATGCACATATAGACATCCTTCTTCTTCACCAAGAGCAATGGGGATGCCCATTGGAAAAAATTGGGTCAAAGCAAACCTCTATTGATATAATCGACAAGTTGGGGTTCTAATTCCTTAGCGTTGATTTCACTTAGCCTATATGTTGGTTTGCTTATAGGTTTACTATATGATTGCGTAGCTAATACTATGTTGTATTTCACGCTTTGGAGGTAAACCCAAAAATAAATCATAAGGAAAAACATTTTGTAAAGCTTGATTAAGCTCATCAATTTGAGAAACATCATCAGGCTTTTTATCTTCATGCAAACACAAGCGAAACAAACAATAACAAAAGTAAATATTCTCTATTTCATTTGCTTTCTATAGTAATTACAACTCGGGTATACATATGAGAGGAATTGTAATAAGATTTTTAGAGTACAAAAAGTTTGTGAATATTAAAGAGGGAACATCCTACTCTCCAAAAAGTAAAATATGATCTTCATCAGTCTCAAATTGAAGAGTGTTATGCTAATAATTATGCTTCATAGTAGGCCCAAGGCTATACAACTACTCATGTCCAAAAAATACATCGGCTCCTGGTATTTCATGACTGTCATTGGATGGATCTAGACCTCTAACATCTTTAACCTTAGTATCCCAAACATTAGGGCGTTTCCCTTGCATCAGAGTTACATTGTAACTGTGTGTCCTCTTAGTTTATGGAAGCTTCAATCACTTCACAAAGCATAATTGAGAAAATAATGAGTTGCCCCATTGTAAATAAGTATGCGCATTTTTGGGCCCATTAATATATCCATGAAGGAGGACTAAATCATGAGGACCCACCTGTTGTTGTCACATTGAATTTGTAAGCAATCACTCATGTGCCTCTCTAGAGTGAGATATTTTCACTTGAGTGAATTGAGAAGCGGATTTAATTGTAGTGATTGCAAGGCCTTGTCCTTAGCTTTCATTGCATCTTTGTCATTGCCCTTGGCCTTTTCCTATTCAGTGTTCTTATCAAAGGGCAATCGTGCTTGGTATGCTTGTCGATCAACATGTAGCAGAGATTACCCTTCTTTGCTTTGGAAAAATTTATAGTAGACAAAGAACCTTGAGGGCCATTAGCCTTCATTGTAGCCTCCATATCAATTGAAGATGCCATGTATTTGTTATTGTTGTAAGAATATAATCTATTGTCTGCTATAGGGTGGTTAACTCAAAGCCTTTCTCATCCGCATCATAAATTAATGCTTTAAAAATAACACTTTCCAAATTTTTAGGATGAAGGTGAGTAGTCTTTGCTTAAACATTAGGGTATAATTGTTATAGGAATCCTCGCCCTTTGTGAACTTTGTTGAGACCATTCAACTTGAGAATCACTTCTCTAGAAACATAATTAGTTTTTAGATGATGTATACACAAAGCACTCATCCCTGGCAGTTACAAATGGCATCCACCATTTGTAGGCCTTGCCTTCAAGCGCTAAACTTGTTTTAAAAGAAAAAAATACATATGGAGTTGCACATACATATGTCCACTTGAACAAGAATGTATTGGGTGTGTCTTTGTTCCTTTCTTTGTCTTCACCTCTTTAAATAGGTGGCTTTAAATCCTTCGTCCATGATGAAATTTTTTTGTTCTTGTGCCTTGTAGGGAGAGACTAGACTGTGGTGGTTTATTTTTGGCTCCTTGACTAGCCATAACTACATTTTCTGACTGGTCCTAGCCATTTGCATCATAAAGTTGTTAATTAGCTCCATGCACGTTGTTAAGTTGGTGTTTATGGCTACCAAATTCCTCTCCATTTTGTCAAAGAAGGGCAATAAACTCTTGGATCTTGCTGAATCCAAGGTGGCCTTGAAGGACCATCAGTATCTATAGTCTGCACATCCATCATGGCCATGATAATCCCCAAAGGTGGAGTGGTTTTAAGGTGGAATCGATGATTTGATAGAAAGGGTTGATCCACCAACATACTTATTAATAAGCACCTCCCTTTGTATGTAAAATTTATATAAAATTAGGACAAATCAGAAATTAATGTATGCGCTTACCAAAACATTGGAATCCAAAAGCTATTCTCAAAAAACTTGAGCTTATGGGAGTAGGAAGGGAATGTGAAGGTTTTGGTAAGCAAGAATAGCCCCCTTGAAAGGGGTTTGGCCAGTTGAATACTCCTAAAGACGTGCACAAGTAAGAAATCAAGATTGTAGTTATAGCAAGCTGCTTGTGGCCGTGGCAAATGATCGTTGCAAGTGCTACATACCTCAGTTGAGGTTGACCATGTAGAAAGTTTTGCTCGCAAGGGCAGGCATCAAATTTGGCCACTCCCACCACATTTCTTGCATGCAAAATGACACCTCCCTTAAGGGACACTCATAAAATCCAATGAACATGCCATGCAATGGCCCTCCTTGTGAGTGCTGCCCCAATAGGACCTTGACTTTCTCTGATACCACTGAAAGGTAGAAGGCCTCTATGGATAATGACTCACACTCCTCCCAACCATCCCCTCTCTACTTATAGGCTCTTAGCCATACCAAGGGCCCATGTGCATGTCGTCCATGTGGTAGCCAAATGGACACTGAGATTTTCCCACTTAGCCTTGTTAAGGTTTGGACCTTTGTTTTGTTGACTATCATATTTGTATATAAGGATGATATAATCGTTATGTAATGGTGAGATCTAGATGCTAGAATTAAGTTGGAGAGTTCCTCAATTATTAAGATCATCCTAAAGTCAAGAAACAAATTGAGGAACAACCAATTCTAGATAGCAACAAATGTAGTAAAAGACGAAGAAGAATAGGAAGGGAACGAGAAGAAGAAGAGAGGGGAGCGACAACCATGTCTTATGATGACAATTTATTTGTATTCTCTCTTGTTTTTGAAATGGGAACATGTTTGGGTAAAAATACTAGGAGCTTGGCGCATGGTTTCTGCTTTTTTCTTGAGTGGAAGATGTTCTCTTGAGTGAAGGCCATTTTTCTTTTGAGTGGGGCTTCTCTATTCATAGTGGATTGTCATCCTATATGGGTGTGAATGTCTTCCTATCTGGAAATGGCATGTCTTCTACATTCCATCATAGTCCAAAACCCAAGTCCAAAACCCAAGGGAAGGGTTGTTGCATAAAGGTTATGTCATATGACCGCTAGGTCTCTCCTAGTTAAGGAGCATGCATGAACCCTCAAGATTCATCTAATGCAAAACTAGCTTCATTTTCTCTACATCATATAGTGCATTCTATAATCTTAATATTGGAGGGGTATTCTTATTTTGTGTGCCATGTCTCATGCTATTTTATCACGTATGTGTATGACAAATGGTTTGTTTCTTGCATGCACATGTTATGTAGTCATATATACAGGCACTACAGTTTTGAGGAGAGCAACCATCAAGACAAAGGAGGAGATATATTGCTACACTCAATGCCCAGTTCCTGTCCCTTCCTCCATATACTATTTGACCACTTGATGGATGATGCATGGGATGTAAGAGTACACGAAACACAAATGGTAAGATGCTTGCAAGGCCCATGGATGAGAAATTTGGTAAGCCAAATTAGCTTGATGAATGAGTGTTGGGAATACCCTCTCTCTCCATGAAATGATGGCCATACACTTCCATGAAGCATATATACATGCATGCATACATCCATGACCCATGAAGACTACATTAAATGAAGTCCACAAACTAAGAAGGTCCATGATTTCTATCCTTTTAGAAGCCTAGCTTTGGGATATAAAAGCACCATGTACTTAGTTCATTTTCAAATTAATTCATTGTCATCACCTTTTGCATACACGCTGTAATGGAAATGGCCTATGAACTTTGAGAATAGCGGAATTAAGAGAATTAGAGTGAACATTTTTGCGAGGCTACTTTGAGAACATAGAGGGTGAACTTAATTAGTGGTGGCAACATAACCATTATACTTAATTAACTTGGCATGAACAATACTTTTGCAAGAGAGAGAGTTGGAGAACTTGACAATAGTTGAGGACTGGATTTATGTGGAGCCGGTCCCCCCACAATAGGCATTTGTATTATAGATTCTCTCATCAAGAGAGACTTGGTACAATACAACCTTTGTGTTCCTTGTGACCTAGGTGATGCAATGAAGATGGGAAGCTTCATGCATCACAAGCATAACATAATCTTTGAAAATGCATTTACCATCCCTGGCCTCAGTCCCAAGGTCTCAAACACCTTCAAAGGTGGAAAGAGCTAAGGGGGAATGAGGGTAGGGAAGAGGAAGAAGAAAAATTCATAGGAGAAAGAAATAGTTCCTCACTTATCATAACGCTTCTTGCTTAGCATAGCATAATAGCATAGTAATGAAGATGAAGAAGATGGTTGTTGAAGATTGGGGTGCAGGAGCGAAGACAAGACACGCGAGAGAGGGAAGGGAAGAGAGCACACACGATGTGGGTGGAGCTTCACTCTGTGTCAACTATGTGTAAGTGAGATCCTTATTCATATGTATATAAAGAATAAGGTATGAACACATGTGGGCGGTCGGACACTAACTAGTCCCCGAGTGCAGGCACATTGTCTTTACCCAACAATCTCCCACTAAAGGCTGTGTGCCGGTAAGTGGCAAGAAAACTAGACTAAACTAGTGTGTACAAAAGGTGACAGAAGACGGCTCTCAACCTACACCCACTGGCTCACTCCAAGTATGTGAGTGCATCTGTAACCGCTTTACCATAAACGCAAGGTGCGTACCACTGGGGCTAGAGCCACGATGACACTCCTAGTGCAGGTAACTAGTAAGGACTTGCAATGCTCCACTATGCACCATGCCAGTGTCAGTCACTGCATGACTGACAACTCCCACTGCAAATGCACCAACCGCATGAGCAAGATCAGGTCTTGAGACCAAAAGGTCAGATATGAGAGACCCGAAAGCCGAGGAAACGTGCACTATGTGTGCCAACCTATCCATGTCAGCAACCTCAGTGCCATATGCATCCTCATCAAGAACCACCTGACTATGCATCACCAAGTCAGCATCATCTGGCAAAGGCGTATCTATTGAGAATGTTGCAAAACTGAAAAATCAGCACCACTAAAATCACACACAGCTGTCTAAAGGACACTATCGCCCTCAAATGTATCAGATGCATCATAGAACAATGCATCAATCTCTGGATCAACTGATGTCACCTCAACTGATGACTGACAAAGTTGTGCAGACCCAAAGATACCACCGTCTCGACAAGCCAAATGCACAACCAACTATGTCTCACAAGAGCCTGCCTGCTCTAACTGCCTAACCTCAGTAGGCACACACACACAACTGTCTCACTGCTCTGCTAACACAAAGGCAAAGCATCATGCAACTCACTAGCAAAGGAAATCCGTCTCCACTGTCTACATGGCTGTAGCAATGTCACAGAGATAGTGCCATCTCTTACATGACTAACATGCATCGGATATGTGCTATCAACACTAGCACCTCTCGCTAAAACAAGCTGTCCATGATGCAAACTAAAACCGTGCTCATCTAGCACAACACGGCACCCAATGTCTCTCAACTGACTCACGGAGACCAAACTCCGCGTCAAACTCGGCACATGGCGAACATGCCTCAGCACTAGCATTGTTCCACTCGGCAATGACATCTGAACATCTCTGGAACCAACAATGTCATGGACTGAACCATCTATCAAGCGCACATGTCCAAACAAACTGCTAGCATACAAGCAAAAGTACTCGCGTCACGGTGAGACGTGAAATGAAGCATCAGTATCTAGCATCCACTGCGAAGGTAATGTGCCATCTCATGACATGAGAACCTCATGAGTAAATATGGAAGCAAGAATGACCTCACCGTCGTGTGTAGCCTCATACACAACATCTGCCTCCGATGTAGTCAAAGCTGAAGCATCCAACTTGTATTGACATTTGCGTTGTCGCATCCTGCAAAAACAACGCCTCTGAATGTGTCCCGTGTGTCCACAATGCCAACAAGTGCGCAGTCTCCGTCTTTGAGACCTGCGTCTCACTCTAGGTGCATCTCTGGACTCTAAAGTGCCATATCTCTGACACAATAGCTGCCATAAATCTCTAGTTGTACGTGCTTGCATAACTATGCAATAGACAAACTCTACTAGGCTCAACATAATCACCAATCGCGCTAGTGCATCCAAGTCCTCCCACGCACTGTCAGACATAGACTCTGGCCTCGCATCATGGCCCTGTAGTGGTAATGCTTGGCCCAAACAAGTCAATGCATCAAGCATATGCGAGCTCCACCAAGGGAAATCTGACCCATCAAATCTCGTCACAAAGAGCTCAAACTCTGACGTGCGTACTGCCATGTCTGGCAACCTGTACAACCAAAAAGCAGTAAAACCAATCCAAAAAACTATTGGCAACCACACAACTGAGACATAACCAAAAAAGCAAGTGTGAAATAGCTTGACGCACAAAATACGCACAAGGTCTCCCACTAGAACCACAATCTGTGGGCAAAAGAGATGGATGCGGAATACACGTCGCAATCCAAACTGCCAAACAGTATGACAACCCTATGACCAACACTGCCACAAGCCTGGATGCGGAAGCTCGTCGCAATCCAAAGCCTGCTAGCACTATGGCAAACAAAGCAAACAATGCTCAAAATCACAAACTATGGTAAGTAATCCAAGCCAAAACTAAGTGCAATAACTCAAGCCAAATATGGTGAGTACCATGCGCATAAGAACAAGAACTCCTGGGAAAAATTTGGTAGAGTTTCGACATAAAATGGCTATCTAACCCAAAATAACCATAAGCCAAAATAACATGCTCAACAAGAACCAATGCGCAGTCAATCTACACTCAATACATATGAACTATCCCAAAAGCTCAACACAAACTGTGCATATCACCTCATGAGACCATACATGCCAAGTCACTCCTGATCTACAGAATCGTCTCACGCATGTGATGTGGAAATAGGCATATCAAATGGCAAGATACCTGGATGCATAATCATTTCCAAATCAAGGCACAAATGATGTTCAAAATAGCTCTGATTGCCTCGATAAATCACGGAGCACTATGTCCGAAAAGCGCACTACAAGTGCAACCACATGGCAATACAATAGAGCACCATCCTATGCATTAACCGTGCATCAAACATTCCCTTTACATGCCAAAATGCCTTTCAACTGCCCCAACGCTGTGTACACAAAGCTCTATGATGGCAACAGAGTACACTTGTCTCTATGGCGAGTAGATAACTTGCATTTTAAACACAAAAGAGAAAACCACGCTCTCACAATCTGCAAATCACAGAACCAAAATGCCATCTGTATCTACAACGAGAACCTGTACGCCACCAGAAACTGCTCCCACCTGAGAGAAACTTTCCCTGTGTCTACTATGGCTAGGCAGCTGCTAGCACACACACGCCAAAGTTATGGGATACCCTGCTCTGTACTCACCAAAAGAAGGTGAAACATGAGGTAATCTGTGTCGATCCGGGAAAGGACTCCACCTATAGTGCCGATGCCGACAACTACGCTCCGAAAATAAAAAAATCAAAATACACACAGATGTTGCAAAAAATTATGTGGTTAGAATTAGGTCACATAGGCACCACCATCGCATCTGGAACGTGCCAAAACCCTGGGATAGAGTCCTAGGTTGTGTAGTTCTGAGTCCGTGTGAGGGAGTTACGCCCAAAAATGTGTTTTTCGGGCCAAAAAACACACCTGCGGAAATCAATTTCTGCAAACCTCCTGCAAGCGTGGCTGCAAATAACCATACACACATGCAATACACTCTCCCCTGAAGCTTGGAAATGTCCCTCAAGCTTCCATGAGCTCAGATCTGTTGCATGTCAAGCTCTCTCCACCATAGCCGAGCTCCGAGCTCAAGGCACTGTCCTACTCCACCGCACCACCGCCGCAGCAGCTCGGATACCAGTTGTTGGAGATCGGGGGTGCGGGAGCAAAGACAAGACACGCAAGAGAGGGAAGGGAAGAGAGCACACACGATGTGGGTGGAGCTTCACTCTATGTCAACTACGTGTAAGTGAGCCCCTTATTCATATGTATATAAAGAATAAGGTATGAACACATGTGGGCGGTCGGACACTAACTAGTCCTCGGGTGCAGACACACTGCCTTTACCCAGCAATGGCAAGCTGAAGCATTGAAGCATGGCTCTTGGTTGGATTTGCATTTCATAGCCAAGAGTGTTGGTGTAGGCTCTCAACTTCTCTACAAGGTTGGAGAAGGAGATGGAGCTCTCGCACGTTGCACCTCACACCATGAGAGAGAGAGAGAGAGAGAGAGAGAGAGAGAGAGAGAGAGAGAGAGAGAGTGGGAGATTATACCCTCCAAGCAAGCCCCCGGCTTCCTTGGTCGCCCCCCCCCCCCTTCCCCCCGCCCTTGTAGCTCATGCTAGAAGATGATTGGACCCTTACAAGACTAGCCAATCACATACAGGGTACATATCAAGCAACCATGCTAGCCTTGGGACAATTTTCCCCCTTTCCCCTTTGAGAGAGAGGACTTGATAAATTCATAATCAATTAAATTAATTATCTAAATTATCATTGGACCCATTGAGAGGCCAACCAATAGGCTTTAGGCACACCATGAGGGCAACATGAAGAGGAACTTGACAAGTGTCCTAATTACTTCTTTAGACCATGCTTGACTTGTGTGAGGGTGTGTGTGTTCTCTCTCTAGCTCCTACAATGAGGGCTCAACTCCTACCCCCCCCCCCCCCCTTTGAGTAGGGATCATGTTGACTTTTGGGAACACCTTGAACCATTTAAGCTTGGGGAAGGTTCTTAATACAAGCTCAACTCAAGCCTCGAGAAGGTTCTCACACCAAGCTCATCCCTAGCACCTTAAACACGTGAAGCACCTCAAGCACCTTAGTCATCAAGCACGACAAGCACCTCAAGCTTGGGCCAGGTTCCCACCTCAAGCACAACCCTAGATTGCCTAAGGTTAAAGGAATTTTTAACACTAACCTCTGGAGGTCTTTAATGAAGCTAACCCTAAGGTCTTTAGGCTCCATTAGCTAACCTTGGTCCCGTGTCATAATAACTAATATCTAATTCTCCTAAATGATTTTCTCATGTTAAACTGATCATTTAATATGGGGAAGTACCAGGGGAGAAAAAGCTAGATTATTAGTAAAGCTAACAGACTGGTCACAGTAGGGGGGCCACAGTAGGGATCTAAAGGGGTACCATCTGCACAAGAGCAATGTGCAATGTGCAATGAATGGGCTCCAAAGACCTTAGGGTTCAGCCCATTAAGACTTCCAAAAGTTTAAGCTCCAAAATTTCAAACTGTAAAGTCCAATGGTCAATTGTAAATGGAATTGGATGCTTTGTGTGTGTGCAAAAGGCCAATAAGCTAGAGGACAAAAGCAAAAACGTTTTGGGAAGATGACAAAGCTTAATAAGGACTAGACACACACACACACACACACACACACACACACACACACTATACACCTAAGCTTATCCTTTCCACAAAGTAAAGAGGACACATGTCAGGCATGCAAAGAAACCCCCAATTCTTGCCTGAATCCTATTGGATGGGCACAGAGGTGGACCAATGAGAAGTTAGCTAGTGTAAACTAAAATTTTATTTTTATAAATGCTCAAAAAATAACCAATAAGAAATAGTCTCCCTAAAAGACTATTGGATAGTCAAAAGGTCCAATGATAATTAAGCAGTTCCTAAAATTGCTTAATTCCTATTGGCCAAAGGACTAAAAGGTCCAATAACAAAGCAGATAATTAAATTAATTATTTGGCATTTACAAAATGGAAAAAAAGGATGGACATTTGTCACAAGGCTCTTGACTGGGCCTCTCAAAGGCTATTGGTCAAATTATTTACGGGCCAATAGGAAGCCAGCAAGAGTAAAACTCATACTCAAATACTATTGGCTAGGCTTTTCAAGGGCCAATAGGAATGCAGCATGAGTAATTGGCAAGGGGGGTCAACCAAGAGGAGAGAGGGGACTGTTTTGGAAGGGCATTATTCCACACACACTCACACAACTCATGTGTAGAGCAAAAAAATCATCTCCTTCTCCAAGCTTTAATGGAAAGCTCATCTTCTTCTCCAAGTTTGAGAATGGAGGCCTACACCAACAACTCTTGGATATGGAATGCAAATCCAACCAAGAGCTAAGCTTCAATGCCATGCTTCTCTCCTCTGTTATCTAATTACTAAGTTAAGCAAAGCTACAAGAGTAATTAAGTGAGGAAATACTTCTTTCTCGTAAGAATACTCCTTCCTCCTCTAGATCTACTCTCATACCCCGCTAGCTCTCACCATCTTCGAAGGTGTGTGAGGTCTTGGGTCTGAGACCAACGAGTAACTGATGTTATGTGTTATCACATGTAAGTTTGGTGCATGAAGCTTCCATCTTCATAGCACCGACGAGTTTTTACCAAGGAACACAAAGAATTGAGTTGTACAAAGTCTCTCTTAATGGGAGAAGTTATAATACAAATGCCTAATGGAGGGGGGACCGGTCCATGTAAATCCGGTCCTCAATAGTTGTCAATTGTTCTATTTCTCTCTCTCTTTCAAGTATTGTTATGCCAAACTAATTAGGTGTTATGCTAATGTTGTTATCTCCAACCAAGCACTCTTGTATGCTCATTAGGAATTTGCTCTTAATGAAATGCTCACTATGTTAAGTTGTTTTCCGCTATTTACAAGCTTTATAGACCAGTAATTGTTACATCCCGTGTTGAGATAGATCCATAAGCACCTGTCTATATTCTAACCCTTGTTCCCATTTATTCTCCCACATCAAATGATTAGTTTAATATGAGAAAATCATTTGGGTTGGTTAGATATTAGATTTAATGACATTACCTCTCTCTTGAATCATAGTCTTCCTCAACTATGAGGTAGAAGACATAAAGCCTTAGTCATTAGTCAATGTTTCTTAGTGGGTAGAAGATCCCTTTTTACCCTACGACATCATTCCAAGATGGATGACTAATCCATTTGGGTCTTGGGAGACTTAACTGCCGCAAGCATGTCTGCACTTTAGTCCATTTCATTCTCCTAAAGTAGAGTGATAAATTCTACTTGGTGTTTGAGAGATGCCGTCATCACAAACATGATTTAAGCATCCGTACTATTTAAATTTATGCACAATTAAAAAGAGAATTAGTTTTATAAGACAAAAACATTGATCTTTAAAAGAAACATGTATATTTGCTTACTCTAGTGTAGCATTGTAAGCATTGACAAGGTTCATACTATCCTTAAGCTGTATTTCTTGCATCCACCTAGCATCTTCAAAAGGATAGTTTTTTACCTTAATAAGATATCGTCGGATAATCTTACCATGTCGTAGTACCTTGTCTTCATGCCCAAGGATAGCTTCAAGCTGTAGCACCTCTTCTTGGTCTTCGATTTCTGGAGGGTCTTTAATAATTGGTTCACTTGGGGGCTCTCCTTTGTAGGGCTTAAGTAGGTTCACATGAAAAGCATTGTGTATGAGCCAATGGTTGGGTAGCTTGAGTTGATAAGCCATCTCATTGATTGGCTTCGAGATTTGAAAAGGACCATAGTATCTTTTTGCTAGTTTAGCATACTACTTTTGATGGCTTGTAGGATTTTTGCCCGTCGTTTGCCTCAATTGAGCCTTGGGAAACTTAGTAAATCCCAATCATTTTCTTTGAACGTTAAGGCCCTTCTGTGCTTGTCCGTAGTAGCTTTTAGCCTTTGTTGAGAGATGGATACAGCCTCCTTAATCTTTTGAAAAGATTAATACTACCTTAATAGTCTTTTTGACAGGAATAAAATGTGCTTACTTGCTAAACCTGTCGACTATTGTCCATATTCCTGTATATCCCATGGATAGACTTGGGTAATCCAAAGATAAAATCCATGGATATACTCTCCCATGGTGAATTAAGGACTGGCAATGGCTGGAGTAATCCACGTTGCTTCTCTCTATCATACTTGGTCTTTTGGCATACCACACATTTTGAAACATACTCTTGTATGTGTATTTTCATGGTAGGCCAATAGAAGTACGTCTCTACTCCTCAAACAGTAGGTTGAATACCTCTATGCCCCGCATAGGGAGGAGCATAGGATTCATACATGACTTTCTCACGAAGGAGTGGGTAACACATAGCCTACCATGGAGAAGATAACCATTTTGCAAGGTGAATGGTTCTTCTTTCTTCCCCAATGCAAGCTCACATTATGTCTTTAAAGTCAGGGTCAATAGCATACTCATCAATCGTAGAAGATAGATCATTGTGAGGTGCTATAGACACCGCATTAACTTTTGGTCGTCGTGAAAGTGCATCGGCCACTTGATTGTGTTTACCAGCAATGTGAGCAATATGAAAATAAAATTGCGAAAGAAAATTTGCCCACCTCATTTGTTTGTCGAAAAGCTTGGTTTGCGTCGTGAAGTACTTAAGACTTTGGTGGTCCATTCACAAAATAAATGGAGTCCCTAGTAGATAGTGCTACCATGTGTCTAGGACATGTAGAACATCTAAAAGCTGTTTTTCGTATATGCCCAAAGACTCGTTCATTGGCATTGAGCCTTCAGCTCTCATATGCTATGGCATGCCCTTCTTGAAGCAAGACTGCTCCAAGGCAATCACCACAAGCATCACATTGGACCTCAAATGGCTTTGAAAGTTCCGAAAGCATAAGGAGTGGTTGGGAGGTAAGCTTCTCTGTGAGTTTGTTAAGTCATTTATGGTCTTGCTATTTGAGAGAATTTGGCTATGAAGCGTCTATAGTATGCACACATACCAATAAATCTTCTTAGCTCATGTAGATTCCTTGGATTAGGCCATGTTTTTATTACCTCCAACTTTGATGCATCCATATGAATACCATCTTGAGAGATAATATGACCTAAGTATTGAATCTCTTGAAGGAAAAATTCGCTCTTCTTTTGATGGATAAAAAGCTTGTTCTCCCCCAAAGCTTAAAAAATCACCTGGATATGGTGCTTGTGTTCTTCCAAGGACTTGGAGTAGATGATAATATCATCAAAGAACACTCCAACAAATTTGTGGTTGGGTCTAAAGATTTTCTCCATTAAACAATTGAACGTGGCTGGTGCATTAGTCAAGCCAAAAGGCATGACTAGATATTCATAAAGACCAAACGTTGTACGGAACCCGGTCTTTAGAATATCTTCATTCGCTATCCTTATTTGATGATAGCCACTTTTAAGGTCAATCCTACTGAAGTAGGTAGAGCCTTGTCGCTTATCAAATAGATCTTCTGTCTGCAGTACGAGAAATTTGTTTTTGAAATTGATGTTGTTTAGTGCTCTATAGTCAATACACATGTGGTATGTAACATCTTTCTTTTGCACTAAAAGAATTAGAGAACAAAAGGGAGAAGAGCTAGGCCTCACCATCCCTTTGTCTACCTTGTACTTTCCTCATGATCTCCTCTTGTTGAGCTCGGGAAAGTCGATAAGGAGGCTTGTTAGGCGGTGAGCTTCCTGGTAGGAGCTCAATTCGATGGTCTCATCCCCTCGTTTTGGAGGTAAGTCCATAGGGATATCATCGATGAGCACATCTTGGAATCCATTTAGAAAATTAGACAAGTCTAACTCTTCTTGATTCCTACCATTTACATTTGATGAAATATTAGGACCTTTTAGGGACCCTTTGACAAAAATCATGTACGCAAAAACTGAGCTTTTCATTGATTTATCAAAAGCAAGAGGATTTACAAGTGGTATAGTACAACTAGACTCGCTAGAATCTATATACATGCTCTTTTCCCTATAGGCGAAGTAGATTCTCCTTTCAGGGAACTTCATGTTGGCAGCCATGCGGTTGCACCATGGTGCCCCTAGAATAACATCCTCATGCTGGAGAGGAGAGATGAAAAAGTCTTCTTTGTCGATGTAGCTTTGGACATGAAGCCTCAGCTTCCCAATCAAGGGAGTAACGGAGGCTTGCTGTCCCTTGAAAGCTGCATCGACAGTTACAGTATCTCCCATCTCAAAAGATTGAATGCCCAACTTAGTGGCCAACTCCATTGATGAAGTTGTGAGTAGAGCCAGGGCAAACAAGATGAAGGCATCATGCTCCCTTACTTTTCCCCAAGCGTAAGAGAGAGGCGATCCTTTGCAATGAGCATCCTCTTTTGGAGCTTCAGTCGTGGAAGTTCTAAGAGTCTCATTGCGGGCATTTCTCTTGGGGCAAGAACGATAGCCATGTCCTTGCTCCCCGCACTTAAAACATTTGTGGTGCTTACAAAAAGCTTCTAGCTCTTCAGGAGAGAGTTTGTTTTTACCTTTGTAAAGTCCCTTCTCCTTGGTCCGATTGTTGTTGTTGTTATTGGAGTTGCCTTGGGAAGAATTTTGGGCATTGTTTTTTTCCTTTTCCTCACTTTTGTCTTTGCTTCCCATGGGATTGGCATTCCTTCTAGCCCCTTGTTGGAAATTGATGCACGAAGCAACCACAGTGTGGTGGATTACTTGGTGATAGAACTAGGCTGTTGAGAGTTGACATACTCGGCCATTTCTTCAGGTAATCCCGCACAAAATTGTTGCGTTTGCTCGGAGAGTAGCTTCAAGCTTCGCCCTTCGGTAAACACTTTGTCCTTTGCATTGCTTGCAAGGAATTGCTTCATGATGGAAACTTGTAAAGTTTTCCATGTCTTTGGGGCCTCGTCGCTGCCACGAAGGCTAGCCCACCATTGACAAGCTGACTTTGGGAAGTGCATAGCTACATGAAGTAGCTTGGAGCTCGTCTCCAAAGGCCGCATCAAATTGGTGGATGAAGGCCAATACTTTGTCGGTAACACCAAAGGTGCCATCATAGGTGAGAAAAGAGATACTCTTTTCTCCCTCTTTGAACTTTTTGAGCTTTTGGGACCTTCTTCATGCAGGGTAAGATTTGTGATGACCTCTCCTCTTGTATTCTCTAGGAGAATAGCTATTGCTTTTGTCAGAAGAGGAGGAAGGTAAAGAAGAAGGAGAAGAGGGTGACCTCTTTTTGCCTTTTTCTTTCTTTAATTCCTCTCTTCCCTTTCAGAGTGACGAGGAGAAGGACTATAGGTCGACCATTTACTCTTGGGAGGAGTTGGCGACGGTTTAGACCGCCGTCTTCGTGGAGCCACATCTTCAAAGGGACTTAGGTATTTGCTTCTTTCTCGTTCTTTGGAATCCTCCTCTCTTATGGGAGAGAGTCTTCTTTTGGGAGTCTCATCAAGAGGCCTCCTAATCTCTCTCTCCTCTTGGAGAGGAAGAGAAATCCCGTAAGCACGCAGTTGTTGAGTAACTTTGGCTTGCAAAGCAAGGTTGCCTATAGCTTGGTGCAACCTAGTAACAAGATAATTGACAAATATGGAGGCATCATCATTAGCACCTTCATGTGCAATATCAAAGTTATAAATGTTCATTCTACTCTCTTGGTTATTGTCAACCATGCTAACTAAACTTATGTATAGATTACTTTGTGCTTTGGTACCCTCAAAAACCTTAGTCACTACTCTTTTTTACCTTTGAAAATTAGTTCTCAAGTAGCCACACCCGTGGTTTAGACACTGTTGATTGCAAAGACTATTGAAGCGGTCTAACATTGCTCGATTGATTATGGTTCTTGTTGAGCTTGCTCGTAGCTCAATTATGGTTAAGCCAAAGGCAAGCCCCGAGAGGCTCCATTATTAAGACTATAATTCCCAATGGTGTACCTCGAACTAAGTCCTTCTCAACCAAGATAATAGATCCCTGTCCCACTCAATCTACTGCAATGAACATGCCCAACCTTTCACGGACAGCTTAAGGACCTCTCTTCTTAAGCAAGAAAAGAGAAACCAATAGCTTTGATACCAATGTAATGGAAATGGTCTATGAACTTTGAGAATAGTGGAATTAAGAGAATTAGAGTGATCATTTTTGTGAGACTACTTTGAGAACATAGAGGGTGAACTTAATTAGCCGTGGCAACATAACCATTATACTTAATTAACTTGGCATGAACAATACTTCTGCAAGACAGAGAGTTGGAGAACTTGACAACAGTTGAGGACCGGATTTATGTGGAGTCGGTCCCCCCTCCAATAGGCTTTTGTATTATAGATTCTCCCATCAAGAGAGACTTGGTAAAATACAATCTTTGTGTTCCTTGTGACCTAGGTGATGCAATGAAGATGGGAAGCCTCATGCATCACGAGCATAACATAATCTTTAAAAAATCATTAACCATCCTCGGCCTCAGTCCCAAGGTCTCAAACACCTTCAAAGGTTGAGAGAGCTAGCGGGGAATGAGGGTAGGGACGAGGAAGAAGAAACATTCATAGGAGAAAGAAATAGTTACTTATCATCGCTCTTCTTGCTTAGCATAGCATAATAGCATAGTAATGAAGATGAAGAAGCTGACAAGCTTAAGCATTGAAGCATGGATCTTGTTTGGATTTGCATTCCATAGCCAAGAGTGTTGGTGTAGCCTCTCAACTGCTCTACAAGCTTGGAGAAGGAGATGGAGCTCTTGCACTTTGCACCTCACACCATGAGAGAGAGAGAGAGAGAGAGAGAGAGAGAGAGAGAGTGGGAGAGTATACTCTCCAAGCAAGCCCCCAACTTCCTTGGTCGACCCCCCCTGGTAGCTTATGGTAGAAGATGATTGGACCCCTATAAGCCTAGCCAATCACATGCAGGATGAATATCAAGCAACTATGCTAGCCTTGGGACAAGTGTCTCCCTTTCCCCTTTAAGAGAGAGGACTTGATAAATGCATAATCAATTACATAAATTAGCTAAATTATATTGGACCCCTTGAGAGGCCAACCAATAGGCTTTAGGCACAACATGAGGCAACATGAAGAGGAAATTGACAAGTGTCCTAATTACTTCTTTAGACCATGCTTGACTTGTGTGAGGGTGTGTGTTCTCTCTCTAGCTCCTACAATGAGGGCTTGCCCCCCCTTGAGTAGGGGTCATGTTGACTTTTGGGAACACCTTGAACCCTTTAAGCTTGGGGAAGGTTCTCACTACAAGCTCAACTCAAGCTTGGAGAAGGTTCCCACATCAAGATCAGCCCTAGCACCTCAAGCACCTTAGTCATCAAGAATGACAAGCACCTCAAGCTTGGGCCAGGTTCCCACCTCAAGCATAGCCCTAGGCTTGCCTAAGGTCAAAGGACTTTTTAACACTAACCTTTGGAGGTCTTTAATGAAGCTAACCGTAGGGTATTTAGGCTCAATTAGCTAGCCTTGCTCTTTGACATATCATCTCTCCTTTGGACCTCTTTAACTTTGGCCCCTTAACTTTGGCCCCGTGTTGAGATAGATCCATAAGAACCTGTTTATATTCTAACCCTTGTTCCCGTTTATTCTCCCACATTAAATGATCTTAATATGAGAAAATCGTTTAGGTTAGATATTAGATTTTCTGACACACACTAAGTCTACTCCTTGATTAGTTTGTGATTAATTTCATTGTGCTAATCATCGAATGAACGCTACTAACACTCACCCTCCTTTCTTTACAAGAAGATTGGAGAAGGGTTAAGGACGAAGCTCACGATGGCCTTGAAAATTAGTGGTAGCAGAGAGATGTAGTGGGGGCGTGAATGGAGGTGAGGTCTTCACATCATCTTGGGAATGGTAACTAGGCAACCTTTGATGAGGATTTGCAAGTGCTATTTAAAAGAAATAAGTTTTTGTGAAATCTAAATCGTAATGCCAAGTAATTTTTTGTTTGGTTTTATGTATATAGTACTAGGTTCTTTGAAGCAACCCACAAAATGGGAGTGGCCATATGGTGCGAAACATGGTGTTCATCCACTCATTTACAAATGACCTTTTTGTAACAAAACTAATACAATTCAAAAGCATACTAGTTTCTATTATCAATTGCCGAAGTTTATTTTTAATTTGCTGTTTTGATGTTCTTTGCAAACTCTTGAAGTGTACATGGTATAATGCTTGAAACAAAGTTTGTGCGGCTATCACCTTAGTAAAAGAGTCGGTATCAAAATCTGTATATATCAACTATGATACAAACTCTTTTACAAATGGCGGTATTGATTGTCATACTGACACTTTGATGATGGCATGAATTCGATTTTTGATGCGATATCTATTCTATATATTAAGTAGAGAGATATTCAGGGGGCCACGTGGCGCAATTTCCTTTATCTGGCAGTGTGGCCCTGCATCTTTGGCTACAGTGCGCACGCAGGGGGAGAGAGAGAGAAAGAGAGAGGCGGCCGAAGGCGGCGCCGACCACACTAGTTGGGACTAAAGTGGCATCGTTTAAAAGCATCATTGGGTTTTGGATGGCACTAGGCTATGGGGTTGCCCAAATATGGCGGAGCTTAGTTCAACCAATTAGCTCCATTTGCATCTTGTGCTCAAGCTTCCCATTGTGCAGTGCCATCTGTTGGCAGTCTGTAACCCTGCACGACCATGCCCGCCATCCGCAAGTGGATGCCATGTCTTGGGCAGTCCGATTGTGTGTTTAGGCTGTGAGCCTGAGAATGATGGGCACATTTTGATGTCTTTTTGGAGAAGGCCATTTTTACCCTAAGGCACAAAATTCGCCTTTGATCGTAAGACTCGGCTCTAAGGAGAGACTACCGGGCGCGCGTCGATCAGTCCACGACCAGTTGCTCACACAAACAAAGATTCTGACAGCTATTTGATTGTTCTCAGCTATGGCGCCAACGACTGGACAGACCATCAGCTGCAAAGGTTCTCTCTCTCTCTCTCACACACACACACACACACACACACACACACCCGTGCGCGCACGCACACACTTTTTTTTTTGCAGATCAATGTGATTTATCTAGCTGTAGGAAACCTCAAAGCTAGGAAAACCCACCAAAAAAAGAGGTACACAAAAGTGTTGGGCTGTACAACTGGCTAAAAGCATTTATAGGAAAGCTGATGGGTCTCTGCAATGATATCACCAACTTCCAAGGCGAACCGTAAAGACTGCCTAAGAGAGAGCTTGAAGAACGGGAAGGGATCTGCATGAATGCGATGGAACATATAGCCATTACGTTGTCACCATAGGCTCCACTAAGCCCAAAACGTGACCCACATGAAGGAGACTGCAAAGCGCTGCAATGTCGGTGAAAAAATACCAAATGCCCAAAACCGTTTATGGAAGACTGTCGCGAAAAACGGAGCCGCATGCACGCCGATAAATCTCGAGTAATACAACAATCCCACAACAGGTGACAAACATCCTCTTCCGCAGTCGAGCAATGGATACAAGATGAAGGACGAATATGGCGCATCCTAAGAAAAGTACTGACCGGGAGCACACCAAGTAAACAACGCCAAAGAAACAATCTCTCCTTCAAAGGAAAATGGCTTTTCCATAAGGCAGATTGCTAGATAGAAGCTTCCTCCACCGTATATCAGATTTATGCATGTGCCAAAGATCGTTACAATGATCAACACGCCAAGGTTGAGGCAGAAGAAGAACATAAACTCGACCGGCAGAAATATCTTGAAAGGGCATTTCTCGAAGATTCCAGTCAGACATGCGATCACCATCGGGCAAAGGTGAAATGGGTAAAAAGCCAACCAACATTTGCTTCAACTCTCTCCAGAACTAGCGGTAATGCATACCCAATACAATTAGTGAGTGGCGAAGGGAACCTCCAAGTGAAACCTGCTGTATCCACCACATCCTCAACCACCCGAATGCTATGGCAAGAGAGAAAGTACGCCTGGCGAGGCGAGCGGTCAACCAAAGTAAGAGAGAAAGCCCAGCTCCAATGAAGACTCTCTAGACGAAGTAAATTTCCTTCCCTCCCAGCATTCCACGATAGATGGATCGTAACCTCTTTCCAAGCAGAGAGAGCAAGGTGGAAGCAAGCGGACATCCAGGAAATATGCCGTCCATCTTACCAAATACAACCTCCCAAACAGATGATTGCCAGTGACCAAATGAGGGCGTAACAACATTCTAACTCAAGTGTGCAAACATAAGAGTCCTACGTAGGTCCAAGATATTTAGACCACCGAAGCGATTGGGTGTACAAAGCTTTGCCATCGGCATCAAACGCAGGCCTTTTTGTGTGCATGAATTTGCCACAAATGAGACAAATGGTTGACATAAGAGAGTCAAGACAGTGGCAAGGCCAGCACAACAATGGCAAAAAGAACTGAACATATGCCATCAGGATACTCTGAGTGATTCGTAGGCGAACATGCAGTGGCGAAGTAGATAGCTTCGAGTAATGCAGTTTGACATTCAAGCGTTGCATAACCCAATCCACTTTTTGCGTGTGAGTGACATTCCATCCAATTGGATATCCCAAATGCCTGGTGATCACATTTGGAGAAACAATCTTATTTGGTCACAATAGAGTATGCCAATCACATGAATGAAGTGGCAAAAGCTTCGCTTTACGAAAGTTGACTTTAAGACAAGTCGCAATCCCAAACAAATCACTATGCTGGTTGCAAGGCATAAACAACGAGTCATCCTCATAAGCGTGCTCAATAAAGGTATGACCCGAGGGTAACTGCAAATCATGAAAACGCTCCATAGAGGTCAAGTGATTAAGATACATCAACAAGGGGTGAGTGGCAATAGCATACAACAAAGCGCTAAGGGGGCAACCTTACCTAACCGAACAACTAAGTGGCCATGATTTTGTCAAGTCACCTTCCAGGATCCTCGTAGACGTACTACAAGCATACGCAAAATAAACCACATTGGCCAATTTAGGACCGAACCGTAGACACCTCATCGTGGCAGCAATGAAGTCCCATTGTGCAGTGTCAAAGGCCTTTTCAATATCAACTTGCATGATCAACACATCCTGCTGTGTGTTCTTAGCATCCTCCATGCCAATAATAGCCATGATGTAAGGTGGAGCGGAAGTGAAGGTTGAACTTTGCTCAAGATGAGTGCTCCGAACTGTGCTCAAGGGTTTCTTTTACTTACGGAAGGGAGAGCCTTCCGTTCCTTTAGTGAGAGAGTGCAATGGACACAAACAAGTGGAGAACACTGTGAATGAAGGTGCTGAGACTGAGAGATAGAGAGAAGAATACGACACCTGAAAGTTGTCAAACCCTCCTTCGAAGGCCCCACTCTCTATGGCGAGAGCAGTCTACTATTGATTGCACAAATCTCTACAATGCTTGGACTTGCCGACGATGTCGATGACGATGAGGACGACGACGAGACAGACCGAAATCTGAAAACGCTAATGGTTGAAATATGTAAATCTTTATCTGTTGAATTCTGACTCTATGTCGGTGACGACGATGCGACGACGACGCGCTGAAAACGCAGATGCTGAAATCTGCGTTTACCGGGTTGAAACTGCAAACTACGTTGGATTTGACCGTGCGGCGAGGATCGGCTGCGGGAAGGTGAGATCTGCGAGGTTTGGGGGTTCTACTGCGATGCTTGAATGTTGAAAATTGAAAACGCTGGTCTACTTGTTGTTCTTGTTGCGATGGAATTGCAAAACGCTAAGGGCTGAACTGCAATTTAAAAACGCTAGGCTGAATTCTCGTAAAGTGCAGCGGAATGAATGTTTGAACTTTGCTCAAGATGAGTGCTCCGAACTGTGTTCAAGTTCCTTTTGTTCTTATGGAAGGGAGAGCCTTCCGTTCTTAATGAGAGAGTGCAATGGACACAAACAAAGTGAATTGGACACTGTGCGTGAAAGTGTATGAGACTGAGAGATAGAGAAGAGAATACGACACCAGAGACGACGTAAAACCCTCCTCCGAAGGCCCCTCTCTCTATGACGAGAGCGGTCTACTCATGATTGCACAAATCTCTATAATGCTTGGACTTGCCAACGATGTCGACGACGATGAGGATGACGACGAGACAGGCTGAAATCTGAAAATGCTAATGGCTGAAATCTGCAAATCTTGTATCTGCTGAATTCTGACTCTATGTCGGTGACGATGTCGATGGCGACGATGCAACGACGACGCGCTGAAAACGCAGATGCTGAAATCTGCGTTTTCCGGGCTGAAATTGTAAACCCTGCAGAAACTGACCGTGCGGCGAGGAACTACTGTGGGAAGGTGAGATCTGCGAGGTTCGGGACTTGATCTGCGGTGTCTAAGGGCTGAAAACTGAAAAGGCTGATGGTTCTTGATGTTCTGTCGCGATAAATCTGTAAAACGCTGGGGCTGATCTGCAAATAAAAAACGCTAGGGCTAAAAATGGCTCTGCTGTTGCCGGATGGCCTGCAACTGCAAAACGCTAGGTCTCTTGTTGAGTCTTCTGTCGTCAGGGATCTGCAAACCAAAAACGTTGGCTGATTTGGTCCAAAAAATGCTAGGTGGTTGTTGTGGAGCAAAAACGCTAGGGCTTGGGGTTCTGCTGAGAAGTTGCCTGTTGAGCGAGTGCTCCTATTGCCTCTTTTGCCAATTAGTGCTAGTCTAGGTTTGCTTATATACAAACTTACTAAATTTGCCCTGCCTACTTTCCAACAAAAGTCACTTAAAAATAATAAGTGAAAAATGTCAAAAATAGGAAAAATAGGCTAAATGCACTGGAAAATTTCCCTGAAGATTCTAATGGGAATGCTTATGATCATGCTGTGTGCAACCAGAGGATATGCATCTACACTAAGTGACTGGTCATGCACGGTCTACGAATAGACTCACAAAAGTGCCAGATCACTTTTAAATCTAGACTGACTGGACTGACTGAACCCTTGTCATGCTGTAGCTTGTCCACGGACACATAGGGTTGGATGTGTCACGTGACATCCCCTCCTTTTCAAAGTGAGGTATTGGTACCGAACTGTATGGCGTCGAGGGAGATCGGCAATAGCATCCAGAATCCTGGAAGGGACTCTTCACCTGCCCACTCTGATGTGTGGGTCGTGTGGTACTTGAACTTCATAAAGGTCTGCAATGCTTGCTTCTTTGGGCCGCGCTGAAAGCGACACAAAGTCTTCTGTGGCTCCTTCGATGCTTCAACTTCGTCGAGTGTCATGCTTCTTTGTTCTTCAAGAATCTCCATGGCCGAAAATTCTTAAAACCATTTCCAACAGAAAACCATGAACATACCTATTCCATGTAAAGTGAGTGGAAAAAATCTTGTCTTCCTCAAAGACTGGACATGCAATGTAGATGAACAAAGAGACAGAGTGCCAAACCGTTCACCACATACACACAAACAATGAGATCGAATCTTTCTCTTCTGATCTAAAGCAATCAACTGTGGAAATTCACAACGGAAATGCCCATGCTTGGTGCTTATACTTTCATGTGCTCTTTCTATAAATGTGTCATGCGAAAGAAGAGACATGGAATGTGACTTCCTTGAATGCATACTTTTCAGCTTTTCATGAACAATCCGATTACATTCGTGCTCATTCATGAGTGAAACGTGCTCAACGTACAATATGTCATGCCTAGGAAAAGGGATCACATAAAGACGCTAACTAAAATACAGGAAACGATCACGAATGAAACACTTGATGAATGCGTGCCTACTAATCATGCGAACACATAATACTTCATGTGAGGGTTCTTGAGACCTAGGCTCGAGGGCCAAGATCGGTTCTTCTTGATTATTCGAATCGTCCTGTGCGGGTTCTTTGGATCTTGACTCGAGAGCCAAGATCGGTGCTTCGTGATTGATCGAATTTGCAATGAGGTTAGCTTCACTAGAGAAAGTATCAACTAATACATCATCCTTGTGAACAATCACATCATCTTCATGCAAATCATCATGCTTGTGAGAAAGCACATCTTGATCATGCAAATCATCATGCTTGTCATTGTCATCCAAACCATCATGCAAATCATTATCATTCAAATCATCATGCGTATCATTATGCAAATCCTGTGTGTCATGCTTTGGAGAAGAAGAGACTGAGAGAGTCTCCTTTTCCCAAATCTCTTGCATCTGTGCCTGCACTTGAGAAAAGAGTCGCAAGAATTCTTTCATGTGTTGGTCGCTCTTTTCCTTTATGGCTTTGTTCTGGCGATCAAATTCTGCTTGTCTTGCTTTGTTCTCGCGATCAAATTTTGCTTGACTTTCTTTTTCTTCCAAGTCGTACTTACGCTCTATGGCTGCCATGCTTTCTTCATATTCACGATCGCTGTCTGCCATTTCTTGTTTGTAGGCCTTTCTGTCTGCTTCTCTTTCTACTTTTCGTGCTTCGCGTTCGTACTTGTTGTCCATAAACAACTGCGTCAACTCCTTCATAGGAGTTAGTGCAATCCTTGGCGTAGATGGGGAAGGGGGAGGGTCGGAAAAACCTCTTGGTGGGGAAAATTCTTCTTCGCCTCTCTCATGCTCATCACCTCCAAGCGAGTATCCATTCCGCTTGGAGTGATGACCATCCACTGTTCTTGTGGGTTCTTGTGGTCTTGGGTTCTTAAGTTCACAAGGAACTTGGGTTCTTCGGGGTCTTGGTTCTTAGGGTTCTTGAGTTCTTGAGGTTCTTGTGGGTCTTGAGGTTCTTCTTTCGCTTGCAATCTGTGTTCGAGAAGGATCTTCTCTTCACCCGAGTTCTTCTCCTTTCCGCGGGCGCACCCCTTGTGGCCTTGCGCTCACACCAAGGTAGCTTTTTCCCACCTCACGTCGATTGGCCGGCCGCTAAGTGCACGGTCCGCTCTCAATGAGTGAAAAGAGGCACGAGGGGAGGTTGGACAAGCCCTTCTTTCCTGGGATTCCTGTCACTCTTCAAAAACACGATTAGGAATCGACACGCCTAAGCGAACTTGGGTTTGTGCGACCGCAACAAGCAAAAAAAATTCTTGTGATTCTTTCTTGAGATTCTTTCCTTGAGTGATACAGAACACTGCCAAAGCTCTGATACCAATGTAAGGTGCAACGGAATGAATGTTTGAACTTTGCTCAAGATGAGTGCTCCGAACTGTGCTCAAGGTTCCTTTTGTTCTTATGAAGGGAGAGCCTTCCGTTCTTAATGAGAGAGTGCAATGGACACAAACAAAGTGAATGGACATTGCGCGCGAAAGTGTTCGGGGAACAGCTCTTGCTACAACAGGCAAAGTCAGCATTATCTGGTATAGAGCCTTACACAGCATTATCTGTCTATCTGGTATAGACAGCGACCCTTACACGTGTTTGCATCGCCAACAGTATCCACAACACCCAGAGCACTTGTAGTACCATCAGACCTTGGTTTCGGAGGAATCTGCATTGGTTTGTGCATCCACGGCATCAAAAGCATTGATCAGTCAGCATCAATAGTACAAAAAGAAGTTCGGCAATTGTGCCTCACTTTTGACAGGGGGGGATGTCACGTGCGCACTTCACTTGCGCCACGTGGACACGCTTCTGCCATAGTCTAGCATGAGTCTTAGCTTAGGGTTGAGCCTGGCACCTTTGTGAGCCTCTAGCAGGACATGCATGTCCAGGCCAGTCACACTTGCATACCCTCTCTTGCACAAGAACAATCATTTCATCATGTAGGCATTTTACCGCGCGAGCTATTTCTTATAAGTCATCTTATTGAAAGTGACTTTTGGAATTCTTTTTGTAAGTTTGTTGGAAAAGTAGGTAGGGCAAATTGCTAAAGATCTATAAAAGAAACCCATTGGGCACTCAGTAGAAGCAGAAGAAGCAGGGACACAAGGAGGCTGGCACCCAGGTAGCACCTCAGCAGGAGCCCTAGCGTTTTCTCAAGAACAAGAAGGCCCAGATTAGCCCAGCGTTTTCAGTTTTCAGCCTTGACGCCATCATCGTCGTCATCGACATCGTCATTGTCATCGCAGTCCTTATGTTGACGACAACACCTTCGTCATCATCATCACAAATCCATATCTTGACGACGACACCTTCGTCATCGTCATTGCAGTCCCGGACTTGACGACGATGGTCACAGTCACCATCATCGTCGTCGCCAGCAGTACCCGTCGTTGACATCATCGTCTTCGGCATAGAACCGTCGTCGACATCACCGTCTTTGACACAGAACCGTCGTCGACTTCACCGTCTTCGACACAATACCGTTGTTGACTTCATCGACATCGACAAAGACCCTTAGTACCTCGTCGTCGACTTCATCATCTTCGACATAGACCTCATCGTCGACCTTCCCATCTTCGACATAGAACCCGCAGTACCCGTCGTCGATATCATTGTCTTCGACATAGAACCTCAGTACCCCTTCAGTACCTTAGTACCCAATACCCAGCATCATTAGTGTCAGTACCCATTAGCATTAGCATCTTAGCATTTAGTCATTGTAGCAGCATTGTGCAAGAATAAAGAAAGTACTTGCTCTGGCAACAGAGCAAGGGGGCCCTTGAGGGTTGGGGCCCAACATCCTTGTGTCGTCTCTTTTCTGTCTCTCGTCGTCTCTCGTTCTTTCAGTCCAGTTCAGTTCTTTCAAGTGAAGTAAAGTGTCCCTTGTGTTTGTGTGCGGAGTACTAGATCCGAGCAAAATCCTTATTCTCTTCCGCTACACCCGACATTGAGCACGATCGGATCACGCATCTTGAGCAAAGTTCATCATTCATTCCGTTGCACCTTACATTGGTATCAGAGCTTTGGCAGTGTTTTGTATCACTCAAGGAAAGTGTAACAAACTGCTGACGTGTCAAAGCCTAAAGAATGGAGCCAACTTACAGATGCCGGCCGAGGGGGCCTAAACCCTAAGAAGAACAAGCAACAGAAGAAGTGTCACAAAGTGATGACGTGGTTGGCCGAGTGCAGAAAACCCTAACCCTAATTTCTGCCAGAAACCCTAATTGCTGAAACCCTAATTTTGGAAACCCTAACCCTAATTCTAGAAACCCTAATTGTTGAAACCCAAATTCTGAAAACCCTAACCCTAAAACCTGCAAACCCTAATTTTGGAAACCCTAACCCTAGAACTGCAACAGATTAGCTGATTTCCGAAAATTGCGCTAGCATGATGACGTGGCAGGTTGTACGGATTTCCGTGATTTACGCTTGCAGCTTTTGGCATTGCTTTTTGAGTTTTAAAGGCTTTTTACTATAACTGCTTTTTAGGCCAAGGGCCTTTAAATATGAGGCTAGGGCTCATTCTCTGGCATGCTTCCTGGAGAAGGTGCAGAGTCTAGAGTACCGGCTTGTACTTTGATGATGCAATATAAAGAAATACCGAAAGGGGCGCCAAGGTTTGGGGCCAATACTCTCTGGGGTGGAATTCCGCCACTCCGTGTCGCGTGTCGTATCTCTCTCTCTCTCTCAGTTCAGTTGTTATTGAAGTGCTGAAAGTCTGTTCAGTTTGTTCTTTTCTATTGGCACGTGGTGCCCGCCTTGTGACAGTGGTATCAGAGCATCAGTCGTGTGCTTTTCTGAAAGCATACCGGTCCTACAAAAGAGCAGACAGAGCTACTGGAATTTTATTCGAGGTTTCTTCGCCCTCCAACCCGGGCTTATTAGCGACTCCCACCCTTACTTCATCGCGCATCGGGTGCGCTCTCGTCTTCACCGCTCATGTCTTACAGGGCATAAGCCAATTAAAATCACTTGCAAGAGAAGGATCCAGATTTGTTTCAAGTCACTGTTTTTCTCAGAAGCAGTGCTATGCAGATGTTGATGTCTACAGCTACCAAGCAACTTACTCCAAGTACTTGGCAAGCTTTCAAGAAAAAAAAAATAAAAAATTTGCCCGAAGTTATATGGTTTCTGACATCTTCCTTCTGAGTGTAACTTCTGACAGAGTGGGGTATCCTGAAATGCTTGCCATGGAAACCCTAGCAGATTATATCTTGAAATTTCTCGACATCTTTGAGTAGATGTCTCTTCTCGAGTTGATAACCTTGGAGGTTTGTTGTGATTGCTATTTCTTGGGATTACCATCGCCGCCAAAGAAACACTGTTTGTCCAAGAGTTGACGGACCATGCTGTGTTCGGCTACGACCTCATGGAAGGAACCTAACCCTAATTTTTGGTGCAGGTTTCAAGATGGAAAGTCAGTCGACTTTTCGAGCTCGACTGATGTCGAGATTGCTTTTTAAGTTTGAGTTCTGTTTGAGCTTGTTTGGTGATCCTGTTTGGAATTTGTTTGAAATGGATGGTATCTGTTTTGAACCTGTTTTGGTGCCGATTTGAATTGTTTGACTCTGGTTTGATACTAGTTTCAATGATCGGTGATTTTACTCCCGGGTGAATACTGTTTTGGTATTGTTTGAACCTCGGAACGACGCAGGCTGATGCCTGGGGAGCGTTTCGTTGTATGTTTGAAAACCTCCGAACGACTCAGGCCGATGCCTGGGGAGCGTTTGGTTGTATGCTTGTAAAATAATTGTTGTTGTGACTCCCGGCCCGGACCTGGATGGTTATGCGGGAGAAGTATTAAGAAGTCTGAGCAGTGGTTACTCTCAGCACCTCCAAACGACGCAGGCTGCGGTCTGGGGGGCGTTTGGTTGTAAAAGGCCTCTATATCTCCCGGCCTGGACCTTTTTAGGTTATGCGGGAGGAGTGATGAGGGAGTCGTTGAATATCTCCCGGCCCGGACCTTGTTAGGTTATGCGGGAGGAGTGTTCATCGGCGGCTTTATGTTTCTATGTCTTGTAACATGCATATGTGAGTATTTGTGTTGCATTGTGATGTGCCAACCAGTGAATATTCCTAATTGGATGAGATTGCCTGGGTATGTAATTTTAGTGCATCAAGACACCCGAGGAAGATCAGTACGGTATGGGTGTGATGGCTAATTTTACTATGCCGGAATATCAAGAGTTTCGATCTGGACGAAAGGAGAAGCTAACTCCTTGATCAAAACAGCCCGATAGGAGCAGCTAACTCCTTGATCAAAAGAGCAGAAAGGAGAAGCTAACTCCTTAATAAAAAGAGCAAACTGATCGTCCCTCGGAATGTCCCTCGGGAATTTTTGAGCTAACTTGAGTTGTTTTGCAGATATGCTGTAATCGCGGACGATTACTCTCTTTCAAGAAGGGGAGATGTAACAAACTGCTGACGTGTCAAAGCCTAAAGAATGGAGCCAACTTACAGATGCCGGCCGAGGGGGCCTAAACCCTAAGAAGAACAAGCAACAGAAGAAGTGTCACAAAGTGATGATGTGGTTGGCCGAGTGCAGAAAACCCTAACCCTAATTTCTGCCAGAAACCCTAATTTTGGAAACCCTAATTGCTGAAACCCTAATTGCTGAAACCCTAATTGCTGAAACCCTAATTCTGGAAACCCTAACTTCTGAAACCCTAATTCCAGAACCCCTAATTGTTGAAATTCAAATTCTGAAAACCCTAACCCTAAAACCTGCAAACCCTAATTCTGGAAACCCTAACCCTAGAACTGCAACAGCGTAGCTGATTTTCGAAAATTGCGTTGGGATGATGACGTGGCAGGTTGTACGGATTTCTGTGATTTACGCTTGCAGCTTTTGGCATTGCTTTTTGGACCAGAAGCTTTTGAGTTTTAAAGGCTTTTTACTATAACTGCTTTTCAGGCCAAGGGCCTTTAAATATGAGGCTAGGGCTCATTCTCTGGCGTGCTTCCTGGAGAAGGTGCAGAGTCTGGAGTACCGGCTTGTACTTTGATGATGCAATATAAAGAAATACCGAAAGGGGCGCCAAGGTTTGGGGCCAATACTCTCTGGGGTGGAATTCCGCCACTCCGTGTCGCGTGTCGTATCTCTCTCTCTCTCTCTCTCTCTCAGTTCAGTTGTTATTGAAGTGCTAAAAGTCTGTTCTTTTCTATTGGCACGTGGTGCCTGCCTTGTGACAGAAAGAACCACAAGGACCACATAATTTTTTTTGCTTGTTGCAGTCGCACGTAACCAAAGCCCTCTTGGGCATGTTGATTCCTAATCGTGTTTTTGAAGAGTGACAAGAAACCTAAGAAAGAAGGGCTTGTCTAGCCTCCCCTTGAGTCTCTTTTCACTCATTGAGAGCGGACCGTGCACTTAGCAGCCGGCCAATCGACGTGAGGTGGAAAAAAGCAACCTTGGTGTGAGCGCAAGGCCGCCAAAGGGTGCGCCCGTGGGAAAGAAAAGAGCTCGGGTGAAGAGAAGATCCTTCTCTAACACAGATTACAAGCTAAAGAAGAACTTCAAGAACCTCAACACTCGCAAGAACCCCAAGAACCAAGACCCCCAAGAACCCAAGTTCCTCGTGAACTTAAGAACCCAAGACCACAAGAACCCACAAGAACCCACGACTTGAGTAGGTGGTTATCACTCGAAGCGGAATGGATACTTCGCTTGGAGGTGATGAGCATGAGAGAGGCGAAGAATTTTCTTCACCAGGAGGTTTTTCTGACCCTCCCCTTTCCCCATCTACGCCAAGGATTGTGTAATAGACTTGGACACTCCAAGTCAAGAATCAATCGCGACAGCACCAAATAACCACTTCAAAACAATTCACAGATTACAATAGATTTACACGGGCCCGGTGGAGTTCCGTGCCTAGAGATATTGGCCCCAAAGATTGGCGCCCCTTTCGGTATTTCTTTATGTATTAATCAATGTCAAAGTACAAGAGCGGTTAGGGTTTCACTCTCAGACATTGCGTCCAGATGCTCTGAGAAGTGAGACCCTCATTGCATATTTAAATGTTACAAGGGATGCCCAAAAGCAGAGCCCCAAAAGCTTGAAAGCAAAAGCAGATTCTCTCTCTTTCTCAATGAGAGTAAAAATACAGCATATTCTCTCTTCCAATTTCCTTGCAAAGCCAAAAAGCAGGGATTTGCGTCGCTAAAAAAAAACCCCAAAAAAAAAAGTTTGTTTTCCACCTCCCTGATTTTCGGAAATTAGGGTTTTTGGCAGAAATTAGGGTTTGCAGGAATTTTAGGGTTTCTGGCAGAAATTAGGGTTTTTGTTGTCGATAGCCACGTCATCACTTTGTGACATTCTTGAAAGCATTGTAATCGACCGCGATTACGCGTGCAAAACCGACAAAAGCCATAAACCGTCTTAGCAGACACTGATTGTTAGTACCTACGTACTAGGGACACACATCTAGCACATGTACCAAATCGACAGTCACATCACACGACATCACAGGACATCACATGACATTCAACATTCATTCGGATTTTAGACCATGATTTATCGGCAATGTAGCTAGCAATCACATCTAGGTCCAATCGGGACCTCATCGATGTCCGATTGACTAACCCCTATTGCAACCATATCTATGCGAGATCAATCAGACCAAAATGCTGCAGTCATTTCGTCTATCAGTTTCTGCACTCAAAAGAAGTCAAGAACAAATTAGTATCATTATCAGGAATTCCATTTCATAAAGTCATCTAGCAGAATACTGTCAGCTCTCAGTATCCCTGAAGCTCAAAGAGACATCAATGACGTTAATATCAAAATCAAGGCATCTGTTGACAAAGGAGCGGAGTAACTCCCCTCTTGTGCATCCCACTGCACCAGATCTTCGGCCAAGCTGAATTTCTGGGTTTCGTTTAGAGTAGACTATGCTAAACCAAAACATCGAGGTAAAGTTTCACAATCTGAGGAGTATCTGCTGGGTCCTCCTCCTCCATCCACTTCGCATCAAATGCAAGAAAGTTCTTGAACTTAACCAAGAACCGCCTTCAGACTTTACCTTTATTCTTCGTATTCTTATGTGCCAAAATCTGTTCAGGAACAAGGATCTCCTCGTTTTCTTCCACTTCGGGTTGCTCATCAGGCTCCCCATCATTAGGCACATCATCCTTAAAAGGTTTCAAGAGATACATGGAATGCATTGTGAATCCTCCAAGTATCTGGCAGTTTTAATCGGAAGGAGACATCATTTATCTTTTCAGTAATCTAGAAAGGTCCGTAGTATCGCATACTAAGCTTTGGAAAAAGGCTCTCCTTTCTCTTTTTCTTTCTTAGGCGTGCCTTCTCAAAACGTTAGAGCACCCACTCATCCTCCTTCAATTTCAAGTCGCGACAATGGCGATCCACTGCCTTTTTCTGTCGTTCTTGAGACTCCTGCAAAGCCTCGCGAATCTTGGCAAAAGCCGTATCCAAATCTCGCGAATATTCATCCGCTTCAAATATCTAATCTTTCGTGCTCAGGAAGGATGGAACCTTCGTAGCACTTTCAACAATCTGAAATGGCGTCTTCCCCGTCGAAGAGTGTATCGTGTTGTTGTAGGCAAATTCTACCAAAGGTAAGTTCTTTTCCCATTGAGTCTTCTGATCCGAGATACAAGACTTCAATAAATCTAAAACCATTGAATTGGCAATTTCAGATTGCCCGTCAGTCTGCAAGTGGAACGATGACGAGAACTGCAACTGCGTGCCAATGTTCTCTCAAATTGCCTTCCAAAACAAACTCATAAATCTGGGGTCTCTGTCGGAGACAATCGTCTTAGACGTGCCATGTAATCGGAAAATCATCGTGATTATTCTGTGTTCTCGAGAGATCAAAAATGAAATCCATTGCAATACTTTCACAGGGGCGGGTGGGTATGGGTAAAGGCTGTAACAATCCCTGTGCCTTATGCCTGTCAAACTTGACCTTCTGGCATACTTCGCACAACTCTTCCACATCCTTTTTGAGTCTCGGCCAAAAGAAGTATCTCTCTACCCCCTTCATGGTGGTAGCAATGCCGCGGTGACCCGAAAAAGGTGGACAGTGGCATTCAGTTATAACCTTTTCCCTCAACGGCTGTGTAACCCACAACATAGTCTTTCTCATCAAGTAGCCTTCCCCAAGGGAGTATCCAGCTACTGTCTCCCCATCCCGTATCCGTGTGAAAATATCTGCAAAATCTGTATCTGTGGCATAATGATCGACAATATCCTTGAAGCTCCTATGATGTATCACGGAAATAACCAGAACCAATGGCTTCCGAGACAAAGCATATGCCACAACGTTCTTCTGTCCCTGCACATGGACAATCTGGAAGTGAAACTGTGACAAGATGTTCACCCACCGCATCTGCTTTTTCGAAAGCTGCTTCTGTGACAAGAAGTAGCGCAAACTTTGATGGTCTGTAAAGAAAGTAAAATCCGCTCCGAGTAGGTAATGCCGCCACTGAGTAAGAGCATGGATAACCGCCAAAGGCTCTTTCTCATATATATGTACTGTCATCTCCGGCCTAGAGAACAATCGGCTCTCGTAAGCAATGAGACGGCCTTCTTGTATCAAGACCGCACCCAGACTATGACCACAAGCATCACAATATACTTCAAATGACTTCTGCAAGTCCGGCAAAGTCAAAACTGGTCCCGTAGTCAATTTCTCTTTCAATGTCTGAAAAGCAGTCACCTCTGTGGATCCCCACGAGAAAAGGGACTCCTTTCTGTATCAAGGTATATGAAAAGGGGAAGCAACCTCTGCAAACTTTCGAATGAACCGTCTGTAGTACGAACACAGTCCCAAGAAGCTTTCAACTTCATGGACATTCTTCAAATCGGGCCAATCACGGATAGTGTCTATCTTGGTCGGATCCATTTGCATTCTTGTTGCTGAGACAAAATGTCCCAAAAAAAAGTTTATCTCTGAAGCAGATGATCTCTTTGTTCTGCCTCATTCTTTGAGATAACAATGATATCATCAAAGAAAGTGCCAACAAATAGCCTGTACTCTCGAAAAAATCCTGTCCATCATCCGGTTAAATGTTGCAGGAGCATTGGTTAAGCCAAAAGGCATCACCAAAAACTCAAATAACCCAAAAGTAGTCCGAAAGACTGTCTTGTAGACGTCTTCCGGCGCGATTCGGATCTGATGATATCCACTCTTCAGGTCAATCCTGTTGAAGCACGAGGATCCCTGTACCTGTGGAGTATATCATCGATCCTAGGAATCGGAGATCTGTTCTTGATGGTGATTTTGTTTAGAGCTCTATAATCGATGCACATTCTCCAAGATCCGTCTTTCTTCAAATCCAACAACAGTGGAGAGCAATACCTTGAAGTACTATGCTGGACAAGACCCTTTTCCAAGAGGTCTTTCACTGGGTTCATAATCTTTTTATTCTGTACTCGGCTCACACGGTAAGGTGGCCGGTTCGGTGGTGTGCTTCCAGGTATCATATTAATGGTATGATCTTCAGGCCCTCTAAAAATCAATTGGCATGAGTGTGGAGAAAAATCTTGGCTTTCTTTTGTTCAGGTCAAAACATATTCAACCTTTATCCATCGTTCAGGTCTCTCCCATAAGAATGAGTAAAGAAAACTGAAGTTCATCAAGTACAATCTCTGAGCCCTTCATTTGTCAAAGTCGCTTTCTCGGCCCGGTAGTCAACCATGGCGTAGTTCTTGTGGTACCAAGCGATCCTGAGTAGAACGTCACTCGCGTGCCCTGAACACCCCTGTCATTGCAAACGAAGTTTGCCAATGCTTGGTGTAATTGCAACATCCCATCCGGGTGCAAGTCGAACTACCTCCGCCTGTGGTGTCAGTCTGTCGGGCGTAATTCCGAATCGAGCCGCCAATTCCAAGTGAAAAGAAGTTGGCCTTGGCTCCTTCAAAAGAGCTTCCCGATCCTTCACTTTGCCCCAAAAGCGGCAAAGTTTGTACTTTCATTCATTAGATTCGGTGCAGGTCCCACGCCATGTGGTACGAGTTCTGCTTTTCTATCTGCCTTTTCTGCCACGTTCCTCAGCTGCTCTCGAACTCTCAGGCCTGTCGTCGTCTTTATCATTCTGTTCTTTCTGTGCCTTTTTAGGGCACTTCGCGGAGATATGTCCATGTTCCCCGCATCCAAAGCACTTACCCTCTCTGATGAAGCTAGCTCTCTCCTCCGGAGTAAGCTTGGGTCCTGCATCCTTTTTCTCTGGATTGCTCTTTTTCGTTCTACTTTCATTCCCAGAAGTCTATTCGGCTTGTTGTGTCATGTTCTCATCTGTGGGGTGAGGTAGACTGCCAGAGTGAATGGCAAAGCCCCGCTTCACATGACTCATCAACTCCTGAATAGAAGTTGACTTCTGCTCCAAGCAGTGATCTCGGATCTCTGTAGGTAGACCCAAGGTGAACCGCTCAATCTGTTCTCTGAACGAGATCTTTTTGAATGAAGAGGCGGGTAGAAAAGAGCTCCAAAATCTTTCACAATAAGCATTGATTGTATCTTTCTTGGTCATCCGAAGATGGTTCCAAGCAGCTCGTATATCTCGTTCATATTCTTGTGTCAACCAAGAAGAAATAAAAAGCTTCTTAAATTTCATCCATTTAACTGGCGTAGTCTTGTTTAAAAGAAGCGTGGACCACCAAGTACGAGCATTCCCCTTAAGGTAAGAGGTAGCTCTCCGAATCTTGGAGTGCTCTGAATAGCGTCCTCCCGCGAAAGCAATGTCAAACTGTTGTATAAAAGACAGCCTTCGAAGCATCTGAATATGCTGAAAAGTATATCAAACTTGATCAAGTGGCCACCTTCCTTAAACTCTCGGACTTTCTTGCTTTTTTCTTCGAGAAAGTCATACTGGTTGGCTTTGTAAAAATTCTTCTTGTTCGCTTAGAAGTTTCCATCATCAGAATCTGAGCTGTCTGTAGACGAGTCCTCAGTAGAATTTCCAGGCTCTGGGCGAGATTTAGCCTTCTTTGCTTTTTTCTTGCCCTTTCCGAAGCTTTGTTTCTTGCTTCGCTTTTTACCTTTTCTGTCTTCTTCGCTCGAATCTGAAGAGCTAGAAGAACTGTCAGAAGAAGAAGAAGAAGAAGAAGAAGAAGAAGAAGAAGAAGAAGAAGAAGTGGGTACTCCTTCAAATCGAACACGCTTCTTCTGTTTCTTTGCCTTGTCAAAAGTTGACTGACGACCCAAATATCCTGGGAAGTCGGTGTTTCTCTTCTGCTTTTTGCCGTGCTTTTTGGATTTCTTTTGCGCGTCAAAAAGCTGAGCAATGCGTGCATCAACCACCTCTTGTAATTCGTTCTCTGAGTATTGTTTGTGATCAGAAGGTTTCTTGAGAGCGGGTTTCAGGGGTGGTGTAGTGGTTTTCTGCCACTGCGCATGCACTTCCTGAAAAGAAGTCTCGCTCATATATTTTGCCAATTTCGAATTCTTCGCAAAACTGAGCATCATCTTTGTTGCATCGCTGATCAATTGACGACGCTTCATCTCTCTTTGGCTTCATCTCTCTTTCGTCCGCCTGAGTAGGCCGAGGCGGGCCATACTCTCTGTTTGAATCTTCGTTGTGATCCCTGCCCGCATCTCCAGATGCAGAGAGAGTCGACTGATCCTTGCGTGAAGCCATAGGTGCCGCGGAAAAAAAAATTGGGGATTGGATTCCCCATAGAAGAGAAATCGGCCGTGCTCTGATACCACTGTAATAGACTTGTACACTCCAAGTCAAGAATCAATCGCGACAGCACCAAATAACCACTTCAAAACAATTCACAGATCACAGTATATTTACACTGGCCCGGCGGAGTTCCGTGCCTAGAGATATTGGCCCCAAAGACTGGTGCCCCTTTCGGTATTTCTTTATGTATTAATCAATGTCAAAGTACAAGAGCGATTAGGGTTTCACTTTCAGACTCTGCGTCCAGATGCTCTGAGAAGTGAGGCCCTCACCGCATATTTAAATGTTACAAGGGATACCCAAAAGCAGAGCCCCAAAAGCTTGAAAGCAAAAGCAGATTCTCTCTCTTTCTCAATGAGAGTAAAAATAAAGCATATTCTCTTTTCCAATTTCCTTGCAAAGCCAAAAAGCAGGGATTTGCGTCGCTAAAAAAAAAACCCAAATTTTTTTTTCCCACCTCCGCGATTTCCGGAAATTAGGGTATTTGGCAGAAATTAGGGTTTCTGCTGTCGGTAGCCACGTCATCACTTTGTGACAGATTGCACTACCGCCTATGGAGGAGTTGAAGTAGTTGTTTATGGAAAGGAAGTTAGAACGCGAAGCAAGAAAAGCAGAAAGAGTGGCCGACTTTGAGCGTGAGCGCGAACAAGCACGCTTGGAGGTCGCAGAAAGCAAAGCAGAAATAGAGCGTGAACACGAAGAAAGAAAAGCAGAAATAGAGCGTGAACACAAAGAAAGAATAGCAGCCATAGAGCGTGAGCACGGGCAAGCACGTTTGGAAGACAAAGCACGAGAAGCAAAGTTGGATCGCGAGAACAAAGAAAGAGAAGCAGAATTTGATCGCAAGAACAAAGAAAGACAAGTAGCATTTGATCGCGAGAACAAAGCAAGACAAGCAATGAACGACCGACACATGCAAGAGTTGTTGCGACTCTTATGTGCAGACACAGATGCAAGAGGATCAGGAGAAGGAGACTCTTTCAGTCTTTTCTTCTCCAAAGCATAACATACATGATTTACATGATTATGATAAGCATGATGATTTGAATGATAATGACAAGCATGATGAATTGCGTGATAATGATGAGTATGATGATTTGGATGATAAGGACAAGCATGATGATTTGCATGATGATCAAGATGTGATTTCTCACAAGCATGATGATTTGCATGGAGATGATGTGATTGTTCATCATGATGATGGGTTCGTTGATTTTGTTTCTAGTGCAGCTAACCTCATTGCAGATTCGATCAATCACGAAGAACCGTTCTTGGCTCTCGAGCCTAGGTCCAAGGAACCCTCACAGGAAGTATTATTGTTCGCATGATTAGTCAGCACGCATTGATCGAGTGTTTTATTGTGGATCGTATCCTGTATTTTAGTCAACGTCTCTATGTGATTCCTTTCCAAAGGCATGCCATATTGTTCGTTGAGCACGATTCTCTCATGAATGAGCACGGATCTATGCGGATTTCTCATGAAAAGATGAAATGTTTGCATTCAAGGAATTCACATTGTCACTTGCTTTTTGGCATGACACAGTTTTCCGAAAGAGAAAGATTGAGCATAAGGCATTGGCATTTCCATTGTGATTTGTTTTTTATTGAATCTAGAAAGTCAAATTTCGATCTCATTGTTTTGCATGTTTTTGAACTGATTATTTTTCACTCATAAATTCCTCTACACTATCTAGAGACCATCTACATTGCATGCACAGTCTTTGAGAAAGACGAGATTTTTTCTAGTCACTTTACATGGAATGGGTATGTTCATGTTTTGTGTTGGAAGTGGTTTCTGAAGTTTTCCTCCTCGGAGATTCTCGAAGAAGGTGGACCTATGTCCATAGAAGAAGTGGAAGCATTGATGGAGACTTAGAAGACTTTGTGTCGCTTTCGGCGCGGCCCAAAGAAGCAAGTGTTGTAGACTTTTATGAAGTTCAAGTATCGCACAACCCACGCATCCGAGTGGGCCGGCGAAGAGTCCTTTCCAAGATTCCGAATGTTATTGGCGATCTCCCTCGACGCCATACAGTTCGGTATTAGTACCTCACTTTGAAAAGGAGGGAATGTCACGTGAGACATACAACCCTATGTGTCCGTGGACAAGCTACAGCATGACCAGTGTTCAGTCAATCAAGTCAGTCTAAAATAGGAAGTGTTCTGGCACTTTTGTGAGTTTGCAAGGAGAACCCTCATTAAATGACGAAGTTGAAGCATTTAAGGAGCTACAGATGATTTTGTGTCGCTTTCGGCGCGGCCCAAAGAAGCAAGCCCCATACAGTTCGGTATCAGTACCTCACTTTGAAAAGGAGGGGATGTCACGTGACACATCCAACCCTATGTGTCCGTGGACAAGCTACATCATGACCAAGGTTCAGTTCAGTCAAGTCAGTCTAGAATAGGAAGTCATCTGGCACTTTTGTGAGTCTGTTTGTAGACCGTGCATGTCCAGACACTCAGATTAGATGCATATCCTCTGGTTGCACACAACATGATCATCAATTTTCCATCAGATTCCATTAGTAGCATTTTTACAGTGCATAGACCTATTTTCCCTATTTTTGACATTTTTCACTTATTATTTTTAAGTGACTTTTGTTGGAAAGTAGGTAGGGCAATTTTGCTAAGTTTGTATATAAGCAAACCTAGCGCTAGCACTTTCTGGCAAAAGAGGCAGCAGGAGCACCTTGCTCAACAGGCAACTTCTCAGCAGGACCAGAACAACATGGTCTAGCGTTTTTGCAACAGCATCAAGCTAGCGTTTTTTGCAAGACAGATCAGCCTTGGCGTTTTTGCATTGTAGAGCAGCTTCGGCATTAGCAGACACAGCAGATCCACTTGACGACAGCAGATCAGCCCTAGCGTTAGTGGATTTCCTCCAGCAGCAGATTTTCAGCCCAGCGTTTTTGCATCAGCATTACACTTCAGTGTTATGCAGATTCACCGCAACGGAACATCAAGAAACACCAGCGTTTTCAGTTTTCAGCCTTTAGACATAGCAAAACAAGTCCCAAACCTCGCAGATCTCACCTTCCCGCAGCCATTCCTCGCCGCACGGTGGGATCCATCGAAGTTTACAGTTTCAGTTCGGAAAACGCAGATTTCAGCAGCTGCGTTTCCGGCGTGTCGTCGTCGCATCGTCGTTATTGACACCGTCACCGACATAGAGTCAGAATTCAGCAGATAAAGATTTGCAGATTTCAGCCATTAGCGTTTTCAGATTTCAGCCCGTCTCTTCGTCGTCGACATCGTTGGCAAGTCCAAGCATTGTAGAGATTTGTGCAATCATAAGTAGACCGCTCTCGCCATAGAGAATGGGGCCCTTGGATGAGGGTTTGACAACATCTCTGGTGTCGTATTCTCTTCTCTCTCTATCTCTCATGCACCTTCACGCACAGTGTCTATTCACTTTGTTTGTGTCCATTGCACTCTCTCATTAAAGAACGGAAGGCTCTCCCTTTCGTAAGTAAAAGGAATCCTTGAGAACAGTCGGAGCACTCATATTGAGCAAAGTTCAACATTCATTCCGCTGCACCTTACATGGTAGGAGAGCTGCTTCAAGGAATATCTGCTGCGAAGTTTGTATTAGTGTCTTTTAGTTGTCTTTTGCAATTAGTAGAGTCTGCCGCTTATGTAATATTCTGTAATACCAAAGGTACAAGCCCTACATTTTCTGAAAGAGGATGGGTCCCAACCAACCCCCTCGATGGTTGATACCTGTTCTGATCCAGTGGTTTTTCCCCTCAACGTTGTTTTTTCACCTATGGTTGTATCTTGTTTTGTGGCGTTGAGTTGTCTTTAGCAATCGGAAAAGATTGCCTCTTATGCTATATTTCGAAATATCAAGGGTATAAGCCTTACCTTTTCTGCAAAAGAGATTGCACTGTGACAAGGTCCCAACCAACCCTCTCAAAGGCCCCCCATCCATTGACCTGGTGGTAATTGTTAAGGTGCCACAGGGCTTTTTGCATCAGTTGTAATTTGATTAGTTCCGGTTCTCAATGGACATATTCCTATCTGACACTTACAGAAGAACTTATCAGGTACATTGGGCTTTCTTGTCTCTAAGGTAAATTTGAGGAGTTTGTGAATGCAAGTTCAGTCTATTCAATGTTTTGCACAGGTGCAGTCTGTTGGGGACCAGGAGAGCTGCTTGTTATTGAAGAAGTTGAAGTCGATCCACCACAAATCGGAGAAGTTCGCATAAAGATCCTCTATTCATCATTGTGCCGCAGTGACGTGACATTCTGGCAGGACAAGGTTTGCATTCTGCCTCTTGCCCAGAACTATTAATCGTTCTTATGTCAGGTAAAATAGAATTCAGCAGCATATGATGGTCCTTTTTGTGGTTATTTTCACAGCCAAAAATTGGTCTGTTTCCTCGCATTTTTGGTCATGAAGCCTCTGGGTATGTCTCCACTTCCAACTTGTTTCCAGCTTTAAAAGCATTTTTCTAATACACTACTGAAAGAAAAGTATCAGTTACACTTTTAGACATAGCTCTGAAGTGTGTGCTCTTAAGGAAAGGATACACTGAATTGAAAATTAGATGAGACTCACCTTGATGAAATTGCTTGCATAACCTTTAGCCAGGGTGAAATGCTGAACAGTATCTGAGAGTGCAGTAGCTGTGAGAATTTTGTGCAGTGACCATGTTTATATTTGAAATAATGCGGAACCATGCAACCGGCAGACAGATGAGAAGTAACCGTAAAAGGGAAAGAGCTTGGGCTACCTTAAACAATGACAAATAGCAGAACAACCTCTGTGAGTGCAGTTTGCCCTAGCTGTGAGCATGTTGGATCACCAGCTTTACGTTCATTAAAGATTGGGAGATAGGATGTTTTTGGGATTGATACCTTTCGATTGTGCGATCTGGAAAAGGTTGGAAGATAATCTCATATCATCTTGTCAGAAAAATGATTCTTTCAAATTTTTATCGGACCTCTTCTTCCATGTTACAGTGCCTTGTGTTGATGCGGAGTGTACTCTTGTTTTAGTTTTCATCCATCTCCTCCATAAGATCTGCATTTAGCATATCTGTATATTGGCAGTCTCACTGTTATTATATGGTATCTTTCTATCTTTTAATGTGCCTAAATGAAGGGACTGCTATGACAGGATTGTGGAGAGTGTAGGCGGAGGTGTAACAGAGTTTGTAGAGGGTGACCATGTTCTTCCTTTGTTCACTGGAGAGTGCATGAAATGCGTCCACTGCAAATCTGCAAAAAGCAATGTTTGCGAAAAATTTAGGATTAGCTCAGCAAGAGGTGTCATGCTGAGTGACAAAAAAAGTCGATTCAAAGTGAAGGGAAAGCCGGTCTATCACTATTCAGGATCGACATTTTGCCAATACACAGTTTTGGAGCAAGAGAATGTGGTTAAGATTGATCCTGTTGCACCTCTTGATAAAGTCTGTCTTCTTAGCTGTGGAGTACCTGCAGGTACAATTTACAATACTCAAGTAAGATTTTCTGAACATCCTTTGCTGCCATGGCCAACATTACACAGAGGCACAACTAAAAGTCTGTGTGACAGGTTTGTCATCTGTATGGAAAGTTGCAAAAGTTGAGAAGGGTTCAACAGTCGCAATTTTTGGGCTTGGAACAGTAGGCTTGGCTGTAAGTAGGCCCACTTATATCTGGTAACGGTTCAAAATCTGATGTCATGAAGTGGGTGGCCCTCCTCTTCTGACAAGGATATTATACATGAGGACCATTCTTGCTTGTGTAAAATATCTAGTGGTGCACTTTCTACTTGAACTGTTTGTAGGTGGCTGCAGGAGCTCAGAAAGTAGGTGCCAAACAAATTATAGGGATCGATGTGAGGTCCAAAAAGTTTGAAAGAGGTGTTGGCGTTGCTTTGTCCTGACAATTGCTACACGCTTCATTTCTGCCAAAAAGGATGCATACCTCATCTTGTGAAAGCTAATACCCATGTTTGTTGCTGCAGCCTTGCAATTTGGTGTCACTGATTGTATAAATCCCTTGGAGAGAGATAAACCTATCCAAGAGGTTCGACTTATTTTTGTTGATTTGGCTTCATTTATGCCAGGTTTGCATGGATGTTATCACAATTGTAGGCTAACCATGTGTTGGATGTGTGAATAATTGAATAAATGGGTGTTGAATACAATATTTTTGCAAAGCTAAACCTGAGCCAGCAGGCTCTCAGAATTTACAGGCATAAAAATTGAGGTATGAACAAGTGTATGAGTGTATAAAACGACTTCTGTGTGAAATCCCAAAACTAGGAGGGTGCAGGGCAATCTTTGGCATGAGAGGATATACAAGGCACACTCATCCATCTAGGGTGCTGCCCCTTCCCTATACATGGGTGCACAGGAGCTGCCGACATCCTCTAAATACCCACAACTCATAGTATGTAGAGACATCAGCTAAAAATAGGGTGGCCTCTATAAATGACTTAGTGGTGGCCAACTTGGACAAAATCTGGTGATCCCCTAGGAGTTTAGAGAAGCCTCACAAGGTTGGGCACCACCACCAGGAAGCCTCTCTCACATGGGAAGCAAGGAGATGACCTCCAAAACACCCCTTGCTAGATTCAGGGTGCACATAGAAATGTTTGCGCCATCGAGGACGGCAGTACCCTCATGCGCATAACCTTCTCTAGTATGCAACTCTCTCTCTCTCTCTCTCTCTCTCCCCCCCCCCCCCCCCCCCCCCCCCCCCCCCCCCCCCCCCCTTCTACTCTTGCTTATTTATTTAAGCGTCTTGGGCGTAACTCCACATACATACTCCCGCGTTACTCTACCTCCGTGCCATGGCATCACATGATGCATCTCCGCACGAGACTGGTGCCCGCTAGCACGCATCAACCCATGGAGGAGACACGAGTTTCTCCTCTCGACTCCACACGCATGGATATCGCTTGAGGCCATCTGCAATTTTTCAAGAGTTACGATAACACTTTGGCCGTTTCTGGAGGTGTCCGGACGGTGGGGGATACCTCAAATCGTGGCAGCTCATTGCCAAAGTTTAAGTGCTTAGTGCAATTTGCAGCTTCAAGTCAGTACTCCGTGTTTCCGCGGAAGAAATTCAAGGAATTTGGCAAAGGCAAGACCTCTTGGACCGAGGATCAGAAAAAGAATTGATGCTATGATTGCCATTGACGAAATAGATACTTCGTCTTTTTTTGATGCTGATATTTTTCATGTCAATGCTCGTAGATGCCAAGGTTGTCGGGTCGATACGACCGTGTTTGGCTCGCACGATCTTCCCCGTGTGCAAGGGCAAATCAATGGTCAAACTATAACCGTTTTATTTGACAATGGCTCTACTTATAATTTTATTTCCTCTTGTGTGGTACAGGATCTTAAGGTCAAGATCCTTTCCATAGGCCGACTACTTGGTCTAATATGTGGAAAGTTGTGTTTTGGATCGATGGACTGAGGTTGTGCCACAAATCCACCTCCACATTCAACACTATCATGAAGTTTTGGACTTATGCATTACAAGTTCATAGCATGTAGATGCCATGCTAACCACGTCGTGGTTCTATAGCAAGGTAGCTTCTTTGTTGGTAGATTATGCATTTCATACTGTATTTTTTAAGCTTGCTGGTCTGTATCATGTGGTCAAGGGTTCTACATTCTTCGGGACGACCGGTTTTGATTCAAAGTTTACTAATATGCTTTTGTGTGAGCATGATGTTCCTTTGTCTGATCATGATGCTACTGTGCCCCATAATCCATAACTCCTGACATGCCAAAGTGACAATTGAAGAAATCTTCAATGACAATGGAAAGAGAAGGAGGCGTTTGTAAAAGGATACTTGGATTAAAAAAAAAAGGAGTTTGTTGATGTGTTTTCACCAGATTTACCTGATAAGCTTCAATAACAATGGCAAGAGAAGGAGACATTTGTAAAAGGAAATTCGGATTTAAAAAAAAAAGAGTTTGTTGACGTGTTTCCACCAGATTTGCTTGATAAGCTTCCATTGTCTTGTGGGCTTGACCTTGATCACAAGATAGAGCTTTTGCCTCCTAGCCATTTTGTCTTTTGGCAACCTTGTAGGTTTATCCCGCAAGAGGAAAAGGAGATTGCTAGGCAGTTGCAAGCCTATCTTGCCGAGGGTTTGATTGAGCCTAGTAAGTCTCCATAGGGGGCTCTTGTTCTTCTCGTTAAAAAGGACGGAGGGATGTGTTTCTACGTAGATTATAAGGGTCTCATTAAGATCACCGTCAAGAACAAGTATCCATTGCCTAGGATGGATGACTTCATGGATTGACTCTCAAGTGCAAGATATTTCACCAAGATTGTCCGGCTACCATCAAATAGGGGATACACCCACTTCATGTCCCGTAAAACGACGTTTCGTATGTGGTATAGACATTACTATTTTTTGGTTCTATCTTTAGGATTGACCAATGCTCCTGCAACTTTCTAGCAGATGGTGGATAAATTATTTCGTCTGTATCTAGGAAAGTGGATTGTAGTGCATCTCAATGAGATATTTCTTTATAGTGGGACACTCGAGAAGCATTTGCAACACCTTCATCTTGTGAATCTTATGATGGGAAAGTTGTATGCAAAACGATTCAAATACCATTTTTTTCGCACGGAAATGTTGTACCTTGGCTGTGTCATCTCGGTTGATGTCATCCACATTGATTTCGAAGAGGTATGAATGATCCTATATTAGCCTGGTTTGTGAACCATACGGCAAGTGAAATCTTTTCTAGGTTTCACCAAATTTGGAGGAAATTCATCAAAGACTATGCCAAGATTGTTGAATCCTTCATGTGTTTGCTAAAGAGAGTTAAAAGCAAGAAGCGTAGTGCTAGTCCATCTATGATATGGACTGATGAGCTCGATCAATGTTTTCAAAAATTGAAAACAACTAGTTACATCTGCACCAATGTTGCAGATAGTGAATTCAAACAAATCCTTGTGGTGGAAACAGATGCTAACGATTATGCCATGGGTGTTGTTCTCTATCCAGACAACTGACCTATAACATTTGAAAGTCGCAAGCTCATGGACACGCAATCCTGTTACTCCACACAGGAGAAGGAATTGTTGACAGTCATCCATGCTTTTGAAAATTTGGTGCTATCACCTCTATGGTGCCGGCTTTGTGGTATGGGCTGATCACCATTCATGGAAATATCTTTGTGAGGGCCGCAAGGCAAGGTCGGCCGAGCTCATGCAAGAGTTTAACTTTGAGATACACTACCGTAAGGGCGGTACCAATGCGATGGCCAATGCCCTTAGTAGGATCTTGGAGGTGAATATTCTTTCGTTCACTGAAATCTCTATTGACTTCTATCTTTCTCTCAAAGAGCGTTGTGAGACAGATCTTCACTTCGGTGAGGTTTGGTGATGAGTCCAATAGGGATTATGTAGCTCGGAGAGCAATGTCAGTCTGGATGCCTGTCGGTTGGCTACAGAGAGAGAGGTGGCGGAAAAATATTCCATTCGTGGTGGGTTACTTTCAAGCAATGCAAACTGTGTGTGCTCGTTGATGAGGATGTCCTCTAAAAGCTTTTGCTTGAGTGCCATGATGCTCCAAGCGCCGGACACCTTGGCATACACGGTACTTCGGCCTTAGTAAGCCGGTTTTTCTATTGGCCGCACATGAAAGCCTTTATTGAAAGGTATGTGTGGGAACACACATAGTGCCAGCTTAATAAAGCTGAGCATCAAAAGCGTGCTAGGCTCTTACACCCTCTTCAGACTCCTGACAAGAAATGGACTAGCATTTCTATGGACTTCGTTGTAGGGTTGCCTCGAACCAATCAATGGTCATGATGTGTCACGAGGCTGTGACAACCACTAACCTTAGTTGCTGGTTTCTTTCTACTTGATATTTATTTAATTTTTGGACCCTTTTGAAGTCACAAATGAGCAGACATTGTATGACCAGTCTGAAATTGCTGACGGCCAAGAGTTTCACCCGTAGCAGTAAAGGTCAAGTCGCCACGAGTTGTTCGGGCCAATCTGCACTGAAATCCCTGTAGTAAAAGGTTGGTTAGACTCAGTTCAAAGTCATTTAGGCCCCACGCGACACTTTATAAGTTGGTGGGTACTAGGAAATTAACTCAAAAGAGCAAATGGGACACTTGGTGCCCCACACCAAATCTGCCAGACGCGCCTAAATCGATTTGGGGCTGCTGGGGGCTGCCTTCTTGCTCATTAAGTAATGTGTGTGTGAGTAGTGGGTAGGTTTCACAGCTTCAATGGAAAGCTTGCCTTCTCCCTTGTCTAATGTAGCGATGATTCCGCTCTCATGCACCTCTCTCCCCTTTTGAGTATAGAATCGTGATGCCCAACCCAAGGGCTATTCATATGTATGTATAGTTGTGTGGGTTCATGCGCGATTACCAAGGCAAGAGCCTCTTGCACAGGTATTGGATTAGCTAGCGGCTAATCCCTTGTAGGTACACGTTGATTCCGAGAGATTCCACTCGAGAAATCTTGTCCGAATCAAAGGGTAAGTAGCCCTATGGGTGCGGGAGCTCGATAGATGCAACTGACAAGCAAAGCAGATCCCGAAACAGGAAATTACAGCATGCTGTGTATTTTTGCAGGTTTAGGGTTTTGACCGTTTGATCCCTAATAGTCCGAGGAGCTTCGCAAAAACTAGGGAATCGCCGTACAGGTGTTCTGGTGCATTTTCGAGGCCGAAAACAGAGAATTCAACGTGCTGTAATTTCTCGCCAGGTTTAGGAAAGTGTTTTAATGTGCCGCAAAAGTCACCTATGTCATGGGTTTGCTGTCGAAATTGGGCTAGAGTAGGTAATTTGCAGCCCAATAAAAGTGGACAGCACATAGGTATTTACTGGTTTTCTCCAAAGCTTAAGTGAATAAAGAAATACCGAAGGGGGCGCCAAGCTTTGGGGCCAACACGGTGTCACTGTCTGCTTGGAAGCACTCTAGCTGCCAAGCCGTGGTTTGTGTGAAGTGTTATATTCCAATCACAGGTTTATTCAATCTGTGTCTTAAAGTTAAGTAAAGATCGGGTGAAAGCTAAAGTCTACCTCCCTTTAGCGAGCCTACGTGCCAGTTTCATGGTTCTGTCGTCGAGACAGAATCACTTTTTGTGAAGTGCAACGGAAGTGTTTAAGGATTGACATTGGATCTAGTACTTCGGACAAACACAAGGTTATTTTACTTCACTTGAAAGAACTGAACTTGATTGAATGAGAGAGAGAGAGAGAGAGAGAGAGAGAGAGAGAGAGAGAGAGAGAGAGAGAGAGAGAGAGAGAGAGAGAGAACTGGAGGTGTGATGGATCGCCAATCAGAGTCGCTCTCGACGTTGTTGAAGTCGCCGTCGCCTCCAACAACCCAAGAGTCTACAGCAAGTAGAACAACAGCCAAGGAGGACCAAAAAGTAGCCCTCTCCCGAGGAGTAGTGGGTGCATAGACTGACAGAAAACCAATGATAGGGTCCCGAATCCGAATAGAAACATAGACTGCTCTGCCAGCGACAAGGGTGCCATGCTGCTGAACTGAGGCCAAGTAACGTGGCCCCACTGAGATGCATACACCGCAACTCTGTCCATGAAGGCCCAGAGCAGGCTCCCAAAAAGTGTGAGCGCCCGAGGGCATGAGACTACCAAAGGGAGTGGCAATCTTATGCTCTTGTACTAGTAATTTATCCACAGTGCCTAAATCTCTGCGAAGTAAAAGCTTACGGGAACCTCTTACCCGAGAAGTCTGTAAACCATTAGCATTCCAAGAAACTACATGTAAATCCATAGTCTGCATGAAAGAATTGGTAGAGCATCTGACTAACTGCGCATCTTCTTGGAGGCAGCTGGGCCATCCAAGGGGTGAGCTTCGGGCGATAGGAAAGCAACCCGCAATCCCTCTCTAAAATATGGTGTCTCATTGCACCAACTGCGGACCTCAGCTTGTTTACATTGCATTACCGATGCTGCAGCTTTGACACCCCAAATGCGCATAGACATAGGAAGCACCACATCTGAGGATACATGAATGACCATAGGCAATGAATAGCAAGCATAAACATCACTCCATTCCATAGCACCAATACATGAAGGGAAGTGTGGAGACAATACATCCGGAGCGGAAGTAGACAACCATAAATGAAGCTGAGCCATAGTTTACTGCCGTGATCAGACTGCTATTATTCATCGTCAGTTGAGAGTACGCGAGTCTGATCTTCACATTCCTCTTGGTTCCACACAGCGCTTGCTTGAGGAGTGGCCTCAGGATGCTTATCTCGCTGCTAGACAGACAGAGCTCACAGAGGAGATTCGTCGCGTACAGGAGGCTAGGTCTGAGTTCACTCATCATGCTTCAGTATCTCATTGGATAGCTAAAGCTGATCGAATGAATAAAGCCTTCTTCGCTGCGCATAAAGAGCGCCCACCTAGCACCACCCTTCGGACTTTGTGCGATGCTCAGGGGACACTACATATGCATCCTGATGTTATTCTTGATATGTATGCAGATTATTTTGAGGCATTGTTCACTGCCGATGTATGCACTACTGAGGCTTTACTTGCCCGTGAGCAGATCTGGCATCACACCCGACACCGTTGTACAGACACTATGGCAGAGATCTTGTTGGCACCCTTCACACTTGCAGAGCTTCATGCTGCTATCGAGAGTCTAGATCCATCCTCCTGTCCAGGAGAGGATGGCCTCACTAGAGCTTTCTTTTTGATTTATTGGGATGTATTGCATATACCACTGCTTCGCGGTTGTCAGGACATCTTTGCATCAGGATATATGCATCCGGATCTTTGTTCAGGTCTCATATCTCTTATTCCGAAAGGGGGTGACACCACTCAGCTTCGCCAGTGGAGACCTATTACCCTACTCCCTTCGGTCTATAAGATATTAGCGTTACTGATCAATCATTGCTTGCGACCGTTCTTACCAGATATTATTCATACTTCTTAGACAGGCTTTGTCATGGATCGATGCATACTGGATAATATCTTCACTTTTTATGAGGCAGTAGAGTGGGCCAGATCATCTTCTGAACCTCTCGCTTTTTTCATCCTTGACTTCGAGAAAGCATACAATCGTGTTGAGTGGGACTTTCTCGAAGGATCATTAGCCAGGATGGGTTTCCCTGCGAGATGGATCTCCGGCATTTCCGCTCTCTTCAGGACTGCCAGCAGTGCTATTACTATTGGTGGTCGTGTCAGTCGCAGTTTTGAGCTTTCTCGATCTGTCCGTCAGGGATGTCCTTTAGCAGCATATCTGTATCTGTTTGTAGGAAAGACTTATGTCCGACTTTCTTCGTGCTCAGAGTCATGCATTTCGTGGCTTGACCATGCCAGTACCTTCAGCTTCGGACCTCATCGATCAGGAGTTTGCTGATGACACTATGCTGATGTTGCGCTATTTGCTAGCAGCTCTTGATGCCATGCGGGAGGCCTCGGAGGTTTTTTGCATTGCCAGTGGTGCACGCATTAACTGGCATAAATCCTATGGGTTACTGGTTGGCAGTGATGACATACCTACTTGGGGGGTAGCTGATGGTTTCACATGGCTGCAGCGGGGTCAGACATGCAGATATCTGGGCTTTCAGGTTGGATTTGACGTTTCCTCACAGCAGCAGTTTGCACCCGTACTACAGTCTATTCGCAAGAAGCTATGTCATTGGTCTTCACGTCATCTGTCGTTGGCTGGCCGTGCATTGGTCGCCAACTAGGTCATTCTGGCTACAGTATGATATACGGCCTCTTGTTGGATGCTACATTCTGGTGTGATAGCTCAGCTCCGCCGACCAGTGCGGAACTTTTTATGGAGTGGCACAGATGGGACTATTGATACTCGTGCTCGAGTTCGCTGGTCCACGATTATTCGTCCTAGGTCAGAGGGATGCCTTGGCATTATTGATCCAGAATTACAGAGCCGTGCCCTTCTTGCCAAGCTTATTGTTCGAGGTCTTTTTCCCGGCCAAGAACCTTGGAAGATGCTTCTTCAGGCCGCTCTTTGCACAGCGACTCCACGCCTCGGCACTAGAGATGGTCATACTTGGCATACAGGGTATCGTTTTCTCTTTACGGATGCCCCCTTGTTCACCAGCACTCTCTCACCCTTCATCCGATCGCTCCTTCAGATTTGGGTTTCCATGCGACGGGCTATCATACACTCACCGCCCTCATGTCGTGAGGAGATTGAGCGCCAGCCTCTCATTTGGAATGATGCAGTTCTTGATTCTTCGGTTAATCCATCCCGTCAGCTTGGAGAGAGGACTCACATTGATTGGGCTGCTTGGGACACTGGCCCTGCTGCCTCTATGCGGTTGTTTCATGAGACACGTATGCTGGATGCAGATTTTGTGGCAGAACATTATGACATTGGTCACGGGGTGACAGACAGACTGCTTGAGATTGACTCCGCCGTTCCTTCACAGTGGGACGCAGTCATGCGCGGCACCGTTCAGATGCCTCCACATAGTGGCTGGGAAGGTCTCTTTGCTCAGAGCACTCTCTTATTAGTTCGTTTAGACACCATGCTGTTCACAGTTGATACTGACTGCTCTCAGGGGATTCATGCTTGATTGACATATGATACCACCTCTCCGCACCTTGTCTACCCCGGCGCTCGATGGGAGGCCATATGAGTAGTTGGCTCCCACGGGAAGCGTCGTTGTGTTGACCCCCGTTTCGCTTCCGCTGATGCCGCACTTTGGAGGCTTTGGGTGTGGGAGGGTCGTGCCCTATCTCTGCTTTATTGGGACCCAGGAGAGTGGCATTGGCCTCACTCTAACCCCACCGGTACACCTGTATCATTCTTTGAGTACGCTGTCAGAATTGGAAGATTAGCATTGATGAGACAGCACCCAGAGCAGCCCACTCGTATGCGTTTCTGGTTACATTCAGGTCTCTCCCATGCCTATCTACAGCAGTTTTGGTCAACCATATGGGATTTACATGCGGCTCGTCGTATTTCTTTTTTCATGGGGATGATTGCACTTGCAGGACTTCCAGTTGGGACTTGGCTAGCTACTATGGGTCATGATCCGTTATGTACTCGCTGTCCTTTGCGACTACATGAGTCACCTGCACACTGTCTTTGGTCATGCTTATCTTCTCATGTAGTGTGGCTAGCAGTTTGCTTTTTACTTAGCAGAGCCGGTGTTCAGCATGGATTTCTCACTTGGGGATCTGTCTCATGGTTGATGCCGATGCCCGGACCGCATCTTTTCTACGAGGGCTTAGACACAGATCCAGCTCTTATGCTTACCTCGATTGGTTATCGGCGAGGGACTTTGGCTATGTTACCACAGATTGCTTGGCAGGGGGATCCTCAGACACGTTATGAAGTTTTTTCAGTCATCACTAGCATTACACTATGGAATGTTTGGAGAGCTCGTTGTCTTCACATTCTCAGTGCGGCTCCACAGCTCCTTCAGGATACCCTCACTGCCATTTGGCTGGACATCATTCACACCCTGATTTGGCAGTGGGATTCTTCCTCAGGTACATCTCGAGCAGCTGAGGCTCGTCGATTTGCCTTCCTTCGGCGTTGGGCCCGATCTCCACTCTTCTTCACACTTACAGGTGGCCAGATTACATGGCATTATGCCCCCCCTCGGTGGTTTCTCCTCCACGCATCACACAGACCACCATGAGATTGTTCTAGTTGAGTTGTCACTATAGTGGCTCTCACCCTTACATTCAGCTTGTACACCCCACCTGATAGGCTATTTTGGCATCCGCCGGGGATTATATTGTACTCAGTAATATATAGCCCTGATTTTTCCCCCCCCCCCAAAAAAAGAGAGAGAGAGAGAGAGAGAGAGAGAGAGAGAGAGAGAGAGAGAGAGAGAGAGAGAGAGAGAGAGAGAGAGAGACGACACCACATGTCGGGTCCCAACCATCCTCAAGGGACCCCTCGCTCTGTTGCTAGAGCAAATTTTTTCTTTATTTCTTCCACACATGCTGATACAATGATGCTAAATGTTGAGATGCTACTGATGCTGGGGGTTCCTGCGGTGGAGGCTTGGTACTTGAGAGACTAAGTGTTGGGTACTACAGGAACTTGGTGCCTAGTACTGCGGTGTACTTTGGTACTGCTGGTGCTTGGTATTGCAAGTACTTTGGGTACTGAAGGTACTTGGGTGCTAAGGATACGAAGGTCCTGATGATCCCTACGCTGAGCTAGGCAAGAGCAAGCCAAAACGCAAGGGTGCTAGATGTTGGGAAACTGTGTAACAGACTTGGACACTCCAAGTCAAGAATCGACCGCGACAACACCAAATAACCACTTCAAAACAGTTCATAGTTCACAATTGATTTACACTGGCCCGGTGGAGTTCGGTGCCTAGAGATATTGGGCCCGAAAAATGGCGCCCCTTTCGGTATTTCTTTTTGTATTAATGTGAGTTCAAAGTACAAGAGTGGTTGGGTCTCACTCTCAGACTCTGCGTCCAGATGCTCTGCCGAGTGGGAGCCCAAACCACTTATTTATTTGTTTACAAGCGATGCTCAAAAGCAGAGCCCCAAAAGTTGCCCTCTTTTTAAAAATAAAGCAATTTGTCTCATAAGCCTTGCTTGAAAATTAAAGCAAAGTTCAAAAGCTGCCCAAAAAAATGCGTAGAACTTCCAACTGCTTTTCCTAGCGCAAAAAGCGAAAATTCTGCCGTACAATCCAGCGTGAAACGCGCCGCGTTTTTCGGATTCTGTCGTACGGTGCCACATCATCATGTCTGCGGGAATTCCGTGTTTCACGAGCTTGCCCTGCTCCCCACGGGCTTGCCCTGCTGCCCATATGGCTATGTGTGTTCGTCACCATTTTGTGACATACCCCTCTCTTGAAAGCATTGTAATCACCCTCGATTACACTTGCAAAACAGACAGAGGCCATAAACCGTCTTAGCAGACACTGACTGTTAGTACCTACGCACTAGGAACACACATCTAGCACATGTACCAATCGACAGTCACATCACACGACATCACAGGACATCACTAGACATCACAGGACATCACTAGACATCACAGGACATCACATGACATTCAACATTCATTCGGATCGTAGACCATGATTTATCGGCAATGTAGCTAGCAATCGCATCTAGATACAGTCGGGACCTCATCGATGCCTGATTGACTAACCCCTATTGCAACCATGTCTATTCGAGATCAAGTAGACTAAAGTGCTGCAGTCATTTCTTTTATCAGTTCCTGTACTTAAAAAGAAGTCAAGAACAAATCAGTTTCATATTCAGGAATTCCATTTCATAAAGTCATACAACAGAATAGTGTCAGCTCTCAGTATCCCTGAAGCTCAAAGAGACATCAGTGACTCAAGTATCAAAATCGAGGCATCTGTTGACAAAGGAGCGGAGTAACTCCCCTCTTGTTCATTCCACTGCACCGGATCTTCGGCCAAGCCTAATTCTGGGTTCCATTTGGAGTAGACTATGCTAAACCAAAAGCTTTTAGGTAAAGTTTCACAATCTGAGGAGTATCTGCTAGGTCCTCCTCCTCCATCCATTTCGCATCCAATGCAGGATAGTTCTTGAACTTAACCAAGAATTGCCTTCGGACTTTACCTTTATTCTTCGTGTCCCTATGTGCCAAAATCTGTTCTTTTCTTCCACTTCGGGTTGCTCATCAGGCTCCCCATCATTAGGCATATCACCTTTAAAAGGTTTCAAGAGACTCACATGAAATGCATTGTGAATCCTCCAAGTGTCAGGTAGTTTCAGTTGGGAGGACAGATCATTGATCTTTTCAGAGATTTGGAAAGGTCGGTAGTATCGCATACTAAGCTTTGGAAAAAGCCTCTCCTTTCCCTTCTTCTTTCTCAGGCGTGCCTTCTCAAAACGTAAGAGCACCCAATATCTCTAGGCACGGAACTCCGCCGGGCCAGTGTAAATCAATTGTGAACTGTGAACTGTTTTGAAGTGGTTATTTGGTGCTGTCGCGGTCGATTCTTGACTTGGAGTGTCCAAGTCCGTTATCCTCCTTCAATTTCAAATCGCGACGATGGCGATCTGCTGCCTTTTTCTGTCGTTCTTGAGATTACTGCAAAGCCTTGCGGACCTTGGCAAACGCCGTGTCTAAGTCACGCGTATACTCATCCGCTTTAAAAATGTTATCTTTCGTGCTTAGGAAGGGTGGAACCTTCGCAGCACCTTCAACAATCTTAAATGGCGCCTTCCGTGTAGAAGAGTGTATCATGTTATTGTAGGCAAATTCCACCAAAGGTAGATACTTTTCCCATTGAGTCTTCTGATCCGAGATATAAGAGTTCAATAAATCTAAAACCACTAAATTCGCAATCTTAGATTGCCCGTCAGTCTGTGGGTGGAACGATGACGAGAAGTGCAACCGCGTGCCAATGTTCTCCCAAATTGCCTTCCAAAACAAACTCGTAAATTTGGGGTCCTTGTCGGAGACAATCGTCTCAGGCATGCCATGTAATCTGAAGATATGGGCCACAAACAGTCTCGCTGAGTGATCCGGCTTGACTGTTTTCTTCACTGGAATGAAATGAGCCTGCTTGCTAAATCTGTCAATAAAATGAGCTTGCTTGCTAAATCTGTCAATAACAGTCCAGATACCATCGTGACCACTCTGTGTTCTCGGGAGATCAAAAATGAAATCCATTGCAATACTTTCCCAGGGGCGGGTGGGTATGGGCAAAGGCTGTAACAATCCCTGTGCTTTATGCCTGTCAAACTTGACCTTCTAGCATACCAAGCAACTGCGCACAAACTCTTCCACATCCTTCTTAAGTCTTACCCAAAAGAAGTATCTCTCTACCCCTTTCATGGTGGTAGCGATGCCGCGATGACTCATAAAAGGTGGACATCGGCATCCAATCATAACCTTTTCCCTCAGTGGCTGTGTAACGCACAACATGGTTTTTCTCATCAAGTAGCGACCCCAAATGGAATATCCTGCTACTGTCTCCCCATCCCGTATCTGTGTGAAAACGTTTGCAAATCTATATCTGTGGCATACTGATCGACCATATCCTCGAAGCTCCTATGATGCATCGCGAAAATAGCCAGAACCAACGGCTTCTGAGACAAAGCATCTGCCACCACATTCTTCTGTCCCTGCACATGGACAACCTGGAAGTGAAACTATGACAAGATGTTCGCCCACCGCATCTGCTTTTCCAATAGCTGCTTCTGTGACAAGAAGTAGCGCAAACTCTAATGGTCTGTAAAGACAGTAAAATCCGCTCCGAGTAGGTAAAATGCGGCCATTGAGTAAGAGCATGGATAACCGCCAAAGCTCTTTCTCATAAATGTGTGCTGTCATTTCCGGTCTTCAGAACAATCGGCATGTTGCTAATTGGACTATTTTCTTAAATATTTTTAATGATTAATTTCTTTTTCTAGGATATTTTATTGTGTACACTAAGAACTGTTAAAAGATTGTAGCTACAGGAAGTGCCATCAAGAACGGACAACTCTGATGTGTCATTTGATGGGTGACGGTAAACATCGCGAAGGAGTTTTCGTAAGTTCGGCGGAAAGGGCCGAGTTACGAGTGCCCCTGATGCGTCACATGATGGGTGACGGGTGCATCAGTAAGGGGGCATTCCGTAGGCTAAGGAGGAAATCCGAACTGAGTAAGAAAATACGCGTAAGAACGCAAGCACAAGAATAAAGATGGGTTCAATGAAGCTTTTTACGAAAAGCAGGAACATTCGCGGGAGGGCAAATGCTTTTCCGTGAGGAGTCTGTGTCTGCATTGCATCTGTGCCCGTGTTCTGCACCCGGGGACGCCTGGAATGTGTTCGTGTAGCATTGTTTTCACTAACTAAGTGAGTTTTTAAAGTTTGAATAGGTTCACACTTTATTTTATAAAGTGGCCGGTCACTTTTAAGTGACCAGCCCTCTTATAATAAAATAAAGCAAGGCTCTTTAAAAACCCAGCGCTAATAAGCTACACATGGGCTGAAAACAGCGAGCTCTCTCTCTCCTCTCTCTAGAAGTGCCAGAGCTTCTGCTTTTTGTGACCTATTTCCGCCGGGTGCCCGGGGCTATAAAAAGGCAGCAAGCGTTCCAGTTTTATGCACGCCGGGAGCAGCAGAAGGAGTTAGCGCTGAAGATTCTGGAGCAAGTGCTGGCGACGGAAATTTGCAAGTGTTCGTGTGACGACTGAGTACGGAGGTCGCCTTTCCGAGCAAGGAGCGACAGGTATAATGTGTTGATACGCATTGATAATTGTTGCTTTGTGTGGTTTGTTTTGTAGGAATCTCCCTTCTTACGGGAAAGCCCCTCACGGGAAGTACGGCTTCACGCCTAAGTCCCTTACGGGAAAGTACGGCTTCGCGCCTAAGTCCCTTACGGGAAAGAACGGCCTTGTGCCCAAGCCCTTTACGGGAACGCACGACCTTCGGGTCTAAGATTACAGAACGGAGGGGTTTCCTCGGGTTCTCGTGCTTGTATATGAATTCTCCTTGGATAAAGAATACTCTTGACGGGGGGGGGGGGGGGGGGGACCAGCCCATCTTCTGGTCCCCAATGCTGTGTCGATCTTCTCCCTTCTCTCACATTTGCAAAGTATTTTATTTTTCAGATTTCTAAGTGCTCGTGTACGCTACCCGTGACAGTGGTATCAGAGCTCGGACTCCTCTCTTTCTCTGCAAAGAAGGACGATTCCGGGAAGAACGGGAAGAACCATGTCGAGCCAAGGGAGAAGCGTTGAAGAGGAGCTTCAACAAGTGCGACCTCAGCTTGCGGATTCAACAAATCTTACTATTGCCAGATATCCAAAAGCTCTTGGGCGGAATGAAGAGAATGAATGGAACCGATGCAGCCGGGCATCTAGACCACACTGTTGGCGTGAGACCACAGGAGGAAAGAGAAGAAGAACGTGCTGAGGTGCACAAAGGATCTTCGGATCGGAATGAACGGCCTACTTCAAGGAAAGGCCAGGAAAAAGTGCTCTCGTTGCTAGACGAGAGCAAGGACATCTCTATCTCATCTCCATGTTACTCTCCTGATTATACTTCTACTTCTCGATCATATCGTCAGAAGAAGGAAGCCGCTACTACTACTACCCTACATCAACCTAAAGATAAGCCACGATTCAAGAAGCATGGTCGCATGTCTCAACATCGCATGAGAGTCTTCAAATCGGGCGACAAGGACATCAAGTTCGAAACCTACAACGGACGGACAGATATCTCCAAAGCACTCTCCTTCATCAGATAGTTTGAAGTCGCCTTTACCAACGGGCACTTCACAGAAAGATCCAAATTACGCCATGTGGGGATGCACCTCAAGGAAATGGCAAGTAATTGGTGGTTAGCCAAGATTCTGGAAGGTTCTCAGGCCAGAACTTGGGAGAGATTCAAATCTGAATTTTATGAACAGTTTCTTCCGCCTGACTTCGAGTAGGACATACGGAAGGATTGGGACTGGCTCGCCCAGAAGGAACATGAGAGAGTCACGACCTATGTGGACAAGTATTGGTCGGTTCTTCTGAAGGTCACTCCCTTCATGAAGATTGCCGACGAGGAAAAGAAACGAAAGTTCGAAGCGGGTTTCCAACCGCAGCTTCGAAAGAGTATGAAAGTGTATCCGCATGACACTCTTCAGAGGATGATGGAGTCAGCAATCATTGCTGAGGATTTGCACTCAACTGGGACGCCCAGAAAAATGGAGCATAGCACTTACCGTGCAAGACAAAGAGGGGTCTACGATGACCAAGGGGGCCAAGGAAGAAAACATCCTCCATCTAGGGACCATGATCATTCTAAGAAGCCAGAGGGCAATGGCAAGCGAACTAAGTATCTCTCTCCTACTCAACTCCAAACCTTCAGAGAGGAAGGAAGATGCTTCTACTGTGGAGAGAAAGGACATATGAAGCCGGACTGCCCTCTAAAGCAGCAACGACAAGAACAAGCCTCCACGAGGCAAGATAAAGCAAGGAAGGAACCCGCTCCACCAAGCTCGAACTCAATTCCAGATGTTCAAGGAAACACAGCAACGGAGAAAGGGAAGCGTCAGCTTTTGAAGGGGTGGGGGTCTCTGAACAACCAGCGAGTACTGATTCTTTATGATCCAGGATCCACGGATAACTTCATCTCCCTGGATAGTGCAGAACGTTTGTGCCTCACACTGGCTCAGCTTGGCACACCGGTTACATCCGGATCGGCATTCGAGGGGTTGACAACCAATGCAACTCCCGTGCAAGGACAACTCAATCTTCGGACTGGCGAGTACAAGGACCGCAAATCATTTTTGATGGCACCCATCGAGGGATGTGATATCATCTTGGGTATGCCATGGCACTTCCACATGACACCTGTCCCCGATTATGTGGAAAAGACCCTCACTCTTGATCATGGGGGTAAGAAAATAAAGATTCATGCTTATGTAGGAGATTGGTAGTTCCCAATTGTAAGTCATATCTCCATTAAGAAAGAAATGAAGAAGTGTGTTTCTGCTTACTTGATTTTTGCACGTGAGAAGGATAAAACTAGTGGGGATTCTCTCTCTAGTTTGGAAATTAAGCGTTTTCAATTTATTGAAAAGTACAAAGATTGTTTCACGGAAACACTCCCTGATGAACTACCTATGGTACGCCCGGAAGATCACCGCATAGATCTCATACCGGGTAGCTCGCCTCCCAATCAACCCCCTTATCGGGTGAGTCTTGCTCAACAAGAGGAAATTTTGAAGCAAGTCAACGAGCTTCTAGAGAAAGGGTTAGTACGGCCAAGTGCTTCACCCTACTGCTCTCCAGTTCTACTGGTGCAGAAGAAGGATGGCACGTTTCAAATGTGCATAGACTATAGGTCTTTAAACAAGATCACGATCAAGAATCGCTTTCCGATCCCTCGGATTGATGATATACTTGATAAGTTGCAGGGTGCAAGTGTCTTTAGTTGCATAGACTTAAAGAGTGGGTATCATCAGATACGGATCGCCCCTGAGGATGTCCATAAGACTGCTTTCCGCACAACCTTTGGACTATATGAATTTTTGGTAATGCCTTTCGGCTTGACCAATGCTCCTGCGACGTTCAATCGCATGATGGACCGCATTTTCAGCCCGTATCGATCTTTTATGGGAGTATTCTTTGACGACATACTCATCTTCTCTAAGTCAGAAGAGGAACACCGGAAGCACTTGGACCTAGTGTTTCAAGAATTGCGAAAGCATGAGTTGCATGTGAATGCAAAGAAGAGCGAGTTCTTTCTCTCATAGATACACTATCTTGGCCATATAGTTTCTCACAATCAAGTGAGTATGGATCCTGCCAAGATCCGAGTGGTAGAAGATTGGCCTATTCCCACTACGGTACATGATGTACGTAGGTTCCTGGGATTATGTTCGTATTATCGAAGGTTTGTCCGAGGATTTGCTCATGTAGCAGGACCACTTTATGATTTGACAAAGAAGAAGATTCCTTTCAGATGGGGATCGAGACAACAAGGAGCTTTTGATCGGCTCAAGTACTTGCTAAGCCATGGACCTATTCTGATAGTGCCTGACTGAAGGAAACCATTTGAGTTTCACTGCGATGCTTCAGGCGATTGCATCGGAGCAGTGCTAAACCAAGAAGGCGATGCAGTGGCCTACGAAAGCAGACGGCTTAAGGATGCAGAGTTGCATGCATCAATCTACGAAAAGGAACTCACGGCTGTGATTCACGCCTTATCCAACTGGAAGCACTATCTTCTAGGAGCGGATTTTGTGATCAAGACTGATCACCAGAGTTTGCGGTATTTTCTTACGCAAAGGAAACTATCTGAGAAGTAGATGAGATGGGCAAACTTTTTGTCTATGTTTCACTTCCAGATCCTTCACACGGCTGGGAGTAAGAATGTGGTCACAGACGCATTGTCTAGGCGGCCAAGGGTGAACGCTATCACTTCGGTGTATCACCAAGAATTAGAAGCACTACCGGATTTGTATCCGAATGATCCAGTCTTCTCCACCGTTTGGGGAAAGCTACATCGTGGAGAGAATGAGTTTTCCTATTCCATTTGGGACGGTTATCTCTACCACCATCAAGCCATATGTGTGGCGGAACCATTAAGAAAGAAGATCATGGATGAAGCACACGCTTCGCCTTATGCGGGTCATCGGGGTATTCTCCCTACGACCTTAGCAATGGAAAGATATTTCTTTTGGCCTAGCCTTTAAGCAGACATTGATAAGTATGTCAGGGAATGCTTGGTTTGCCAAAAAGTGAAGTATGATCGGCATAAGACGCCTGGGTTGCTACAACCGTTGTATGTGCCTAATGAACCTTGGGAAAGTATTGCCATGGATTTCATCATGGACCTCCCTAGAACTCAGACTGGAAATGACGCGATCTGGACCAATGTGGACAGGTTTAGCAAGCAAGCACACTTTATACCAGTCAAGAAAACGATCAAAGCAGATCATATGGCTAGGGTGTTTCTGGAACAGATCTTTAAGCATCATGGAATGCCTAAGTCTATTGTGAGTGATCGAGATCCTCGCATGACAGGAAATTTTTAGCGTGCCTTGATGGATAATCTTGGTACGAAGTTGAATTTTTCATCTGCCTACCATCCTCAAACGGACGGGCAAAGTGAGATAGCCAATTCCACAGTATTGGATATGTGAAAAGCTTATGTGTCAGACCGGCAATCTGACTGAGAGAAATATTTGCCTCTTGTCGAGTATGCGTATAACAATACCATACACTCATCGACGGGGAAAGCACCTTTTGAGATTCTCTATGGTAAGCCTTTGCTTCCACCGATCCTTTTAACTACTAAGGATAAGATCTTTGCAGCAGATGAATTTGTCCGGGATTTGGACACAGCCTACGGGCAAGTTAGGAGAGCTATTCTACGCTCTCAGGAAAAGCATAAGAAAGCTGTAGACAAGCACAGGAGGAATCTAGACTTAACAGTCGGACAGTTAGTCTTACTCAAGTTTGAGAAGGCAAGACTTAAGAAACAAGCGTCTCATAAGGGGAAGGTGGTAAAACTTTCTACCCGTTATTATGGGCCGTTTAAGATCACTGAGCAAGTGAATGATGTCACCTTCCGATTAGAGCTACCGCCTAATTGGAGGATCCATAATGCGTTCCATGTCAGTTTACTCCGGCCGTATGTGGGACCGCCTCCGAGACAGCCAAGTGCTGAGGAACCTCCTGAGGTTGATGAAACAGAAGAAATACTCCAACCGGAGCAGATAGTAAGTCATCAGGAGCGGCCCCTCGAGTCCGGAAAAATAACACGGAAGTATTTGGTTAAGTTTAAGAACTATTTGAATCTAGATGCTCAGTGGATGACGCAGGAGGAATTAGCAGCTTATCCCGAGATACTGGAGGCATATGTCCAAGCACTACAGTTGAGGTCAACTGTTTAGAAGCCAGAGGGATGTTGCTAATTGGACTATTTTCTTAAATATTTTTAATGATTAATTTCTTTTTCTAGGATATTTTATTGTGTACACTAAGAACTGTTAAAAGATTGTAGCTACAGGAAGTGCCATCAAGAACGGACAACTCTGATGTGTCATTTGATGGGTGACGGTAAACATCGCGAAGGAGTTTCCGTAAGTTCGGTGGAAAGACTTACGGTGGAAAGGGCTGGGTTACGAGTGCCCCTGACGTGTCACATGATGGGTGACAGGTGCATCAGTAAGGGGGCATTCCGTAGGCTAAGGAGGAAATCCGAACTGAGTAAGAAAATAAGCGTAAGAACGCAAGCACAAGAATAAAGATGGGTTCAATGAAGCTTTTTACGAAAAGCAAGAACATTCGCGGGAGGGCAAATGCTTTTCCGCGAGGAGTCTGTGTCTGCATTGCATCTGTGCCCGTGTTCTGCACCCGGGGACGCCTAGAATGTGTTCGTGTAGCATTGTTTTCACTAACTAAGTGAGTTTTTAAAGTTTGAATAGGTTCACACTTTATTTATAAAGTGGCCGGTCACTTTTAAGTGACTAGCCGTCTTATAATAAAATAAAGAGAGGCTCTTTAAAAACCCAGCGCTAATAAGCTACGCATGGGCTGAAAACAACGAGCTCTCTCTCTCCTCTCTCTAGAAGCGCCAGAAACAGCTCTCTCTCTCTCTCCTCTCTCAAGAAGCGCCAGAGCTTTTGCTTTTTGTGCCCTATTTCCGTCGGGTGCCCGGGCCTATAAAAAGGCAGCAAGCGTTCCAGTTTTATGCACGCCGGGAGTAGCATAAGGAGTTAGCGCTGAAGATTCTGGAGCAAGTGCTGGCGACGGAAATCTGCAAGTGTTCGTGTGACGACTGAGTACGGAGGTCGCTTTTCCGAGCAAGGAGCGATAGGTATAATGTGTTGATACGCATTGATAATTGTTGCTTTGTGTGGTTTGTTTTGCAGGAATCTCCCTTCTTACGGGAAAGCCCCTCACGGGAAGTACGGCTTCACGCCTAAGTCCCTTACGGGAAAGTACGGCTTCGCGCCTAAGTCCCTTACGGAAAAGAACGGCCTTGTGCCCAAGCCCTTTATGGGAAAGCACGACCTTCGGGTCTAAGATTACAGGACGGAGGGGTTTCCTCGGTTTCTTGTGCTTGTATATGAATTCTCCCTGAATAAAGAATACTCTTGACGGGGGGGGACCAGCCCATCTTTTGGTCCCCAATACTGTGTCGATCTTCTCCCTTCTCTCACATTTGCAAAGTATTTTATTTTTCAGATTTCTAAGTGCTCGTGTACGCTACCCGTTTTGTGACACGACACTCGTAAGCAATGACATGGCCTTCTTGCATTAAGACCGCACCCAGACTACGACCACAAGCATCACAATATACTTCAAATGACTTCTGCAAGTCCGGCAAAGTCAAAAGTGGTCCCATAGTCAATTTCTCTTTCAATGTCTGAAAGGAAGTCATCTCTGTGGGTCGCCACAAGAAAGGGACTCCTTTCTGTGTCAAGATATGCAAAGGAGAAGCAACCTCTGCAACTTTCGAATGAACCGCCTGTAGTACGAACACAGTCCCAAGAAGCTTCTAGCTTCATGGACATTCATTAAATCGGGCCAATCACGGATAGTCTATATCTTGGCCGGATTCATTTGCACTCCTGCTGTTGGTGACACAATGTATCCCAAAAAGGGTATCTCTAGTAGGAAAAATTCACTTCCTTTGCATTAATCACTAACTTGTGATCTCGTAATGCCTTAAAGACCTGAAGCAGATGATCTCTATGTTCTGCTTCATTTTTGGAGAAAACAATGATATCCTCAAAGAACGTGCCATCAAAGAACGTGCCAACAAATAGCCCGTACTCTCGAAAAATCCTGTCCATCATCCGGTTAAATGTCGCAGGAGCATTGGTTAAGCCAAAAGGCACACCAGAAATTCAAATAACCCAAAAGTCGTCCAAAAAGCTGTCTTGTAGATGTCTCCTGGCGCGATTTTGATATGATGATATCCACTCTTCATATTAATCCTGCTAAAGCACGAGGATCCTTGTAACCTGTCGAGTATATCATTGATCCTAGGAATCGGAAATCTGTTCTTGATGGTGATTTTGTTGAGAGCTCTATATGGTTCATAATCTCTTCGTTCTGTGCTCGGCTCACACGGTAAGGTGGCCGGTTCGGTGGTGTGCTTCCAGGAATCAGATCAATGGCATGATCTTCAGGACGAGCAGGTGGTAACTCGCCTGGTAGGCCCTCTGAGAAGCAATTGGCGTGAGAGTGGAGAAAATCTTGGCGTTCTTTATCAAGTTTAAACTTTAGACATATTTGTCCTATCCTCATCACTCAACTCTTTCATAAAGATCAAGTAAACAAACAGATTGGATTTCGTTAATTTAGAAATGGCCGAAGCCGATACAATAGGGACAGACTCGCCCTTCAGTTTAATGTCAAGTACAATGGTTCTGCCCTTCTTTGTAGTCAATGTCGCTTTCCTCGCCCGATAATTGACCACGGCGTTGTTCTTGTGGTACCAGGGAATTCCCAAGAGAACATCACAACCTTCCAAAGGCATTATGTAAAAGTCCTCATACCCCAAATACCCCTGACAATGCAACCGAAGTTTTCCAATGACAGGTGTAATGGCTACGTCCCTGCCGGGTGCCGCTAGAACTGCCTCTGCAAGTGGTCCCATCCGATTGGGAGTAACTCGAGCCGTGCCGCCAATTCCGGTGAATTGAAGCTGGCCTTGGGCTCCTCCATCAAAGAAGATCAGGGCCTCTTGGTCTTTCACTTTGCCCCAAGCTCAGCAAAGTTCTGTACTCTCGTCCATGGTGTTGGGATCGGTACCCACACAATCTGGAACCAGTCCTGTTTTTATCTTGCCTTTTCTTCCACGTTCCTCAACTGCCCTTGAACTCTGAGGCCTTTCGTCGTCCTTGTCATTCTGTTCTTTCTGTGCCTTTTTAGGGCACTTCGCGGAGATATGTCCATGTTCCCCGCATCCAAAGCACTTTCCCTCCCTGATGAAGGGAGCTCTCTCCTGAGGAGTAATCTTGGGTCGTGCATCTTTCTTTTCTGGGTTGCTCTTCCTCTTTCTACTTTCATTTGCTGAAGTCTGTTCGGTTCGTTGTGTCATGACCTCATCGGTGGGGTAGGTCAGACTGCTAGAGTGAATGGCAAAACCCCGTTTCGTATGACTCATCAACTCCTGAATAGAAGCTGACTTCTGTTCCAAGCAGTGATCTCAGATCTTTGTAGGTAGCCCAAGGTAAACCGCTCAATTTGTTCTCTGAACGAGTTCTTCTTGAATGAAGAGACGGGTAGAAAAGAGCTCCAGAATCTCTCGCAATAAGCGGTCACTATATCTTTCTTGGTTATCCGAAGATGGTTCCAAGCAGCTCGTATATTGCGTTCATACTCTTGAGTCAGCCAAGAAGAAATAAAAAGATTTTTAAATTTCATCCATTTAACTGGCGCAGTCTTGTTTAAAAGAAGCGTTGTCACGTGACACATCCAACCCTATGACAAGCTACAGCATGACTAGGGTTCAGTTCCGTCAAGTCAATCTAGAATAGGAAGTGATCTGGCACTTTTGTGAGTCTGTTCGCAGACCGTGCATGACCAGTCACTTAGATTAGATGCATATCCTCCGGTTGCACACAGCATGATCATAAGCATTCCCATCAGAATCCATCAGGGGAATTTTCCAGTGCAATAAACCAATTTCTCTATTTTTGACATTTTCACTTATTATTTTTAAGTGACTTTTGTTGGAAAGTAGGTAGGGCAATTTTGCTAAGTTTTATATAAGCAAACCTAGCGCTAGCACTTTCTGGCAGAAGAGGCAGCAGGAGCACCTTGCTCAACAGGCAACTTCTCAGCAGGACACCCCCGAATAGCCTAGCGTTTTTGCCCCACGGCGGATTGGCTAGCGTTTTGACAATTACTCAGATCAGCCTAGCGTTTTGCTTCTGCATCAGCTTGGCGACCTCAGATTGTGCAGATTCCCTAGCGCTTTTGCAGCAGGACAAGAAACAGCCCTAGCGTTTTTGGTTTGCATAACAACCCTAGCGTTTTTGCAGATCATCACGACAAAATCAGCCATAGGACCAGTGTTTTCAGTTTTCAGCCCTTAGACTCAGCAGAACAACCCCCAAACTTCGCAGATCTCACCTTCCCGCAACAGTTCCTCGCCGCATGGTGGGATCCATCGAAGTTTGCAGTTTCAGCCCGGAAAACACAGATTTCAGCATCTGCATTTGTCACGAGGACGTGGCAGCTGTTAACTATGTCACGAGGACGTGGCAACTGATAACTTTAGTTGTTGGTTTCTTTCCAATGGGTTTTGTTTTATTTTTGAGACCCTCTTTTTGAAGTAGCAAACGGTCGGACATTGTATGGCCAATGTGAACGGTAGTTTCACCCGCAGACAGGAAGTGGTCGGCACTGGAATTCGTATAGTAAGAGGATGTCTAGGCTCAAAGCAAGATCATATAGGTCCCCCCGTTGCGTGGATACTAGGAAGTGAACTCAATAAAGGCATAAAGTCAAGGTGGGACTACCAACTGAAAGTATCTGATAGTTGGGCCACATTGCACTTTTGGATGCGGTCCCAATGAGGATAGATGGTCAGAAGACCATTGGGAGCCCAACGGAATCATTTTTGAAAATTTAGGGAACTGCTATTTTGGGCTGTGAAATGTGTTCGCGTCATTACCTCCGGTATGACTAGGGGAACATTTTACAACTCTGCCGCAAAGTCAACTGAGCAACCAGTCGGGAGATTTTTAGGTGGCAAACCCGAAACGGGAAAAAGCTTGTAAATGCGCCAAGTGGCATATTTCTGTGCGCCTGCCTCATGCAGAAGAAGTGGCGCTGAATTTTAAGCTGGGAGGAGGCCTCATTTGCATTTTGTCACAGGTTAAGAGCTATGGAGTGCTTTCTTTCCCTCTCATGTACAGTGTGGTGCTAGGAGTGATGCCCTACACGCTACACACTTCTCTCTCTCTCTCTCCTACGTGCAATTATGTGATCCCTCACAAGAGGGATCTTCATTTGACTGATATATTGCTGTGTGGGTTCATGCTTTTGTGCTGAGGCAAGAGCCTCCTTGAGCAGGACCAGGGTAGCTATTTGCCACTCCAAAGCAGGCACCGGTGAGGGTCATAACCTCACCGTACAGGTGCAAATTCAGCGCTGTGTATGCACAGAAAATTTACTGTTTTTCAGCCACACGAACGCCAGAACCCTTGGGAATTGTGCCCCACTGGCAGAGGACAGCTAGGGGACTGTTTGGGGCTGAAAACAGGGGCAAAACCAGTAAATATAGCGAGCTGAATTTACTGTTTTTGGGCACGAATCAGAGGGTTTACGCAGTGTAAGTGAGATCCAGCAGGGGAATTGATTTCGCGCAAGTTTTGGGGTTGTTATGCTGTCGAAATTTCGCCAAATCAGGTAGTATCTAGCGGGATACAAGTAAAGGATTCTTTGTAATTTACCCTCCTAAAGAATAAAGAAATACCGAAAGGGGCGCCAATTTTGGGGCCTACTGGTTGTCGGCGTCTGCTAGGAGCATTCTAGCTTCCGAGCCGTGTGTGTACTTAAGTGTTAATCCTCGTTGCAGGTTACCTTTGCAAAGTGATCTCTGTGTGTGTCTAAAGTAAAGAATTCCGGGTGAAAGCCAACGCCTACCGCCCCACGGGCCGGTTTCAGCGTTTTCAGCGCGTCATCGTCGCATCGTCGCCATCGACATCGTCACCGACAGAGAGTCAGAATTCAGCAGATAAAGATTTGCAGATTTCAGCCCTTAGCATTCTCAGATTTCAGCCCGTCTCGTCGTTGTCCTCATCGTCGTCGACATTGTCGGCAAGTCCAAGCATTGTAGAGATTTGTGCAATCATAAGTAGACCGCTCTCGCCATAGAGAGATGGGCCTTCGGAGGAGGGTTTTACAACGTCTCTGGTGTCGTATTCTCTTCTCTATCTCTCAATCTCATGCACTTCCATTCACAGTGTCCATTTACTTTGTTTGTGTTCATTGCACTCTCTCACTAAAGGAACGGAAGGCTCTCCCTTTCGTAAGTAAAAGGAACCCTTGAGCACAGTTCGGAGCACTCATCTTGAGCAAAGTTGAACATTCATTCCGCTGCACCTTACATTGGTATCAGAGCCTTGGCAGTGTTCAGTATCACTCAAGGAAAGAACCACAAGAACCACATAATTTATTTGCTTGTTGAGGTCGCACGAACCCAAGTTCACTTGGGCGTGTCGATTCCTAATCGTGTTTTTGAAGATTGACAGGAATCCCAGGAAAGAAGGGCTTGTCCAGCCTCCCCTTGTGCCTCTTTTCACTCATTGAGAGCGGACTGTGCACTTAGCGGCCGGCCAATCGACGTGAGGTGGGAAAAAGTAACCTTGGTGTGAGCGGACGGCCGCCAAGGGGTGTGCCCGTGGAAAGGAGTAGAACTCGGGTTAAGAGAAGATCCTTCTCAAACACAGATTGCAAGCGAAAGAAGAACCTCAAGAACTTCAAGAACCCATGACCCTCAAGAACTTCAAGAACCCAAGACCCTCAAGAACCAAGAACCCAAGACCCACAAGAACCCAAGTTCCTCGTGAACTTAAGAACCAAAGATCACAATGCATGGTCATCACCCGAAGCGGAATGGATACTTCGCATGGAGGTCATTGGCATGAAAGTAGTGAAGAAGAATTTCTTCACCATGGAGGTTTTCCTGACCCTCTCCCCACGTCATCTACGCCCGGGATTGCACCAAATTCTATGGAGGCGATGGTCAAGTCGATGTTGGAGATGATGGCACAACAACAAGAAACGACTTGTGTGGCGATGGCACAACTAGAAAGAAAAGCAGAACAACAAGAAGCGACTTGATTGCTTTGGAACGCGAGCGCGATGCACGAAAAGAAAGAAAAGCACAAAGAAAGGAGGAAGGCAAAGCAAGACGAGCGGCCTTGGAGGCCGATTGTGAGGTTCAAAGGGACCTCCGCACTCAAGGATTGGTTCGACGGGTTATTGCCTTGAAGTCCGTGTCACGAGGACGTGGCAATTGCTAACCTTAGTTGTTGGTTTCTTCCAATGATTTTTGTTTTATTTTTGAGACCCTCTTTTTGAAGTTGCAAATGGTCGGACATTGTATGGCCAATGTGAACGGTAGTTTCACCCGCAGACGGGAAGTTGGTCGGCACTGGAATTCGTACAGTAAGAGGATGTCTAGGCTTAGAGCAAGATCATACAGGTCCCCCCCGTCGCACTTAGCAAGTTGGTGGATACTAGGAAGTGAACTCAATAAAGGCATAAAGTCAAGGTGGGATCACCAACAGAAAGTATCCGACAGTTGGGCCACATTGCACTTTTGGATGCGGTCCCAATGAGGATAGATGGTCAGAAGACCAGCGGGAGCCCAATGGAAGCATCTCCTAAAATTTAGGGAACTGCTATTTTGGGCCACGAAATGTGTTCGCGTCATTACCTTCGGTATGACCAAGGGAATATTTTAGTACTCTGCCGCGAAGTCAACTGACGCACCGGTTGAGATATTTTTAGCAGGGAAAGCCCAAACTCGGAAACTGGGCGATGTGTCAGCTTGTGAGCGATTCTGCCACTCTGGGAGGCAAAAACGAGCTGCATATCAACAAAGGGGGCGCCATTTTCAGCCACAGGCGGATTGCAACAGGTACAGAAGCTATGGAATGCTTACCTTGCCCTCTATGCACAGTATGGTGACGGGAGTGATGCCCCGCACGCTACATACTGCTCTCTTTCTCCCCTACGTGCAGTTATGTGATGCCCCACAAGAGGGCTACTCATTTGACTGATGTACAGTTGTGTGGGTTCATGCTTTTGTGCTGAGGCAAGAGCCTCCTTGAGCAGGAACAGGGGTAGCTAACTGCTGCTCCAAAGCAGGCACTGGTGAGGGTCATAACCTCACCGTACAGGTGCAAAATCAGCGCTGTGTATGCGCTGTAATTTGACTGTTTTTCAGCCATACGGACGCCAGGATCATTGGGAATCGTGCCCCACTGGCAAAGGACAATTAGGGGACTGTTTGGGGCTGAAAACAGGGCAAAAACCAGTAAATACAGCGTGCTGAATTTACTGTTTTTGGACAGGAATCAGAGGGTATACGACAGTGCAAGCGAGTTCCAGCAGGGGAATTGATTTCGCGCAAGTTTTGGGGCTGTTATGCTGCCGAAATTTGGCCAAATCAAATGGTATCTAGGTGGATACACGTGAAGGATTCCCAGGACCTTACCTTGTAATTTACCCTCCTAAAGAATAAAGAAATACCGAAAGGGGCGCCAATTTTGGGGCCTACAGGTTGTCGGCGTCTGCTCGGAGCATTCTAGCTTACGAGCCGTGTGTGTATTCAAGTGTTAACTCCCGTCGCAGGTTCTCTTTGCAAAGTGCTTTGTGTGTGTGTTTAAAGTAAAGAATTTCGGGTGAAAGCCAACGCCTACCGCCCTACGGGCCGGTTACATGGTTCCATTGCCGGGATATCAATCACTTTTTCCTCAAAGAGTGAGCCTGGATTGTTCAGGGTAAAGACACACAGTGCAGGAATACGGGATTACACTATGGCCGACAAAGGGAATGGAATTATGGAAGAGGGTTCCTCTTCACAGGACAAACAGGAAATTCCGCATGTACGCCCCGCTAAAAAGTGGTCAAATTAGGGCTGATTTTCTGCTGCGTTTTAGGGTTTGCAAGTATGAACCAAGATGAGATAGGGAGAGGTCTCACGGTGGTAGATTGGCCACTTGATCTTCTGCGGGAGTGATGTGGGTCTGCCAGGTGACATGCTGCTTGCCGATTCTCTGAGGCGATTGCTTGGATTCTATGACGCATTGGTAAATCATCTTGAAATTTGAGCTTGCTTGGTCGTGGGTGGTACGTCAGGTTGTGGAATTATGCTCGTTTGCAGAGGCAAGAGCCTTTTGCATACGTAAAAGTTAAGGGACAGGTTGCAAGATGCTATGGTGAAGTTCAAGAACTATCCACCTATGGATGCAAAGTGGATGGAAAAGCATGAACTGTCAGAGTCACCAAATGTATTGCAGCTTTACCTTGAGGCCTTTGGGTTAGAGTCTACGTATGCCCCAACCCAATGTTTGCAAAGGAGGGGTAATGATAGAGCTAGCACATCAAATGTACTCATGGATTCAGTGCAACATCAGTGTACAGTTTGACAAAAGTATGAAGGTCTCATTAAGTCATTTGTACATATGTTTTGACAGTCTTTCTTGCGGATACATGCGATGATAAAAGAGTGCTAACAACACAAGATCATCAGTGGCATGTATTTATGGTATGCAATCGAGGACGTTTGCGATTTCAAGAGGGGGGTATGTCACGAGGACGTGGCAATTGCTAACCTTAGTTGTTGGTTTCTTCCAATGATTTTTGTTTTATTTTTGAGACCCTCTTTTTAAAGTTGCAAATGGTCGGACATTGTATGGCCAATGTGAACGGTAGTTTCACCCGCAGACGGGAAGTTGGTCGGCACTGGAATTCGTACAGTAAGAGGATGTCTAGGCTTAGAGCAAGATCATACAGGTCCCCCCCGTCGCACTTAGCAAGTTGGTGGATACTAGGAAGTGAACTCAATAAAGGCATAAAGTCAAGGTGGGATCACCAACAGAAAGTATCCGACAGTTGGGCCACATTGCACTTTTGGATGCGGTCCCAATGAGGATAGATGGTCAGAAGACCAGCGGGAGCCCAATGGAAGCATCTCCTAAAATTTAGGGAACTGCTAATTTGGGCCACGAAATGTGTTCGCGTCATTACCTTCGGTATGACCAAGGGAATATTTTAGTACTTTGCCGCGAAGTCAACTGACGCACCGGTTGAGATATTTTTAGCAGGGAAAGCCCAAACTCGGAAACTGGGCGATGTGTCAGCTTGTGAGCGATTCTGCCACTCTGGGAGGCAAAAACGAGCTGCATATCAACAAAGGGGGCGCCATTTTCAGCCACAGGCGGATTGCAACAGGTACAGAAGCTATGGAATGCTTACCTTGCCCTCTATGCACAGTATGGTGACGGGAGTGATGCCCCGCACGCTACATACTGCTCTCTTTCTCCCCTACGTGCAGTTATGTGATGCCCCACAAGAGGGCTACTCATTTGACTGATGTACAGTTGTGTGGGTTCATGCTTTTGTGCTGAGGCAAGAGCCTCCTTGAGCAGGAACAGGGGTAGCTAACTTCTGCTCCAAAGCAGGCACTGGTGAGGGTCATAACCTCACCGTACAGGTGCAAAATCAGCGCTGTGTATGCGCTGTAATTTGACTGTTTTTCAGCCATACGGACGCCAGGATCATTGGGAATCGTGCCCCACTGGCAAAGGACAGTTAGGGGACTGTTTGGGGCTGAAAACAGGGCAAAAACCAGTAAATACAGCGTGCTGAATTTACTGTTTTTGGACAGGAATCAGAGGGTATACGACAGTGCAAGCGAGTTCCAGCAGGGGAATTGATTTCGCGCAAGTTTTGGGGCTGTTATGTTGCCGAAATTTGGCCAAATCAAATGGTATCTAGGTGGATACACGTGAAGGATTCCCAGGACCTTACCTTGTAATTTACCCTCCTAAAGAATAAAGAAATACCGAAAGGGACGCCAATTTTGGGGCCTACAGGTTGTCGGCGTCTGCTCGGAGCATTCTAGCTTACGAGCCGTGTGTGTATTCAAGTGTTAACTCCCGTCGCAGGTTCTCTTTGCAAAGTGCTCTGTGTGTGTGTTTAAAGTAAAGAATTTCGGGTGAAAGCCAACGCCTACCGCCCTACGGGCCGGTTACAGTCCGAACCAGCCAAAGATGTTGGTAGTTCCTCAAGTGGCGCAAGCCGTGATTCGGACCCCAACAACCCAATCATAGAGAAGATCTAGTTCAGTAAGTATGATGGTAAGATGGATGCTACGGTTAGTCATTCTTGGTTGCATCAATTTAATGCTTATTTTGCGACAACTAAGAAGACAGGAAATAGCAAGGTTTTGACGGCAGCTATGTACCTTGCCGTTGATGCCATCTATCTGTACCACGCATGGCAAGAGGCATAGTTAGCCGTGCACCTAGAGGAAGTTGACGAATTCACGTCCCTTTCCTTCAATTGGGCTGATTTCCAAGACAAGCTCAAGGCGCGGTTTATGCCACCTCAATACCTCGCTCGATTGAAGGACGATTGGCGTACTCTCAAACAAAATGGTATGCCAGTTATGTCTTTCTCTAATCGTGTTTTGAAGCTAGGTACCCAATTACGCAAGTCGGATGATGAGCGCAAAGAGGCATTCCTTTACGGATTGGACGAGTATATCAAGTACGATGTCGAGGTGCTCGATCCAATCGACCTTAACAAGGTGGTAGCAATTGCTCTCGCACAAGACATGAAGCACAACAAGGGAAAGCCTAAGGAGAACTAGACTTCAACAAGTACCTCCCAGACTTCTCAGAATCCTCAGAATGGGAAGAACGGTAAGAATGGTAAGAACGGTAACTCTCCTAACCAATCTTCCAACAGTCTCTTAGAAAAGAACTCTTTCAATGAACCTAAGGGCAAAGCTAACACAATTTCTAAACCTAAGCTCACTCCAGATGAAAAGATAGCACAAGGAATTTTAGGAGGATACATCACGTCGGAAGAGCAAAGCACTTATTCTAAGAAAGGTCGTTGTTTTCATTGTTACATTAAGGGTCACATAAAAAGAACATGTCCTAAGCTTGAATCGAATGAATCTAAAGAATCCACAGAACCCACTTCCTCTGTCAATGCAATCAATGATAACATGAATGTGCCCCAGTTTCTCCCGACCCTCCCATTGATGAGTCTATCATGAAATGTTATATGGTCATATGACGGGGCAACGTTTTGTCATATTGTTTGACCCAGGCAGTATGCATGATGTGATTAGTCCCTCTCTTGTTGAGAGAGCACGCCTAGAGGTTAGTCAGAAATCTCCTCTTGAGGTCTCTGGCTTCGCTCCCGGTATGGACTCTCTCATCACGAAAGAGTGCCTTGATGTGGTGTTATTGTTCAACAAGTTTCTTTCCATAGAAAGTTTTTTGTCTCTCCTCTCTCAGGATGTGATATGATTTTGAGCATTTGATGGTTTCGTGAGCATAACCCTCTCATTGATTGGGGGGAAAATACATTCACTTTCAATGCCAAAAGTGACTCTCCCATTGTCATTCGTGGAGAGCAAGTTGTTCAATCTCCCTCTCTCATTTCTAATGTGCAGGCGAAGATTGAACGGATTCACTCTCTCGGTCTCGTCTTCTCCCAAGCATGACACACAAGATTTACATGATGATTTGAATGATAATGACAAGCATCATGATTTGGATGACAATGACAAGCATGATGATTTGCATGATCAAGATGTGATTTTTCACAAGCATGATAATTTGCATGAAGATGATGTGATTGTTCACAAGGATATGCGTTAGTGGATACTTTTTCTAGTGAAGCTAACCTCATTGCAGATTCGATCAAACACGAAGAATCGATCTTGGCTCTCGATCCTAGGTCCAAAGAACCCCCTCAGGAAGAACCGATCTTGGCTCTCGAGCCTCGGTCCAAAGAACCCCCACAGGAAGTACTATATGTTTGAATGATTTGTCAGCACGCATTGTTCGAGTGTTTCATTCGTGATCGTTTCCTGTATTTTAGTCAGCGTCTTTATGTGATCCCTTTTCCTAGGCATGACATATTGTACATTGAGCACGTTTCACTCATGAATGAGCACAAATGTATGCGGATTTTTCATGAAAAGCTGAAAAGTATGCATTCAAGGAAGTCACATTTCATGTCTCTTCCTTGGCACGGCACAGTTGTAGAAAGAGCACATGAAAGTATGAGCACCAAGCATGGGCATTTCCGTTGTGAATTGCCGTAGTTGATTGATTTAGATCAGCAACACAAGATTCGATCTCATTGTTTGTGTGTGTGTGGTGAACGGTTTGGCACTTTGTCTCTTTATTCATCTACATTGCATGCACAGTCTTTGAGGAAGACAATATTTTTTCCACTCACTTTACATGAAAGGGGTATATTCATGTTTTTGTGTTGGAAGTGGTTTCAGGAATTTTCAGCCGTGGAGATTCTTGAAGACGGAAGAAGCATGACTGTCGACGAAGTTGAAGCATCGAAGGAGCCACAAGAGACTTTGTGTCCCTTTCGGCGCGGCCCAAAGAAGCAAGCGTTGCAGACCTTTATGAAGTTCAAGTACCGCACGACTCACACATCAGAGTGGGCTGACGAAGAGTCCTTTCTAGGATTCCGCATGCTATTGGCGATCTCCCTCGACGCCATACAGTTCGGTACCAGTACCTCACTTTGAAAAGGAGAGGATGTCACGTGACACATCCAACCCTATGTGTCCGTGGACAAGCTACAACATGACCAACGTTCAGTTTCATCAAGTCAATCTAGAATAGGAAGTGATCTGGCACTTTTGTGAGTCAGTTTGCAGACCGTGCATGACCAGTCACTTAGATTAGATGCATATCCTCTGGTTGCACACAACATGATCATAAGCATTCCCATCAGAAACCATCAGAATCCATCAGGGGAATTTTCTAGTGCATTAAACCTATTTTTCCTATTTTTGACATTTTTCACTTATTACTTTTAAGTGACTTTTGTTGGAAAGTAAGTAGGGCAATTCTGTTAAGTTTGTATATAAGCAAACCTAGCGCTAGCACTTTCTGGTAGAAGAGGCAGCAGGAGCACCTTGCTCAACAGGCAACTTCTCAGCAGGACACCCCCGAATAGCCTAGCATTTTTGCTCCACAGTGGACTGGCTAGCGTTTTGACAAGGACTCAGATCAGCCTAGCGTTTTGCTTCTGCATCAGCTTGGCGACTCAGACTCAACAGATTCCCTAGCGCTTTTGCAGTAGGACAAGAAATAGCCCTAGCGTTTTTGGTTTGCAGAACAACCCTAGTGTTTTTGCAGATCATCGCGACAAAATTAGCCTAAGGACCAGCGTTTTCAGTTTTCAGCCCTTGGACACAACAGAAGAACCCCCAAACCTCGCAGATATCACCTTCATGCAGTTCCTCGCCGCACGGTGGGATCCATCAAAGTTTGCAGTTTCAGCCCGGAAAACGCAGATTTCAGCATCTGCGTTTTCAGCGCGTCCTCGTCGCATCGTCGCCATCGACATCGTCACCGACATAGAGTCAGAATTCAGCAGATAAAGATTTGCAGATTTCAGCCGTTAGCATTCTCAGATTTCAGCCTGCCGTCTTGTCGTTGTCCTCATCCTCGTCGACATCGTCGGCAAGTCCAAGCATTATAGAGATTTGTGCAATCATAAGTAGACCGCTCTCGCCATAGAGAGTGGGGCCTTCGGAGGAGGGTTTTACAACGTCTCTGGTGCCGTATTCTCTTCTCTATCTCTCAGTCTCATGCACTTCCATTCACAGTGTCCATTCACTTTGTTTGTGTCCATTGCACTCTCTCACTAAAGGAACGGAAGGCTCTCCCTTCCGTAAGTAAAAGGAACCCTTAAGCACAATTCGGAGCACTCATCTTGAGCAAAGTTCAACATTCATTCCGCTGCACCTTACAAGCGTGGACCACCAAGTTCGAGCATTCCCCTTAAAGTAAGAGTCAGCTCTCCGAATCTTAGAGTGCTCTAAGTAGCGTCCTCCCGCGAAAGCGATGTCAAACTGCTGTACAAAAGACAAGCCTTCGAAGCATCTCTATATCCCGAAAACGTGTCAAATTTTTAATTGATTGTCCACCTTCCTTAAACTCTCGGACCTTCTTGCTTTTATCTTCCAAAAAGTCGTACTGATTGGCTTTGTAAAAATTCTTCTTCTTTGCATAAAAGTTGCTATCGTCAGAGTCTGAACTGTTTGTAGACGAGTCGTTTGTAGAACTGTCACTCATGGGGCGAGATTTAGACTTCTTTGCCTTTTTCTTGCCCTTTCCGAAGCGTTGCTTTTTGCTTCGCCTTTTGCCTTTGTGGTCTTCTTCGCTCGAGTCAGATGAGCTAGAAGAACTGTCAGAAGAAGAAGAAGAAGAAGAAGAAGAAGAACTACTGGGTACTTCTTCAAATCGAACATGCTTCTTCTGTTTCTTTGCCTTTTCAATTGTCGATTGACGACCCAAATATCTCGGGAAGTCAGTGTCTTTCTTCTGATTTTTGCCGTGCCTTTTAGCTTTGTTTTGCGCGTCAAAAAGCTGAGCAATCCGTGCATCAACGAACTCTTCTAATTCCTTCTCTGAATATTTCTTGTGAGCAAAAGGTTTCTTGAGAGCGGGTTTCGGGGGTGGTGTTGTGGTTTTCTGCCATTGCTCATGCACTTCCTGAAAAGAAGTCTCGCTCATATATTTTGCAAATTTTGGGTCCTTTGCAAAATTGAGCATCATCTTTGTTGCATCGCCGATCAATTGACGACGCTTCATCTCTCGTCGCTCCGCCTGAGTAGGCCAAGGGGAGCCATTCTCCTTGCCGGAATCTTCGTTGTGATCCCTTGCCGCATCTCCGAATGCAGAGGGAGCCGACTGATCCTTGCGTGAAGCCATAGGTGCCGCGCCAAAAAAAAAAAAGGGATCGGATTTCTCGTAGAAGAGAAATCGGCCGTGCTCTGATACCATTGTAACGGACTTGGACACTCCAAGTCAAGAATCGACCGCGACATCACCAAATAACCACTTCAAAACAGTTTACAGTTCACAATTGATTTACACTGGCCCGACGGAGTTTTGTGTCTAGAGATATTGGCCCCAAAGACTGGCGCTCCTTTCGGTATTTCTTTTTGTATTAATCTGAGTTCAAAGTACAAGAGTGGTTGGGTCTCACTCTTAGACTCTGCGTCCAGATGCTCTGCCGAGTGGGAGCCCAAACCACTTATTTTTTTGTTTACAAGGGATGCCCAAAAGCAGAGCCCCAAAAGCTGCCATCTTTTAAAAAACAAAGAAATTTGTCTCGTAAGCCTTGCTTGAAATTTAAAGCAAAGTTCAAAAGCTGCCCAAAAAATTACGTAGAACTTCCATCTGCTGTTCCTTGCGCAAAAAGCGGAAATTTTGCCGTACAGTCCAGCGTGAAACGTGCAGCGTTTTCCGGATTCTGCTGTACAGTGCCACATCATCATGTCTGCGGGAATTCCGCGTTTCACGGGCCTGCCCTGCTACCCATATGGCTATGTGTGTTCGTCACCATTTTGTGACAAACTGCGACGACTTCGACGAGGCTGTGGGCTGATCTACTATCGTCGAGGATGGCGATGGGCTAAAAATTTGAAAATGCTGGTCCTGCTGGCTAATCTGAAAATGCTGCTGATCCACAAGGGCTGATCGCTGAATTCAGTGGTGCTTGGGCTGAAAAACGCTGATGGGAAAGGCTGAGGGAAAATGCCAAGGGTTGGCTGAAAACGCTAGGTGTTCTGGGCCGAAAACGCTGATGGCTGCTGGGTACTGTTGAGAAGAGGTACTGCGGATACTACTTCTGCTTCTCTTCTTCTGCTTCCTAGCGCTGACCATAGGCTGCCTAAATACCATGCAAAAGCTGGGTCGAGCAATGCAAGAGAGACCCCACGATTTGTATTGAGTGCCAAAGTCACTTATAACAAAATGCAATGCTAAGGTTCTTCACATGCATACACGCTGATGGACTGTATTGTGCAAGAGAGGGTATGCAACTATGACCGGCCTGGCCATGCGCGTCCCGCTAAAGGCTCACAAGGTGCGAGGCTAGGTCCTAAGCTAAGACTGATGCTAGACTGGAGCGCAAGTGTAGTGCGCAATTGACCCTTTTTCCTCAAGAAGCGAGCCTTGGTTGGTTTTTGGCGAAGACACAAGCATAGGAACTTGGAAATTACACTGTGGCTTACAGGAGCAATGACACCAGGGAAGAGGGTCCCTCCTCACATGATAGACAGGCTGTTTCTCTAGTGTTTGAGGTTGGCGAGCTTTTGCGGCAACCACTGTTTGTACCTTTTGTTGATGCGAATGCTCCACAAGGTCAAGGGTTTATGATTGGGCAACTAGACGAGGATGCATTCATGACACAATTGGTTGCTGTTGTGATTGTGTTTTCTCGGTTGGTGCAGAATCTTAGGTTTATGGAATTTTCTACAAGCTCCACCCGTGTCGAGGCAAGCTAGGCAACTTTATCATGTAGGAGAGCGCGTTGAGGCTCAAGCCCCGGTTCCTTATGCGTCCTAGCAGGGCAAGGAGCACTCGCATGTTGCGAAGTCAGTTGGGGCTCCAAGACAAACTCCTTCTGTTCTACGAGCAGGTGGTTAGGACACCATCCCAGAAGCTTTACCAGTTCTGCCAGCCACCTTCCAGAGTCCCAATGTTGGCTTCAAGGGACAGGGAGTTAACTTCCAGGCTATGTGTAAGGTTTTTCCACCACCCACAGTACATCCTCGGTATTTCGGGGGTGGATATGTGTTTCAAAGCATGGCTAGTTATGTGCCCTGAAACTAGCAGTACATGCTAGTATGCAAGGCATGATGTCCAACCCCGTGTATGGTAATACTGGCCTCCAGGAAGGGTTTCAGTGCAATCAAGGTCAGTTTGGGGTGCCACATGCTGCTTTTGGTATGGTTGGTTTTTTCGACCAGCAGCCCAGAGAACCAAAATGTCAGCGGCCATGGGGCATAGATGATCCCCACTATTGGACCCATGTTACAAACACTTCTCTATGATAATCTAGTAGTGCTGGAAAAACCAAAACCATACAAAGAAGGTGGTGCAGTTGTAAAGTTTGATACCTTCAGTGGACTTGAGGATAAGACGAAGGCTCTTACTTTCCTCCAACGATTTGTTACTGCTTATGCCGGGGGGAATTTTCACAGAGGCCTCCAAGGTCAGGAAAGCTGCCGCCTTGAAAGGAAATCCACGTTCATGGTGGACGACATTGTTGATGCAAGGACAGGCACCCATTACATGGGTTTACTTCAAGCAAATGTTTACATCTGCATGGTTGTCAAATGAATTTGAAGCCGATGTCATGACGGATTGGCAACAACTCAATGTAGCTTGTTGCAAAAGCTTAGATGAGTATCGTTGCTCTTAGTAACTTCCTACAGGTTTGTACCATTGACAGAGCAGATTGAGAAGTATTGTTGTGGGTTGCCTAAAGGGCTTAGAAACTATTGTACAAAGAACAGAGTGGCCACCCTTACTGAGCTTATGGAAGTTGCCAACACCGGTCATGCCTTGTTGAAGGGAGAGGATAGTGGATTTTAGGGCAACCGGAAAGGGGGCCAGCCAAAGAAAAACTCAGCGAAGAAGCCCTTTGCTAAAGCGACTCCTGAAGCGTCCCAAGGGTCAGAAAAGGCAGAGAAATCTAAGGACTCAACCGAGACGTCAACTGGACAAGCTAAGATACAGAAAAGGAAGCCTTTTGTGCACAAGTCGTTTGAGAAGAAGGCTTTAATAGCTGAGAACAAATGCTTCATTAGCGAGTAGCCTGGTCATTTTGCTGCAGATTGTCCACAGAGAAAGAGGCCAACTAACTTAGAGGACAAAGAGGACAAGAAAGGGAAGAAGCTCAAACCCACGGTAGGTTTAGTGCCAAATATGGTGGGTGATAGGCCGAACTCGGATGCTTGTGAGTTATGTAGAGCGTGGGGAAAAGTTAGGGATCAGACAACACTTTTTTTCTTTAATTGAGGTGCTAAGGAAAACTTCATTTCACCAGAGTTGGCTTTCAGATTGGGCATTGAAGCTGAAGAGATGGGGTACACTGCAGAGGCAGGTTTGGCATGTCGTGGCCATTCGGAGTGTGTTACTTCCATCATTGGAAAGTTACGTCTGCATATTTAGTCGTATGTGGACAAAGAGGAATTTTATATCATGCCACTGGAAGGGTGTGGTGCGTTGTTGGTATTTCCATGGATGTTTCGTGTATGTGGAGTGTTGGATGTCTTCAAGAAAAAGGTTACCTTGTAGCATAGGGGTGATACTCATAGCCACGATGTAAAGCTTAAAGGAGAGTGTGTTCCTATTGTTTCAGCTTCAACTATCACGACTGTAGTTAAGAATCATCTTTTTGCGCACTTGATTTTTGCATGTGATGTTCCAGATATGGTCGGTCAAATTTATTTGTGTTAGATAAAGAAAGGTCAGCATTTTTGCGAGAGGTTAGTGAGTGTTCTTCTTATTCATTACCGTCTCAGTTGTTGCCGGAGAGGCCTAAGGATCATGCAATAGATTTGGTGCCCAGGTTGTAGCCCACCAAATAGGCCTCCCTACAGGGTTAGAAAGAGAGTATGAGCCAAGTGGAGGAGCTGTTAGAAAAAGGGCTGATTTAACCTAGTTCTTCACCCTTTTGCTCCCTAGTGCTTTTAGTGCAGAAGAAGGACGTCTCTTGGGGCATGTGTATTGATTACCTTGCGTTCAATAAGAACATCATCAAGAACAGGTTTTCTATTCCGAGGATTGATGATATTCTTGATCATTCAGAGGGTGCTGCAAATTTCAGCAGGATAGACCTTAAGAGTAGATACGATCAGATTCATATTAGGTCAGAGGATGTGCATAAGACTCCGTTTAGAACGACATTTGGTCTATATGAGTTTCTAGTGATGCGATTTGGTCTTACAAATGCTCCTGCTATGATGGATCGGATTTTGCGCCCACATCAAAAGCCTTTTGGCATGATAGTCTATTAAAAGAATGAAGAGCAGCATAGGCGTCACTTGACTATTGTGTTCGAAGAGCTATATAACCACAGGTTGCTCGTCAATCCCAAGAAAAGTGAATTCTTCCTTGAAGAGATCCACTTTCTAGGCCACATAGTGTCAAAGGATGGTGTTCGAATGGATCCTGCCAAGGTTGAAGCAATGAAGACATGGCTAGACTTGATGAGTGTGCACGATGTCCGCAGCTTCTTGGGATTATGCTCTTACTATAGAAGGTTCATCCGGAACTTTGTTGAGATTGCTTCACCCCTACATGCTTTGCAAAAGCAAGAGTCACTTTCAAAATAGGCACAAAGAGACATCTCTCAAAAGAAAAGATGACTTTGGATTCCGTAATTGTTTTGCCATATCTTAGGAAGTTATTTGTGGTCCACTGTGATGCATGTGGCTATAGTATTGGGGCAGTGTTAATGCAAGATGGTCGGGTAGTAGCCTATGAAAGTAGAATCTTGCAAGGGCGAGAAAAGACTATGCAAATCTATGAGAAACAGCTACTGCCGTGATTCATGCGCGTTCAAGTTGGAAACACTATCCGCTAGGTGCTGACTTTTGTTGTCCAAACAGATCATCAGACCTTGTGATACTTCTTGACACAGTCAAAGTTATCGGAAAAGCATATGCGATGGGAAACATTCTCTCTATGTTCCACTTTTAGATTGTGCATGTGGAAGGCAAGAAGAAGGTTGTGGTTGATGCGTTATCAAGAAAGCCACAAATTTCAGCCGTGTCAATTCCTTATCATCATGAGCTTGATGACATGAAGGAACAATATGCCAATGATGAAGATTTCGCAAGAATCTTTGAGCAGCTGCAAGATGGACAACGCCATGAGCACTATCTCCTTAGGGACGGTTTTATGATGATGCATGGCAGACTATGTGTCACTAGGCCATTGTGACATAAAGTTATGGTAGAAAGTCATGTCCCACCGTATGTAGGGCATCATGGTATAGTTGCGACAGTGAAAGCGGTCGAGATATTTTTTTATCGGCCGACTTTGAGAAGAGATGTGATGCCTTTGGGCGAGCATGCATGATTTGCCAAAAGGTCAAGTTTGACAGGTAAAAGGCACTAGGGTTGTTACAGCCATTGCCTATTCTAGATAAGCCATGGGAAAGTATAGCTATGGATTTTATCTTTGATCTTCCAAGAAACCTTGGGTGACCCGGACTTATGGTAAGTTTTGGTTGCATTTGATGGCGTGGACTACTATAAGCATAGTAGAGGAAACCACTTGGAGAGTCCCTATAGTCTTGCTTCAACTTGGCCTACAAAGAAACTTGGAAGCAAAGCAGCCCTACATCCCGACACGGTTGGTGGTTTTCTTGGTGTGACCACCGGTCAGTCAGATGATTCAATTTCTCTCTTAAATTGAAATAGAGCAAACAAAAACTGAACGAAAGAGAGAACACTTTGCACTTGTAGAGGAGACAGAAGTGGCGGAGTTTCTCTTCAGAGAGTACTGGCTCGACTTGAGAGAGTACTTGCGTCGAGCATCCCTATCGGTATTTCTTTAATTATTCATCAAGAGATTACAATTGTGTACCCTTGCACTTGATCCAATCTACATATGAGGCTAGGCCTCGTATTTAAAGGCCCTAGGCTCTAAAAACAACCTCTAAAAGCATTTTAAAAAGAGGCTCCAAAATCTTCTGCTTGTAATGACTTCCCAAAAAGTCAACTGGCTTAATTAATTTGGCCTTTTTTATGAAGTCTAACCATTTTGATATTTTAATGGAAGTCTTAACCAGTCTGATCTTTTATGGAAATCTAACCAATCTTGATAAGCCAAAGGCTTATTCATAAAGGCCTACTTCTTTTTCATCCAGATCCTCTTGCTTGTATTAGGAGTTGCCACTTTGCAAATGTCCTGTTAGCTGTAGAAGAGCCTCATAACAAAGTTTTTCATGATATTGACTCCATAATTTTCTAGTCAAATCACCATCACTAGCAAGAAAAGATTGGGTCCCAAGATTGTCTCTTTGCTCGAACTTGGTAGTTGCCTAGGTGCAGAACTCGGACTAGCCATTAGAGTCGTCCCTCGAGTAGTATCTGTAAGGTGACGAGCTATAACGGGGAACCACCACCAGAGCTCGTCACCTTACAAGTGGTATCAGACCGTCGTGATTCCTAGGCAAGCCCAGGCGTTGTGTGGCATATATCAAGACACCTTTTCAAAACGCTGCAATAAAGCTTGTGGTGGTCAACAACGGTGGTATCTAGAAACTTTCATCGGTTTGGTAGTGGAGAAGGGTCTTGCAAAGGCATATGCTTGTCTTTGGTTGCTCGGAATGGTGTGCACTTGCATGTATCCATTCTTCATCAACAATTCTCCAAAGTTTCACGTCTTGTTTTTCACTCGGAATGTGTATGCCATGTATGTCAATTTAGTGGTGTTTCTTGTCAATCGAATACAGCTAACAATGAGGCAAATGATGCAGAACATGAAGGTTTGCTTCAAGAACGTGGTATACGACTTAAAAAATTAATTTTTCCTGTTCAGTGTCATAGATTTGCTATGTTTTGTCTGCTATAAACACAATCATATATTTTTATGTCAAAGCTTTGTTTAGCCTATCAATTGTTAGTTACTGCCATGTCAAAATTGTACAGGTTATAGACACTGCCACATACATAGTGGTCACTGGTAAGACCTTCCAAAAACATCTGTTTTGGTTCAAGTCCATGTAAACCACTTCTCACGAGGTTATTGGGTAAACCTAGAACCCAAGGTTTCGGAAGTAAACCAAAAACTCCATATGATGGTAGCTGTTTTGCCCTACATCCTATGTGTTTTGAGGGGGGGTTCATTGTGGTAGCACCAGCTTATGGGTATACCAAAACCCTTGGTTGTGAGAGAACCTAAAACTCACGGTTTATGAGTATACCACAAATTCATGGTTACCAAAAACTCTATGTCATGAGAATGGTCAATCTAGTTTGGGCTTGAGGGGGGGGATTGTTGGGTTTCTAAGCCCTGATCCAATTAAGTCTAAACTCGTGGAAACATGCTCTTATAGTATGCAGTTAAACCTCTAGTGTACATGGCGATTGCATGGGAAAGTGCATGGTGGCTAGGTCACTTATATATATATAAGACTTTTTACAAATCAATACAAGCGTTATTTTTATATTGTGCTGATCTGCTCTTCTCTCTCTCTCTCTCTCTCTCTCTCTCTCTCTCTCTCTCTCTCCCCCCCCCCCCCCCCCCCCCCCCCCCCCCCATGGGTTTCGACTGTCTCTCACTGTTTTTAGGGTTTTGTCACCTCTTTTTTGCTTCTTTTAGGGTTTCATCATTATTTTTTTAATTGTTTTTTAGGGTTTCAAAACTGTTTTTTCGCTGTTTTTTAGGGCTTCTTCACTGAGTTCTACTGTTTCTTAGGGTTTTATCACTGTTTCTTGCCGTTTTTGAGGGTTTCAAAACTATTTTTTTGCTGTTTTTTAGGGTTTCAAATATTTTTTAAAGTTTTGAAGCTGATTTTTTTGTATTTTAGGGTTTCATAAGCGTTTCTTGCTGTTTTTTAGAGTTCTTTTTATAGTTGTTTTAGTCTCTCTCTCTCTCTCTCTCTCTCTCTCTCATGGCCTCGCTCCATTGGGCTACCCATTGACCCCTTTCACATGGCCTCCCCAATGGCTATAGCCCACCTCCCTCTCAACATGAAGTTCTCGATCACCAACAAGCGGATATCAACACTTGAAGTTGAAGTGAAGGAGTGGAAGAGGAGACAACCTTTCTTCAAAAGATGGAGGAATGGAAAGAGGAGAAGAAGAACCTATGCGAAAGGATTTCTTGCGACGAAGAGCAAGCGGCTTTACAAGAAGCTACAATCCGAACTCTCCAAGGTAAACTTCTTGCAGCAAAACGTGGGCGGATTGGAGAAGGCAAAATTCAACCATCCATGATGGAAGAATTCAATACCACGAGGGAAGAAATATGGGTTATCAAGGAACATGAGGAGAAGCAGTCATGGGCCGCGGTCAATTCCGCAACACAAAAGAAAGTAGAGGAGGCTTTTGTCACCAACATGTGACTACTATCTATCCTTTTTGTTGATTTCTTTCTTATTATTGATTTATTTTCACTTTTTGGAAACACCCCTCTAGAAATCTAAGTGCCTTGCATTGCATAGCTAGTGTGGAACTGTTCAGAGGGAGTCCAGGCCTGAGGGCAAGAGAGCACTAAGGTTGGACAAGGACTATGGTTAGCCAAAGTGGAATCCTTTGCTACATAGGCTACATTTCAGTTCTTGGTGTGGCTGCAGTGTACAAAGAGGGTCAGATGACCTAGAAAGATACAATGGCAGCATCTCCTAAAATTTAGGGAACTGCTATTTTGGACCTGAAAATGTATTCGCGTCATTAGCTTTGGAATGACAAGAGGAACATTTTATTGCTCTGCTGCCAAGTCAACTGACGCACTAGTTGAGATATTTTTAGCCAAGTTGGCCAAAATCGGAAACTGGGCCAGGTGTCACTCTGTGAGCACTTCTGCCACTTTGAGGGGAGTCTACAAGAGGAAGGGGGTGCCATTTTCAACTGTAGGTGGATTGCAACAGGTTGCAAGAGCTATGGAGTGCTTCCTTTCCCTCTTATGTACAGTGCGGTGCTAGGAGTGATGCCTTGCACGCTACGCACTGCTCTCTCTCTCTCTCTCTCCCCTATGAGCAGTATGTTATGCCCCTCTAGTGGGCTTTTCATTTGACCAATGTACAGTTATGTGGGTTCATGCGCGATTGCTGAGGCAAGAGCCTCTTGCACAGGTATTGGATTAGCTAGCGGCTAATCCTCCGCAGGTACAGGTGAATTCGGAGAGATTTCACGTGCAAAATCCCGTCCGATTCAAAGGGCAAGTAGCCCTACAGGTGCAGGAGCTGGAGGTTTTGCAAAGTGTCTGTATGCGTCGGGAAAGTCATCTAATGCGTGGGGATATTGACTGTGAAGTGTCCTAGTGCAGTTATGTTGTCGAAATCGGGCCAGAACAGATGAAATTCAGCCCAGATTGTGCGGGGCAGTTTGTAGGGAACCACAGCTTTTATTCCCTCTTTTAAAGAATAAAGAAATACCGAAAGGGGCGCCTATTTAGGGGCCAATCTGGTGTCGGTCTTTTCATACAGGTGCAATCTAGCAACCTGTATCCCTTCCCCTTTGTTATGTCTTGAAAGTACAGGTAAAGTGGGCGACAAATGAAATGGGTGAAAGCAAATAAAGTTTAAGTCTAAGGTCTCCTGCCCTTTTTGGATTCAACAGGCCGATTTCATGGTTCCATTGCCGGGATTAAATCACTTTTTCCCATAGAAGTGAGCCTTGGTCAGTTTGGGCTTGAAGACACAGGGGATCATAGACCAGACACAGGGAATTGTAATGATGGCTGACAGACCACATGATGTGACTGAAGAGGTTTCCTGTTCATAGGGTCAATAGACACATGAAGTGGGTAAGTCTTCAAGATCACCACAGATGGATGATGATATATTCGGGACCCAGTTGGTTACTACTGTGACTATGTTCACACAGGTAATGCAGAACCCGAGGTTTTTAGCCTTTCTGCAACCTCCTCTTCCGTCTCAGCAAGTTGGGTCATTGGATCATATTCAAAAGCTTGTTAAGGCTCAAACACAGGTGATTCATACTGCAGAATCAATGGAAACATCTGTACACTTGACGGAGACCATGCAGTCTCCAAAACCTGTGCCTAAGGTGCAAGAACAGGTGGCTGAAACGCCAGTCTTTCAAGCTGTACCAGTTCAGCCAACCACCTTTCAGCAGCCTATAGTAGCTGGTTCTAATGGGCAGGGAAGCAACCTACAGGCTATGCAACAAGTCTTCCCACCACCTTCAGTACACCATGGCTATTTTGGAGGTGGATCAATATTCCAGAGCATGGATGGTCATGCACTTGGAAATCAGTTTTACTCGGCCAAGCTGAATTCTGGGTTCCGTTTGGAGTAGACTATGCTAAACCAAAACATCGAGGTAAAGTTTCACAATCTGAGGAGTATCTGCTAGGTCGTCCTCCTCCATCCACTTCGCATCAAATGCAGGAAATTTCTTGAACTTAACCAAGAACCGCCTTCGGACTTTACCTTTCTTCGTATCGTTATGTGCCAAAATCTGTTCAGGAACAAGGATCTCCTCGTTTTCTTCCACTTCGGGTTGCTCATCAGGGTCCCCATCATCAGGCACATCACCCTTAACAAGTTTCAAGAGACTCACATGCAATGCATTGTGAATCCTCCAAGTATCTGGCAGTTTCAATCGGAAGGAGACATCATTTATCTTGTCAGTGATCTGGAAAGGTCCGTAGTATTGCATACTAAGCTTTGGAAAAATCTTTCCCTTTTTCTTTCGTAGGCGTGCCTTCTCGAAACGTAAGAGCACCCAATCATCCTCCTTCAATTTCAAGGCGCGAGGATGGTGATCCGCTGCCTTTTTTTGTCGTTCTTGAGACTCTTGCAAAGTCTCGCGAACCTTGGCAAAAGCCGTATCCAAATCTCGCGAATATTCATCCACTTCAAATATCTAAACTTTCGGGCTCACGAAGGATGGAACCTTCGCAGCACTTTCAACAATCTCACATGGCGTCTTCCCCGTCTAAGAGTGTATCGTGTTATTGTAGGCAAATTCCACCAAAGGTAAGTTCTTTTCCCATTGAGTCTTCTGATCCGAGATACAAGACTTCAATAAATCTAAAATCATTGAATTGGCAATCTCAAATTGCCCGTCTGTCTGCAAGTGGAACGATGACGAGAACTGCAACTGCGTGCCAATGTTCTCGCAAATTGCCTTCCAAAACAAACTCATAAATCTGGGGTCTCTGTCTGAGACAATCGTCTCAGACGTGCCATGTAATCAGAAAATCATCGTGATCATTCTGTGTTCTTGGGAGATCAAAAATGAAATTCATTTCAATACTTTTCCAAGGGCGGGTGGGTATGGGTAAAGGCTTTAACAATCCCTGTGCCTTATGCCTGTCAAAATTGACCTTCTGGCATACTAAGCAACTGCGCACAAACTCTTCTACATCCTTTTATGAGTCTCGGCCAAAAAGTATCTCTCTACCCCCTTCATGGTGGTAGCAATGCCGCGGTGACTCGTAAAAGGTGGATAGTGGCATTCAGTCATAACCTTTTCCCTCAACGGTTGTGTAACGCACAACATAGTCTTTCTATCAAGTAGCCTTCCTGAAGGGAGTATCCAGCTACTGTGTCCCCATCCCGTATCCGTGTGAAATATCTGCAGAATCTGTATCTGTGGCATACTAATCGACCCTCCTATGATGTATCGCGGAAATAGCGAGATCCAACAGCTTCCGAGACAAAGCATCTGCCACCACATTCTTCTGTCCCTGCTCATGGACAATCTGGAAGTGAAACTGTGACAAGATGTTCGCCCACTGCATCTGCTTCTCCGAAAGCTGCTTCTGTGACAAGAAGTAGCGCAAACTCTGATGGTCTGTAAAGACAGTAAAATCCGCTCCGAGTAGGTAGTGCCGCCACTAAGTAAGAGCATGGATCATTGCCAAAAGCTCTTTCGCATATATCTGTGCTGTCATCTCCGGCCTAGAGAACAATCGGCTCTCGTAAGCAATGACATGGCCTTCTTGCATCAAGACCGCACCCAGACTATGACCACAAACATCACAATATATTGCAAATGACTTTTGCAAGTCCGGCAAAGTCAAAACTGGTCCCGTAGTCAATTTCTCTTTCAATGTCTGAAAGGCAGTCTCTTCTGTGGACCCCCACGAGGAAGGGACTCCTTTCTGTGTCAAGATATGCAAAGGGGAAGCAACCTCTGGAAACTTTCGTATTAACCGCCTGTAGTACGAACACAGTCCCAAGTAGCACGAGGATCCCTGTAACCTGTCGAGTATATCATCGATCCTAGGAATCGGAAATCTGTTCTTGATGGTGATTTTGTTGAGAGCTCTATAATCAATGCACATTCTCCAAGATCCGTCTTTCTTCAAATCCAACAATAGTGGAGAGCAGTACGGTGAAGTACCAGGCTGGAGAAGACCCTTTTCCAAGAGGTCTTTCACTTGGTTCATAATCTTTTCAATCTGTACTCGGCTCACACGGTAAGGTGGCCGGTTCGGTGACGTGCTTCCAGGTATCAGGTCAATGGTCTGATCTTCAGGCCCTCTAACAAGCAATCAGCATGAGTGTGGAGAAAAATCTTGGCGTTCTTTTGTTCAGGTGAAAACATATTCAACCTTTATCCATCGTTCAGTTCTCTCCCAAAAGAATGAGGAAAGAAACTGAAGTTCAGCAAGTACAATCTCTGAGCCCTTCATTTGTCAAAGTCGCTTTCTTGGCCCGGTAGTGAACCATAGCGTAGTTCTGGTGGTACCAAGTGCAGGGAAGCAGAACGTCACTCGCGTGCCGTGAACACCCCTGTCATTGCAAACGAAGTTTGCCAATGCTTGGTGTAATGGCAACATCCCATCCGGGTGCCAGTCGAACTACCTCCGCCTGTGCGTCAGTCTGTCGGGCGGAATTCCTAATCGAGTCGCCAATTCCAAGTGAAAAGAAGTTGGCCTTGGCTCCTTTAAAAGAGCTTCCTGATCCTTCACTTTGCCCCAAACAGCGGCAAAGTTTGTACTTTCATTTATTAGATTCGGTGCAAGTCCCACGCCATGTGGTACCAGTTCTGCTTTTCTATCTGCCTTTTCTGCCACCTTCCTCAGCTGCTCTCGAACTCTCAGGCCTGTCGTCGTTCTTATCATTCTGTTCTTTCTGTGCCTTTTTAGTGCACTTCGCGGAGTATGTCCATGTTCCCCGCATCCAAAGCACTTCCCCTCTCTAATGAAGCGAGCTTTCTCTTGAAGAGTAAGCTTGGGTCGTGCATCCTTCTTCTCTGGGTTTCTCTTTTTCCTTCTACTTTCATTCCGAGAAGTCTGTTCGGCTCGTTGTGTCATGGCCTCATTTGTGGGGTAGGTCAGACTGCCAGAGTGAATGGCAAAGCCTCGCTTCGCGTGACTCATCAACTCCTGAATAGAAGCCGACTTCTGTTCTAAGCAGTGATCTCGGATCTCTGTAGGTAGACCCAAGGTAAACCGCTCAATCTGTTCTCTGAACGAGATCTTTTTGAATGAAGAGGCGGGTAGAAAAGAGCTCCAGAATCTTTCACAATAAGCATTGATTGTATCTTTCTTGGTCATCGGAAGATGGTTCCAAGAAGCTCGTACATCTTTCACAATAAGCATTGATTGTATCTTTCTTGGTCATCCGAAGATGGTTCCAAGTAGCTCGTACATCTCGTTCATATTCTTGCGTCAACCAAGAAGAAATAAAAGCTTCTTAAATTTCAGCCATTTAACTGGCGCAGTCTTGTTTAAAAGAAGAGTGGACCACGAAGTACGAGCATTCCCCTCGTAGTAAGAGGTAGCTCTCCGAATCTTTGAGTGCTCTGAATAGCGTCCTCGCGCGAAAGCGATGTCAAACTGCTGTATAAAAGACAAAGCCTTCGAAGCATATGAGTATCCTGAGAAAGTATCAAACTTGATCGAGTGGCCACCTTCCTTAAACTCTCTGACTTTCTTGCTTTTATCCTCGAGAAAGTCATACTTGCTGGCTTTGTAAAAATTCTTCTTGTTCGCATAAAAATTTCCGTCATCGGAATATGAGCTGTTTGTAGACGAGTCCTCAGTAGAACCCAGTAGAAGTGTTAGTCTCTGGGCGAGATTTAGCCTTCTTTGCCTTTCTCTTGCCCTTTCTGAAGCGTTGCTTCTTGCTTTGCTTTTTACCTTTTCTGTCTTCTTCGCTCGAATCCGAGGAGCTAGAAGAACTGTCAAAAGAAGAAGAAGAAGAAGAACTGGGTACTCCTTCAAATCGAACACGCTTCTTCTGTTTCTTTGCCTTGTCAAAAGCCGACTGACGACCCAAATAACCTGGAAAGTCAGTGTTTTTCTTTTGCTTTTTGCCATGCTTTTTGGCTTTCTTCTGTGCGTCAAAAAGCTGAGCAATCCGTGCATCAACCACCTCTTCTAGTTCCTTCTCGAAATATTGTTTGGGATCAGAAGGTTAAAGCATATTTCGGGGGTGGTGTAGTGGTTTTCTGCCACTGTGCATGCACTTCCTGAAAAGCAGTCTCGCTCATATATTTTACCAATTTCGGATCCTTCGCAAAACTGAGCATCATCTTTGTTGCATCGCCGATCAATTGACTACGCTTCATCTCTCTTTGCTCCGCCTGAGTAGGCCGAGGCGGGCCATACTCTCTGTCTGAATCTTCGTTGTGATCCCAGCCCGCATCTTCAGATGCAGAAGGAGTCGACTGATTCTTGCGTGAAGCCATAGGACAACAGTATAGTGATTGTTTTTCCGATTCATTGCCATCTCAATTACCGCCAGAGAGACCCGAGGACCATGCGATAGATTTGGTGCCAGGCAGTAGCCCACCAAATAGGCCTCCGTACAGGGTTAGTGCGGCTCAGCAGAAAGAGATAATGAACCAAGTACAGGAGCTGTTAGAAAAGGGGCTGATTCAGCCCAGTTCATCTCCATTCCGTCCAGTGCTGTTGGTGCAGAAAAAGGATGGCTCATGGCGTATGTGCATCGACTACCGTGCACCGAACAAGAATACCATCAAGAATATGTTCCTTATACCTAGAATTGATGATATTCTGGACAAATTAGAAGGAGCAGCTATGTTTAGCAGGATAGATCTAAAGAGTGCGTACCATCAGATCCGCATTAGATCAGAGGATGTGCACAAGACTGCTTTTAGAACAACGTTTTGCCTTTACGAATCTTTAGTGATGCCCTTTGGTCTCACAAATGCTATTGCTACATTCAATAGGACGATGGACAGAATTTTCCGTCCACACCAGTAGTTTGTTGGTACATTGATAGTCTACTCAAAGAATGAAAAGGAGCATAGGCATCACTTGGCCATTGTGTTCAAAGAGCTACGTAGCCATAGGTTGCTTATCAATGCAAAGAAAATTGAATTTTTTCTGGAAGAGATTCACTTTCTGGGCAAGGCAAGGAAGCCACAAATTTCAGCTGTGTCAATTCCTTATCATCATGAGCTCGATGATATGAGGGAACAATATGCAAATGATGAAGATTTTGCAAGGGTCTTCGAGCAGCTAATGGATGGATAACGTCATGAACACTATCTTCTCAAAGATGGCTTTATGATGATGCATAGCAGATTGTGTGTCACAAAGCCATTGCGACGCAAAGTTATGGAAGAGAGTCATGTCCCACCGTATGCAGGGCATCGTGGTATCGATGCTACAGTTAAAGCGATGTGGATGCCTTTGTGTGAGAATGCCTAATATGCCAAAAGGTCAAGTTTGATAGGCAAAAGGCACCAGGATTATTGCAACCATTGTCTATTCTAGATAAACCATGGGAAAGTATTGCTATGGATTTTATCTTTGATCTTCCGAGAACGCAGACAGGAAATGATGGTATTTGGACCATCATTTGCAGATTCAGCAAGCAGGCTCATTTTATTCGTGTCAGGAAGAAGATAAAGCCAGATCATATGGCACGCTTGTTTATGAGCAATATTTTCAAGTATCATGGCATACCACAGCCGATTGTTAGCGACCGTGATCCACGCATGACAAGTTTGTTCTGGAGAGGCTTGTTTGAGAATATGGGCGCAACGCTCAAATTCTCTTCGTCATTTCATCCTCAAACAGATGGGCAGTCAGAAGAGGCAAATTCTATTGTCCTAGATCTGCTGAAGTGCTATGTGTTAGAGCATAAAGGAAAGTGGGAGCAGTATTTGCCATTGGTGGAGTACGCATACAGTAATACAGTGCATTCATCAACTGGCAAAGGCACCTTTTGAGATAGTTGAAGGTGGCAAGAAAGTTCCTCCCATACTGCATACAAAGGACAAGATATTTGAAGGAGATAAGTATGTTCAGGACATGGATGAAATGTACAAGAAGGTCAAAGTGGCCTTAGAAATGACTCAGGCAAAGCAAAAGAAAGTAGCTGATTTTCATCGTCGTGAAGTGTTATTTTCACTTGGTGATTGGGTGCTTCTGCGCTTGGAAAAGGCAAGGTTAAAGAAGATGAAGGGCAAGGAAAGAATGTTTCCAAAGCTCAGCATGCGTTACTATGGGCCTTTTCAAGTATGCGACATAATCAGTGATGTTGCATATAGGCTGAAATTGCTTGAGAGTTGGAAGATTCACAATACGTTTCATGTGAGCCTTCTCTGACCCTATGTGGGTGATGTGCCAGAAGATATGCCAGCTGAAGATCAGCCAGAAGTCGAGGAACTTGACGAGATCTTGGTCCCGGAACAGATTTTGGCACATAAAGAAAGAAAAGTAAAAGGCAAGGTTGCTAGGCATTACTTGGTGAAGTTCAGAAACTATCCACCAATGGATGCCAAGTGGATGGCAGAAGGTGAGCTTGCAGAGTCACCAACTGTGTTATCACTTTACCTTAAAGCCTTCGATTTGCAACCTACCTTGACCCCTTGAGTTTCAGAGCTACATGGATTGTCACTGTGACAATGGCTTCTGAAAGAAATGATGTACATGTTATTTAAAGTGAGCTCAAATGAAGTACATGTTACATGAATGTTAGAGCTGTACAGATTGTCAGTTTGGCAATTGCTCTTATGGAATGTCTAAAAGTTTGGTTAGTGCTATAGAAGTGAGTATTTCTTGTTTGTTTATCAAGGATACAGTAATTTCTTCTATTCAAGAGTACATGTTTAACTGCATTCTTAAATTGTCGGTTTGGGTATGCTCGAAAGTGTTAGTGGATCCAACGTGTACTACAAGACAGTGGCAAAATGCATAGCTACCATTTTGTCATTGGAAAGTTATTGACTCAAAGCAATGGCAGAGTGCGAAGCTACCACTATGTCATTGGGACAGGGTTCACACGCAGGCAATCTTGTGTCAATGAGGTGTTGAATACACCAGGGTTCAGATTGAACACTAAAGTTTCGAGGATGATCTGAAACAATGCTTGCATCGAGAGATCTATTCATAAGCGTGATTGTGACTTTCTCAACCTTTGTCTCCTTTACAAACTCGCACTCATCTAGATTAATGAGAAACTTTAGGACGGCGTTGCACCCTTCAGCAGTGACATCAAACAACTGCTCAATGTATGACTGCAGCGCAATGATATCATAAAAAATATTGTTATAATGGTCATAGAACATTTCTTCTCCTTTTGGAAATCTCTATGCCCATTCAATGTGGAAAGGAATTTCTAACTTTTGAAGCACCTCCTCGTTGACTACTCATCCTGTTTTTTGAATAGAGAAAGGGTTTGGAAGACGCGTGTGCTTGATGCGAAACTGTTTGACCTGTCTTTGCACAAACTTGAGTAAAAGGAGTTAAAAATCAAAACCCTTTTCTAGTGGAACAACATTATGCAAACCCCTTTTCTAGTGAACCAAAACTGCAAATGATGATACATACTTAAAAATGGCAGCATATCCCTTATTGGATATACCAGCTTCATCCAAAATTGATTGAACGTCCCATAGTTGAGAAGTTTGCGGTCTTGCCAGGAAAGCACCAGGCTTTTGGCTGTGAGAGTTTGTGAGAGAGCTCCAAAAAAACTTTATGAAGGAGTTATACCATAGATGCCATGAAGTCTAGGGTTTAGAGGGAAGTGCAATCAAAGAAGCCCCACTCTTTCTCTCTTGCACTCACACACACAAAGAAACAACACAAAAGAGAATATCAAAACAGCGCAAAGATGAAAACATCAAGGCCATGGTTTTATCGTATCATGAGTAATATGAAAGGGTTAATAGATGAGTTAATGGTGTTTAATCTTTGCCAACCAACAGGCTATTAATTGTTCTTTGGAATTGTAAATTTGTGCTTACCATAATATATATGTTTTCTCTGGTGATTGGGATTAATTGTGTGTACAAATCCTCTTGGTCCATATCAAGATAACTAGATTTGCATCAAAAGAAAAGTTATAGTCTATAAGGGGTAGTATAACGGGATTCGGTGAAAGAAGTATTTCATTGAGCCTTTCTGGGCCAAAGAGAAACACTGTACGTGTATTTTATGGCTAATCCATACGTTAATTGCAATAGATCCCATAGAGTGGAAGCGATAGAAATTCACATCATGTGGAGTATTCATTTAGGATAACTGTAGTATGTGCAAAATGTAGATATGAGAGAAGTGAAGAGAAGAGAAGTTTCCCTCCCAAGCCCTATTCTTGCCCGTAGGCAATAAGGATACTTTGGGGAGAGATGTACCTATAGCTAGGAGAAGCTAGAATTTGTAGAGAGAATGAATCTCTAAGAGTGAGAGAGATAAGATGAAGTTAGAAATATATGCTGGATTAGAGATGCAGAAAAGAAACAAAGAAGAAATCAACAAAATATCAAAGTAGAACACATCTTACTTGACAAACCCTTCGGGAGTTATCCACCTTTTTTAATGGAGAGAGAAGAAGAGGGAAGACTTCAAGCGCTAATTGATGCATCAAGTTTAAGTCCTTCTCTTATAAGAGATTATCTTCCAAGGATAGCTTACAAGATAGGCTAGTCTTCCTCTAGGAGTAAGTGTAGGCTTAAGATTATGTTTCTGACTAAGTACAATTAGGCATTACTACTCTTACTCCCTCTTGAATTCATCTCATGAATGGTTTACAAGGAAGAAGAGATCCCCTTTTATAGGTGAAGGGAACCTCCAAGGGTTACATAAGAAAGAGAAGAGCTAGTGTGAATAGGAACTGACAAAGTTTGAAATGAGATGTCCCTGCATGATGTGGGCAGACTGGGGTCAATTATTTTGATCATATTTCCTCAACCGTGGCTCCAAATAAAAAAGTAAAAATAGGGGCAAAAAATTCATTAGCTACGACTCCCATTTTATATCCTTTTTACAATTTGGATTGGAACTTTGTGTACAAAACTCATCAAAATTGAGTACATTTTTGCCAGTAAAAGTCTTCTTGTGGTCCCCTTAGCATAGACTTTCATTTGATTCCAATGGACACCTCATGCAATATGAAATCATGACATTTCTCCTTGACAAACTTTTATAATTATGCTTGCAAAAATGCATTAAATAGGTGTATCTTTGAAAATCATGCAAGCTAGTGTCCCACTAGGATTTGATTCCTTCCTACTAGCTATTAAAATAAATAAAAGAAAAATATGAAAAATACATAGAATATATATATATAGATATTGGAAGTTACTTTAGATATAAGATCTAGCTAGGATGTGAGATGATAATGAGATAGTAGAAATAAAGAATCAATGCTTTTTGCCCTAGTTAAAGAGGCGGAGCTATTGATGTTTTTTTCATAGTACTTTTTGACGATAAAGTAAGAACATGTTACCCTTGAGATAAATAATAGAATGAGATAGAAAGATTTATTTGAAGGAGTACGAGCGGAAGTGCGACGCGAGAGAGAGAGTGCGAGAAGAAGAGCACGACGATATGGTGAACTCGCTCTACTGTAATGTGTAGAGCATAGTGAGTTCTTATTAGGTTTTTACAAAAGAATATGTGTACATACCTGGCGGCCCGCCCACTTACCTGTGCGACCACATTGGGCTTTATACCCCAACAACCTCCCACTTAAAGTCCAATGTGGTACTTTAAGTGTGAGAGAAGCTACTATACAAGCTAATATACAAGAGATGTACTACCCTACACCTAACTGCTTGCGAAAATGCGCAAAGCTCTCTGAGGGAAGTCTTTTTGTAAGTAGATCAGCACGATTTTCTGTGGTGTGAACTTTGACTAGCTGAAGTTGCTTATCCTCGAGCATTTCCCTGATGAAATGATACTTCACATCCACATGCTTTGTCTTTGAGTGATAAACTGGATTGCGAGCCAATTGTATAGCACTTTGACTATCACAATATAACACATGCATCTCTTCTTTGATTCCCAAATCTGTTACTAGTCGATTAAGCCAAACTGATTCTTTGCATGCCTCTGATGCTGCAACATATTCAGCCTCTGTAGTAGACTGAGTAACACAATCTTGTAATCTAGAACGCCATGATACTGCTCCACCAGCCAATGTAAAGACATACCCTGATGTAGACCTTCGGTTGTCTAAGTCACCTGCATAATCTGAGTCTGTAAAACCCTTTACACTTAACTTCTGACTCCCATAGCATATACGCATACTCTTTGTAGCTTTCAGATATCTCAATATTCCTTTCACTGCCTCCCAATGTTTCTTGCCTGGGTTTGACATGTATCGACTTACTACTCCCACTGCAAATGCAATGTTTGGGCGAGTAGCAATCATTGCATACATCAAACTACCCACTGCAGACGCATATGGAATCTTATCCATTTCAGCCTTTTCTTCCTCAGACACAGGACAATCTTGTTTGCTAAGTTTCACATATGGTGGCAATGGAACACTCAATGCCTTTCCCTTCTCCATATTGAAACGTTGCAAAACCTTGTCAATATATTCTGTTTGAGATAACCAAATCAACTTCTTTGATCTGTCTCTCTCAATGCGCATACCAAGTATATGACTTGCCTCACTCATGTCTTTCATGTCAAACGATTTTGCCATCTTTGACTTCAAAGCTGAAATTTCTTCCAAGTGCTTGCCAGCAATCAACATGTCATCCACATACAAAATAAGGATCAGCCAACTACTATCCTTAGCCTTCTTTGTATATAGACAGTGATCGAACTCACTACGTTTGTAGCCTTGAGAAAGCATAAACTTGTGGAATTTATGGTACCATGCCCTCGGTGATTGTTTTAAGCCATAAAGACTCTTTAACAACTGGCATACCCAATCTTCCTTGCCTTTCTCAACAAACCCTTCTGGCTGCTTCATGTAAATTTCCACATCTAAATCACCATGCAAGAACGCTGTCTTGACATCCATTTGGTGCAACACCAAATCTAATATGGCAACCAATGAAAGAAAGCATCTCAATGTAGTCATCTTGACCACCGGAGAGAAGACTTCCTCAAAGTCGATGCCTTGTTCTTGCTTAAAGCCCTTGGCAACAAGCCTTGCTTTGTACTTTGGCTGACTAACATGAGCGGTGATCTTATACCTGTAAACCCATTTACAGGGTAGAGCCTTTTTTCCCCGTGGTAATTTAACTAGCTTCCATGTCTGGTTTTTATGCAGAGCTGTCATCTCTGACTGCATGGCCAATTGCTAATTCCCGGAGTCCTTCATTTGCACTGCTTCCTTGTAACATGAAGGCTCATTGCAATCAGTCAACATGACATAGTTCATGGATGGAACAAACCTATCAGGAGGTCGTGCGACACGTCCAGATCTACGCACAATAGGTGGCTCAGGCTCAACCACAACCTGTGGTTCCACTCTATCCTGTCCTTGCTCCTCTTGAACCCTGACATTTTGTCTTGCACATGCAGGTCCATCTTCTTGGAAGACAACTCTTCTAATCTCCTCAACCCTCTCTGGTTTAGAATGATATTTGGATTCATTAAAGTGAACATCATTGCTGCGGACAACCTTTCTGGATTCGGGATCCCAAAGTCTGTACCCCATCTCACCAGAATTACCATAGCCTAGAAAGATGCACTTTCTACTCTTTGGCTCAAGTTTGTTCCTAAATTCCTTTGGAACGTGAGTATATGCCTCACAGCCAAAGACTCTGAGATGCTTGTATGAGGGCATTTTGCTTGACCATACCATCTCTGGCACTGAATCCTTCTGCAAAACCTTGCTAGGAGATCTATTTACAAGATGAACAGCTGTTGATACAGCTTCAGCCCAAAACCCATTTGGCAGCTGTGCATTAGACAACATACTTCTGATTTTCTCTTGTATGGTCCTATTCATCCTCTCAGCAACACCATTTTGAGGAGGATTGTAAGGAGCAGTAAGTTCACGTTTTATACCTTTTGACTCACAAAAGTCCTGAAAGGCCTTTGAAACATACTCTCCACCATTGTCAGTGCGTAAGCATTTAAGCTTCTTGCCACTATGATTCTCCACAAGTGTCACAAACGTTTTGAAAACACTAAACGCCTCATCCTTGTGCTTGAGAAAGTAAACCCATACTTTCCTCGAGTAATCATCTATAAATGTCATAAAGTAAGAAGCTCCCCCTAGAGATAGGTTAGGCATAGGTCCACACAAATCACTATGAACAAGTGCCAACTGTGTATCTCTTCTACTGCTTCTATGCTTATGTGGCTGCTGTGTTTGCTTACCATACAGACAATCTTCACAGAATTCAAAATCATTAAATGAAAAGCCAGGCAAATAACCAGAACGAGACAAGATTTCCATTCGCTTCTTGGACATATGTCCTAACCGGCTATGCCACAAAGAAACGTTCGGCTGCTTGGTTACATTGATTACATTTTTAGAGACATTTGATACATAAATCATGTAAAGTCCTGCAGACTTTACCCCATGTGCTACTGTCATAGAACCCTTGGATATCTTCCACATGTTCTGTCCAAAAGTGGTGACGTAGCGAGCATCATCAAGTAAACCTGTGCTGATCAAGCTCTTTGTAATTGCGGGAACATGTCTCAGATTCTTCAGCGTGAAACAAGAGCCATTCTGAAACTTGAATTGAACATCTCCAACACCTAAGATCTCACATGTCTGCCCATTGCCTAGCCGAACATGATCTTTAGTGGTCACATAAGAAGTAAACCACTCCTTGTTTGGAGACACATGAAGTGATGCCCCTGAGTCTATAATCCAGTGACTCAGTGCATTTCCATCAGATGCTGTAAGAAGAGCTGAGTCCATTGTATTCTTCAAGAAGTAGATGTCTCCTGACACTAGACTGTCATCCTTTGCAACAGTGTTTGTCACATTTATTTCTTGAATCTTCACTGAGGACTTGTTCTTCTCACCATGGTCTTCAGCTTTCTCTTTGCCTTTTTCTGCTTTCCATTCTCTGCAGTCTTTTTTCATGTGACCCTTCTTGCCACAATGGTAGCATTCTATGTCACTCTTGCCTTTAGCACTGCGGGACTTGCTACGAGACTGATTCCTCTTTCCACCTTTGTACTTTTCTTTGGTCCTTCCCCTGACAACTAAGGCTGTTCCTTTGCCTTTGTCCATTGTCTTTCTATTGGTTTCTTCAGTATGCAGACTTCCTTCTACACCTGCTATGTTCAAACCATCTGGAGGTGCAGAATTACTCAAAGCTGTGCGAAAAGTGTCCCAACTTTCCGGCAATGTGATCAACAGGAACATAGCTCTAACAGGTTCATCAAACTTGACACCTTGAGTTGACAACTGACTATAGATTGTGTTGAATTCATTCAGATGATTGGACATAGGTGTCCCTTCTTTCATCTTCAAGTCAACAAGCTTCTTAAGCCAGTATACCTGTGAAGCTGCACTCTGCTTCTCATAAAGATCACTTAGCTTTAACCATGCTTGATAAGCCGACATCTCGTCTGCTACATTGAAGTAAACGCTTTCTGCCAAAGTAAGCATAATGGTAGAAAGTGGCAATTCATCCATTTCGCTCCATTCATCTTCGTCCATATCTTCTGGTTTTATCCCCTTGAGCTTTATAGGTTTTATCTGCTTCTTTTGTATCAACACGTGCCAAATCTGCTTCTTCCACAATGGGAAATTGGTTCCATCCAGCTTCTTGATATTGTAAAGAGCAGTGTCCTGTGATCCAATCATAGCTACGCTTCACAGTGGTTTACTTTCCTGGGAAAAATTCGGCAGAGTTTCCCCTGTAAACTGACCTCTGAACTAATATCAACCTGTCAAATGAACCAAGAAAGCTTCAGATTCTGCATAAATTTCGGCAGAGTCTCCTTTGTAAAATGGCTCTGGTGTACTAAAAAAACAGACAAAAAAACAGCTCAAAAAACACTGTCTCTCTGACACTGTAAGCTGTGGGTAAACCTGTCTTGCACCTGTACTGTCTCTGAATGTCCTGTCACTGTCCTGTAAGCATAGACTGCGACAATGCCTCAACGGCAGTAAAGCAAAGATGCAATCCCAACTGTCTAACTCACAGTCAATACATCCTAGCTACCTATCTAAGGGTGCTCGATGGATCGCTCCAAGACCTGTATCACCGAAAGGATCTCAACATTCGAGAATCCCCCAGCTCAATAAAACCTCACTCGACCCTCAACAAAGGCTGCAGTAAATCTGACAGTACATAGACTTCCCACAAAGTCATACATGCACAAATTTCCCACTGTATGCTGTAACCGCTGCGGCGGTTGTTTGCTGCGTGACTCACAGCCAGCAAACCCTCAACAAACATACATCATCTCTGACAATACATCCCATGTGGAAGTACCTGCAATGTCAGGATGAAATCTGGAATATCAAGCAGCAAACACAAGCTACCTGATGAACTAGTGGATGTCGCCTACAGTCTGTGTGTAGATGCGCCCGTGTCGTATGTGACACGCCTCCAAGAACTGTGAGCCGTCCTTCGATGTGTAGACAGCCACAAATCAACACTCTGGGAGTGTCGATATCCTCAGGACCTGCAGTCGTAGGCTGAAAACCCCAAATTTGCAGAGTCGGATCTGCACCCGCCGAGACCACGTAGTCGAAAATGTCCTGCGCAGACCTTTGTCGAAGCCGAACGGTGGCCGAGATGACCTCAGAATGAAATTCTGAGAACACCGAGCCCTTTGCGCTCGCCCACAGGATTTGGGGCCGTGTCTTCGCCTGTCGAATTTCACTCCAATCTGAGCTGGTGACTCTAGCCTCCTGCAGTGCTGCCCCGAGCCTCGATCTGAGCTCTGATACCAGTTGAAGGAGTACGAGCGGAAGTGCGACACGAGAGAGAGAGTGCGAGAAGAAGAGCACGACGATATGGTGAACTCGCTCTACTGTAATGTGTAGAGCATAGTGAGTTCTTATTAGGTTTTTACAAAAGAATATGTGTACATACCTGGCGGCCCGCCCACTTACCTGGGCGACCACATTGGGCTTTATACCCCAACATTATTATTATACTTAGATATGCATATGTACATTATAGAAAATATACTTATGTATCTAAAAATTCACAAGATAGATCTTGTAGCATTCGTTCCCACTATGTACGTGTCACAATACGACACTGTACAAGGAGTTTGTTTTCCTTTAAAAGGCTGTCAAGCTGTTTAGCAACGATCTTACCATAGCGCTTATTATCCAAGAGGCCATATACATTTTTGCAATTCAATATGAGCCCATAATGTGCCGAGGAGGTGGTTGTGCTATGCTCCACTTCCTTGTCAGGGTGAAGCAAAGATCTGTGCAAAGCATGTTAGTAGTAAGAGATGTGAGAGTTTATGAATATAAACCTAAGAAGGATAGATGGACTCACTTGATGACTTGCACTCTTTTCTTAATTCCTACTGAGTCAACTTTCAAGTCCTCGATGTCTCTTAGTTTTCTTTTTCTCTTGTTGCAGAACATCCTTTCTTATAGCCAACTACTTAGTGTAGCCATACATGCCATGGTGGCCATCTCCCACATAGTTCACTAAGGATGTAATATCCTTAAAAGGTGGAGTGGATTTTGTGATGGGATGCTTTGGATACATTCCGTTGTTCAACCAAAGGTCCACATTTTTCATGTTTTATGATCTTAAGTTCTTCTTTGAAGCTTCAGAAAGCGTCTGTTGGTTTTTCTTGCAAAGGGGTTCATATTCTTGTGAGAGCTCTTTGTGCATGTGATATGCATCTGTCCTATTCCTCGTAGAAGTTCTTGGTGGAGAAGCTCAAGTGCCGATTGAGACATGACTGATTGAAACTGTGCACAAAAGGAGGTGGGGGTAATTGAATAATGGCAATTTGAATATCACGCACACGAGAGAGAACGTAGGAGTGAATGGGGGAAGGAGGAGGCGAGGAAACAAAGATTAGTTTTCATAAATACAAAATATTGAGATATTTGGCATTGAATTCAGTAGCCACCGCGCACAATGAACGTACCTTGCATGAATAAGATATCCAGATTTTAGAAAGGATATATATAAAAAAGGGTTAAAATGTTTTCTATTATCTCTCTCTATCCTAACATGGCATTTTTACAAGGCCCAAATTTGAGTTCAAACTTTTTCTAATGACAGCTTCGATCTTACTTGGGTCAGTAGAAACATCATCCTTCGATACAATAAATTTCAAATATTCCACCTTGTTAGTGGAGAAGGTGCAGTTGCTATGTTTTTCATTAGGTTGATTCTGATGGAGAAGTTCAAGTACTTGCTGCACATGTTGTTTGTGTTCTTCTCCGTTTCTTGAGTAAACCAGGATATCATCAAAGAAGACAAGAACAAAATCATCAAGATGCTCTCAAAACACGTCGGTCATGAGACAATAAAAAGTTGCAGGAGCATTGGTTAGTCCAAAAAACATAATTGTAAATTCATAATATCCTAAACGAGTATTCAATCTTGTCTTTGGTATGTCTTCCTCCTTGATTCGGATTTGGTAATACTCTGGCTTAAGATCAATTTTGTGAAGAGATAAGCTCCATGTAGTCGGTCAAGTAACTCATCAATCCTTGGTATTGCATACTTATTCTTGACTAATACCTAGTTCAATCCACGATAGTCAATACAAAGACGTAGAGTACCATCCTTCTTCCGACTAAAGAGAATAAGAGTACTTCATGGAGAAACACTTCGTCGAATGAAGCCTTGTTCAAGGAGTTGAGTTAAATGCTCCTTTAGTTCCGCAGATTCAGGTAACGACATTTTGTAAGGTCTACCGGCAACTGGTTTAGCTCTTGGAGTAAGCTCTATAACATGATCAACATCATGCTTGGTGTGTAACTGTGAAAGTTCTTTGGAAAGTACATAATTAAATTCTGTTATCCATTCAAGTTCAGGTGAATCTATCTTCTTTTCCTTAGGGTTAAGCTTTACTGCATAAATTCTTTCATTTTTCGTATGACTCTTCATAAGTTTGGTAAAGTTCACTAGCGTGAGCTTTGGCTTTCCCCGTTTTCTAGTAACTGTAATCCTAGAGTTTTGGTCATTTTTGAAAGTTAGTGAAGCGTCTTTACATTGTATGTGAGCATCATTGGCTTTAAGCCAATCCATTCCTAGAATTCCATCATAGATCCCAATGGGTAAGACTCTAAAGTTTGCAGCAATATTCTGACCATCCAAAACAAAATTCAAGTTACCCATTGAAGTAGAAGATCTAACCTTTCTACCTGTAGCTAATTTGATTGTAAGGTCTCTATCAGGGTGTTCATGAAAAATGCGATTTCTGATGCACTTAGTATATATTATTGACAATGAGTATGTATGTGTCGTACATGTGTCGACAGGTGTACGCACACCCGAGTGTTGAGTGTGACCATGTACGACATAGATGCAAACGAGGACGTATGAGATTTCAAGAGGGGGGTATGTCACCAGCATGTGACTACTATCTATCCTTTTTGTTGATTTTTTCTTATTATTTATTTATTTTCACTTTTTGGAAACACCCCTCTAGAAATCTACCTGCCCTGCATTGCATAGCTAGTGTGGAACTGTTCAGAGGGAGTCCAGGCCTGAGGGCAAGAGAGCACTAAGGTTGGACAAGGACTATGGTTAGCCAAAGTGGGGACATTGACTAGCCAAAGTGGAATCCTTTGCTACATAGGCTACATTTCAGTTCTTGGTGTGGCTGCAGTGTACAAAGAGGGTCAGATGACCTAGAAAGATACAATGGCAGCATCTCCTAAAATTTAGGGAACTGTTATTTTGGACCTGAAAATGTGTCCGCGTCATTAGCTCTAGAATGACAAGAGGAACATTTTATTGCTCTGCTGCCAAGTCAACTGACACACCAGTTGAGATATTTTTAGCCAAGTTGGCCAAAATCGGAAACTGGGCGGTGTCACTTTGTGAGCACTTCTGCCACTTTGAGGGGAGTCTACAAGAGGAAGGGGGTGCCATTTTCAGCTGTAGGTGGATTGCAACAGGTTGCAAGAGCTATGGAGTGCTTCCTTTCCCTCTTATGTATAGTGTGGTGCCAGGAATGATGCCCTGCACGCTACGCACTGCTCTCTCTCTCCCCTATGAGCAGTATGTTATGCCCCTCTAGTGGGCTTTTCATTTGACCAATGTACATTTATGTGGGTTCATGCGCGATTGCCGAGGCAAGAGCCTCTTAAGAGCACAGGTAGTGGATTAGCTAGCAGCTAATCCCCTGCAGGTACAGGTGAATTTGGAGAGGTTTCACGTGCGAAATCCTATCCGATTCAAAGGGCAAGTAGCCCTATAGGTGCGGGAGCTGGAGGACTTGCTACGGATGCGACCAGCACGCGAAACGGAGCCCGAAACAGTGAATTACAGCCTGCTGTCTATTTTTGCAGGTTTAGGGTTTCGGCCCTAAACGGACCCTAATACCCCCAGGAGGTTCGGGGACGCGATGGGACCACTTTACAAGTGATTTGGCGCATTTTCGGGGCAGAAAACAGAGAATTCAGCGTGCTGCAGATTCTCGCCAGGTTTTGCAAAGTGTCCGTATGCGTCGGGAAAGTCATCTAATGCATGGGGATACTGACTGTGAAGGGTCCTAGTGTAGTTATGTTGCCGAAAATGGGCCAGAACAGATGAAATTTAGCCCAGACAGTGCGGGGCAGCTTGTAGGGAACCACAGCTTTTATTCCCTCTTTTAAAGAATAAAGAAATACCGGAAGGGGCGCATATTTAGGGGCCAATCTGGTGTCGGTCTTTTCATACAAGTGCAATCTAGCAACCTGTATCCCTTTCCCCTTTGTTATGTCTTGAAAGTACAGGTAAAGTGGGCGACAAATGAAATGGGTGAAAACAAATAAAGTTTAAGTCTAAGGTCTACCGCCCTTTTTGGATTAAACAGGCCGGTTTTAGCTGTCTATAGAGAGCATCTTCTCCACCTCACAAGAGATGGGTTTGTGATTCGACCCAGCTACATGGACACACATATGTCTCATGGTTTGCGGTGTGCCATTGGTCAAATACGTACATCCTCACATCAACTGGAGATTGAGATTGGTAGATTTATAGCGATACCAGCAGACAACAGGATATACCGCTTATGCCAGCTAGAGCCAGAGACAGAGCTATATTACATATGTCATTGCACAGTATACTATGAGATTTGGGGCCGTTTCCACTGCTTATTTAGAGAGGGTCTCGGTCCTTTCTCTAGGGTCATGAGTTATGAGGATCAGAGATGTCTTGGGCTATATCTACTTGAACTACACAGATATAGAGACACTTTACTGGGAAGAGCTAGAGAGAGATAGTCCCAGAGATTACAGATTTCTTTTCACTAGATATTGGACAACGAGAGGAGCAGCCATCATTGCAGATCTCGGCCCACACTCATTCGACCACTACCGGCACTCTCATCGACCGAGAACTGGAGCTACGGAGATCCAGATGGTCACGATTGAGGAGAGGGGCTACACAACATCGACGGAGACTACTGCAAAGGATTCGAGCCAACTCTGTCAACATCCAGAGTGCAATTGAGGATGGATTCTAGTAGTAGTAGTAGTATTTTTGTTCTAGTTCTTTTGTACCCAGACATGGTATCAGATTCATTATTTTGTAACAGATTACATTTTGGCCTTTTGAAGACGTTAATATAACATTTCATTTCTCTCGCTCTCGTCGCCTTTTTTCTGCTCTGCACGCTCAACCTAGCCATAGCGAAACCTCGCTGGCATCCTCCCTAGCTGAAGACCTATCAGTATCAATGAAATACTTCCTATATTATTCACCAGATTCCTTCTTGATGTTGTATCTAAACTTCCTTGTCACTTTGACAATATCTCGTAATTGTCTTTTGTTGACAGTGGACCATGATCTCCATGTTTAGTTGTTGAGCATAGAATAAATATTCCAAATAGTAATTTGTTTTCTTTATACTAGAAGGTTTCTACTAGTATTGTTATCACTAAAAAATAATTATCACAAAGCCATATGATTTTCAGTTTTTGTCTTGTTGGTCAAAGTAGTTTTAATAGCCTCAAAAGTGTTCCATATTGTTTCACACGTCCTTGTAAATTCATCATCCAAGTGAATGCTATGTAAAGCTTCAATTTTTGACTTGCCGGCATTTTCTACCAAAACCCTATTTTTTTGTTGAAACTCTTTTTTTTTTGAAGTTGACACATTGAAATTTTGTTTACATCAAAAGACAGCTCTTGTTGAGTAAATAATCAAGAGATACAAATGGCTAGCATAGCTTCTTGTAAATGCTCCTAAGTCTCTCATAAGATCATAAGGTCATAATAGATTTAAGGGGTCCCAAAATGAGATTATTGTGTCCTATTTATAGGCGTCGCCACTGTCTGCAGCATCTCCAAATTCTTAGCGGTTTGTGAGATTTTCAGACTCTTTTGTAAAGCCCATTTTAGTCTTTTTAGGGCAGCCGCAGCCGTTTGTGTTACTATAAGTCACATTTGGGAGTCATTCATATGCATTTGGATGCTTTTCCACCTATGTCCTACGTAAAAAAGTCAACCCTCAGTCAATGCATGACCACGTTGGTCAATGCCAGCCAAGCCACATGCTTTAGCGTCAAATTTGCGTTCTCTTGCTTTCTTGCTTCACGTTCTGGTCGATAAAAGCCAAAAACTGCTCTTTTTGGCAAATTTGCTCGTTTTCTGCTTTTAGATACATTCCCCTTCCAATCCTTGATGATCCTCCATGGAAGAAGAAAATTGCTCGATAATCTGCTCCCTTCTCCATAGTAGCGGCTGTTCGAATTAGTTTGCTTAATAGAAAAGCAAATGATTGAGCTCTGATACCACTGTAACCACTTGTCGTTCGGATGATTCATCTATTTCTCAAATTGAAATAGAACAAACAGAAATTGAATCAAGGACACACTTTGCATCTGTAGAAGAGATGGAAGAGGTGGAGCTCCTCTTTAGAGATTATTGGCCTAAAGTCGAGTGGCCTTTTCCGTAATTCTTTATTTATTCACCAAAAGATTACAATTGTGTGTACACATGCACTCGATCCAATTTACAGCTGATGTTGGGCCTCATATCTAAAAGCAACTTTTAAAAGCATCCTAAAAATTTCAAAATTCTTTGCTTACTTCCGAACGATTGATTCAACAATGATCCCTAAAATCTTTCCAAAATCAACTGCTAAATAACTAGCACCCAAAAAGCTGTCCCTGCATGTGAAACTGCCACATGAATAATTTTATACACTACGCATGATTCCTCGTTATTTGCGGTGGGATTTACATGTCGCTTAGCTGAGATTTAGGTCTTTTGTCTTGCAGTCTCTTCTCCTATTCCATTGGTTGGTGATGCCATGTCACTGACTTGTCACACTTGGTGATGTAAAGGGTGCTTGACATGGTAGCCTACTGGTATTGGCTATTGGGTGGGACTTAAGCGTTTTTGCTTGTTTTCTTGCTTCCTTGTTTTGTTGCTTTGCATTTCCTTGTTCGTGATATGTGTGTGTGTTGGGTGTTTGTGTGAAACATGGTTTCGTGCAATTGACTTGGCATTGACAAGATGATAAATCCTCAGTAACACACGAATAGAACAGAATTTTTTTACTCTTCAAAACTCAAAGTAGTCGAGACACAAAATGGCGAAGTTCCACTTAGTGATGCGCTGACCCAAAAGTCTGGCACCCTTTTCTATACTTCTTTTATATTGAACAGAGTACAATTGCCGGGGAGTGATCTGCTTTGTCTGACCACACACTAAGTCTGCAAAAGCAACCCCCCAAGGCACATATTTAAATTTCCTAGGCCGAAAAGCATCTGATACAAAAAGATGGTGCCATCCCAAAAAGCATCTGCTTAATTTAAAATACAAGTTCACGACGGTGAAGATCAACAGCTTTCTTTTGCTTAGCCTGAGTCTTCTCAAGAGCAATCTTTATCTTCCTGTATGTTTCATCCATATCTTGCACATACTTGTCTGCCTCAAATATCTTGTCCTTAGTCTGCAGAATGGGTGGGACTTTCTTTCCTCCTTCCACTATCTCAAATGGTGCCTTACCTGTTGATGTATGCACAGTGTTATTGTAAGCATATTCAACCAATAGGAGATGGTGTTCCCAAGTTGCCTTGTGCTCTGAGACATAACATTTGAGTAGGTCCAAGACAGTAGAATTTGCCTCTTCTGACTGTCCATCAGTTTGCGGATGAAACAAAGAAGAGAACTTGAGCGTAGTGCCCATGTTCTCAAACAATGGCTTCCAGAAAAGACTCGTCATACGTGGATCCCTGTCACTGACAATTGACTGAGGCATCCCGTGATATTTAAAGATATTGCTCATGAATATCTTGACCATGTGTTGTGGCTTTATCTTCTTCCTAACAGGAATGAAATGGGCCTGCTTACTGAACCTACAAATGATAGTCCAAATCCCATCATTTCCTGTTTGCGTCCTTGGAAGATCAAAGATAAAGTCCATTGCTATACTTTCCCATGGCCTATCAGGGATCGGCAATGGCTGCAACAATCCCGGTTGCTTTTGTCTGTCAAATTTGACTTTTTGGCATACTAAGCATGATCTTACAAATGTGTCAACATCTTGACTCAAAGCTGGCCAATAGAAGAATGCCTCAACCCCTTTCACTGTCGCATCAATTCCACGATGCCCAGCATAAGGTGGAGCATGACTTTCCATCAAAATCTTTGGCCGTAACTGTTTAGTAACGCATTACTTTCCATGCATCATGAGAAAGTCATTCTTAAGCATATAGTGCTCATGATGTTGCCCATCAACAAGCTGGTCATAGATCCTTGCAAAATCTGAATCTTCAGCATATTGTGTCTTCATTTCGTCTAGTTCACAATGGTATGGAATTGACACTGCTGAAATTTGGGGCTTTCGTGACAACGCATCAGCCACCACGTTCTTTTTCCCTTGCACATGCACAATCTGAAAATGGAACATTGACAAGATGTTTGCCAATCGCATGTGCTTCTCAGACAACTTCGTCTGTGTAAGAAAATATGGCAAGGTTTGATGATCCGTTTGGACAACAAAATCAGCCCCTAGCAAATAGTGTTTCCAACTAGTGAGAGCATGAATTACTGCCAGCAATTCTTTCTCATAGAATTGCAAGTTCCTTTCAGTCTTCAAAAGAATTCTGCTCTCATATGCGACTACTCGGCCATTCTGCATTAGAACTGCACCAAGACTATGGCCACACGCATCACATTGAACCACAAAAGGTTTAGAAAGATCTGGCAAAATAATTACCGGATCTGAAGTCAGCTTCTCTTTCAAGTGTTTGAACGCTAAAATTTCCTTGGCTGTCCACTTGAAAGTAACTCCTTTTCCTTGCAGTGCATGGAGTGGAGAAGCAATCTCAGCAAAATTTCGAATGAACCTCTTGTTATAGGAACATAAGCCTAGAAAGCTTCGAATGTCATGTACGGACTTCAAGTCTGGCCATGACCTAATTGCTTCCACTTTAGCGGGATCCATGCGTACCCCATCCTTTGAAACAATGTGCCCAAGGAAGTGAATTTCTTGCAAGAAAAACTCACTTTTCTTAGCCTATTCTTGCGTAGCTCATTGAAAACTGCGGTCAAGTGATCCCTATGCTCCTCTTCAGACTTTGAGTAGACAATCATGTCATCAAAGAAGGTATCCACGAAGTTTCTATGTGGTCTAAAAATTTTGTCCATCATTCTATTAAATGTGGCAGGAGCATTTGTGAGACCAAATGGCATGACAAGAAACTCATAGAGACCAAATGTTGTCCTGAACACAGTCTTATGGACATCTTCTGGTCTAATGCGTATCTGATGATACCCGCGGGCTCTTTAGGTCTATTCTTGTAAACAATGACGCTCCCTCAAGCCGATCAAGAATGTCATCTATCCTCGGTATGGGGAACCTGTTCTTGATAGTATTCTTATTCAAGGCGCGATAGTCAATGCACATGCGCCATGAACCATCCTTCTTCTGCACTAAGAGTACAGGCGAACAAAAAGGGGGTGAACTGGGCTGAATCAGCCCCTTCTCTAAAAGCTCGTTGACCTGACCCATAATCTCTTTCTGCTGGGCTGCACTAACCCTGTATGGTGGTCTATTCGGTGGACTAGAACCTGGCACAAGATCTATAGTATGATCCTCAGGTCTCTCAGGAGGTAACTCCCCTGGCAAAGAGTCCGAAAAACAATCACTGAAACCACTCAAAAAAGTTGACCTGTCTTTATCTAAGGTAGACAAATTAGATACAACTTGAGGTACTTCTTTTGCAAAGATCAAGTACGCAGAAAGATGATTCTTTATTACAGATGAAATAGCAGAAGCAGAAACAACTGGAACAGACTCGCCTTTAAGCTTTACATCAAGGACATGAGTCTTTCCTCTATGTACAAGGGTAATCTTTTTGTTGTAAGTATCCACCATAGCATGCAACCTGTAACACCATGGGATACCCAATAACACATCACAGCCCTCAAGCGGCATAATATGAAATTCTTCCGCATCCACATAGCTTTGAATGTGCAGACGAAGCTTTCCCAGAATGGGAGTAACAGGCTCTGAATGTCCTGGGCATGCCAAACCTGCTTCGCTTGTCATACCCATCTCCTCTGCACGAATGCCCAACTTTGATGCCAATTCTGGTGATATGAAATTTGCACGGGCTCCTGGATCAAAGAAAACCAGCACTGTCTGGTCTCTAACTTTGCCCCAAGCTCTGCACAGCTCCGTGGCATCTGTGTTTGGCTGATCTCCAATCAAATCTGGAACAAGTCTTGCACTCGGCTTTGGCTTCTTCCCTTTATGGTCTGACTTGTCATCCTTATCCTGTGACTTCTTCTGTGGGCACTCATTTGCAAAGTGTCCTTCTTGTTCACAAATGTAGCATTTCTTGGCCTCCCTAAGAGTTTTCCTTTCTTGAAAAGTTTTGCCAGAAAAATGCCTTTTTTGTCCTTGTCCTCGTTCCGAAGAAGATTTAGACTACTTCTTGGACGTATCAGCTTCTTGAGTGGAGGGCTTCTTTGCAGGAGACTCAGAAGGCTTTCATGCAACATTGCCCTTGGTTGAAAACTGTTTGCCCTGGGCCCCTTTCTTGTGGCTATTAAATCCATCGGAATCTCCCTTCGACAGATTGTTGGCCACTCTTGCATTCTCTATCAATTGAAACATATTCACGACAGTAGTCTTTGTGCAGTAGTCCCCTATTTTCTTGGGCAATCCGCAACAATACTTCTCAATTTGTTCCGACAAAGGCACAAACGTGTAAGAGGTGACTGGCAACAGTGCGGCCCAAAACTGTTTATTGTACTCTTCCAAATTCGCACACTGTTTAGCATTCAACTCGTGCCATTCTGTCATCACATCCACTTCAAAAGTGTTTGTCAACCATGCAGGCGCAAAAAGCTGTTTGAATTGGACCCACGTTGTTGGGGCTTGACCTTGGTTCAACAATGCGGTCCACCATTGAAGCGCATTCCCTTTCAAGAAAGTGGCAGCCTTGCGTATCTTTGAAGATTCCGTGAAGTTGCCTCCAGCATAAGCTACATCGAACTACTGTATGAAGGTCAAAGCCTTTAATTGGTCCTCAGTTCCTCTGAAAGTTTTAAACTTCACTTCCTGCCCACCTTCCTTGTAATCCTTAGGCTGACTCAAAGGAGCCACATTATCATAAACATGTGCCTGTAACAGTGGTGCTCCATGAGTGTTCATTCCAGCACTCGCATCAACTGTTTTCCCTGTCATATCTGCATTTTGTACGTATGGCTGCGAAAAACCAGCCATACCAAATTGTGTTCCAGGCACTCGAAACTGGCCATAGGCACCTTGAAAACCAGGTTGGACACCCATGTTCACGTACATAGGGTTACCCATGCCTGTTTGCATTGTCCCGAACACATTCCCTGGCATATAACCTGTGGAAGGTCCAGCCATAGCTTGAAACACTGAACCACCTCCAAAATAACCAGGATAAGTATTAGGTAATGGAAGGGTCTGACGCATAGCCTGTTCATTGCTCCCTTGACCATTCACAAACGGTTCCTGTCCAGCTAAAGCAAGTTGCTTTGGATCATTGGACACCGCTAGTTGCTCAACCACACGGGCTTTCCCTCGAGTATCATGAGTCCTTTGCACATTGGAAATCTCCTTTTCCTGCAACGGCTCAGTCATGCCCTGTGTAGGAGGCTGAAAACCCTGTGTCGGAGCCTGTAAGAATTCCTGCATCCTTGGGTTGTTAGCCAACTGCTGAAACATGTCCATGCAACAACGCAGCTGAGTTCTAAACAACCTGTCCTCTTCTTGAAGAGTTGAAGGAATTTTCTCTGTGCCATGTGAGGAAGATCCCTCTTCAGGTACTTGGTCTCTCTTCTGTGCCATATCGACAAGCTCTGTGTTGCTTTCACCCACAACAATCCACGCTGCACTTTTTGAAGAAAAAGTGACTATCCCGTCGATGGAACCATATAACCGGCCCGTACAACGTAGAGGGCGGTACTATTTCAATTACCTGTTAACATTACACAGAGCACTGAGAAGGGAAGAGAACACAGTTGCGTCCAGCGACTAGAATGTCACTGCGCACACGAGACCGACACCCTGTAGGCCCCAAAGACTGGCGCCCCTTTCGGTATTTCTTTATTCAAATTAAGGTAGACGATCCGACCACTTAGCACAAGCTTTCACAAAGCTGTCCAAACCTGGCGAGGGCTGAAAACGCAGGTTTTCGACCGGATTTCGACAGCATAACGGCGCAAAAATCCCTGTAGGTCAAAAACACCTGTCTAGGACGGATTCCTTCGATACCAGGAAGCTTTCTGGTGAGCTGTCACAGAAATTCAGCGGGCTGTAATTCTCTGTTTTTCACTGCCGGGAGCCCAAAAGCCTGTACACGCATCCCAAGGCTCTCACGAGGCTCCCCCGATGTTTCCTTGCAGTTTAGGTGCGAAGCCCTAAACCTGCAGAAAAACACAGCAGGCTGTAATTCCCTGTTTCGGATCGTTTTTAGCGGAGCGAACACGCCTACGTGTGTCCCAAGGGCTCCCGCACGCAATGGGACAATTCCCCTGTGAATTGGACGAGTTTTCACGCGAGAAAACTCTCCAAACTCGCAATCTTTCGTGATGGAACTGTGCGTACCTGTGGGGGATTAGCAATTAGCTAATCCGGTTCTTGTTCAGAAGGCTCTTGCCTTGGCAAACGCGCATAAACCCCCAGAACTGTACATAGGTCAAATGAGAAGCCCACTAGTGGAGCATAACATACTGTACGTAGGGGAGAAAGAGAGCAGTATGTAGCGTGCGGGGCATCACTCCCGTCACCATACTGTGCATAGAGGGCAAGGTAAGCATTCCATAGCTTCTGTACCTGCTACAATCCACCTGAGGCTGAAAATGGTGTCCCCTTTGTTGATATGCAGCTCGTTTTTGCCTCCCAGAGTGGCAGAATCGCTCACAGGCTGACACGTCGCCCAGTTTCCGAGTTTGGGCTTTCCCTGCTAAAAATATCTCAACTGGTGCGTCGGTTGACTTGGCAGCAGAGCAATAAAATGTTCCCCTTGTCATTCCAGAGCTAATGACGCGAACACATTTTCCGATCAAAAATAGCAGTTCCCTAAATTTTAGGAGATGCTTCCATGGCGTCCCTATCGGTCTCCTGACCATCATTGAAGACTACCATTTGACCAACATCTACAATGTGGGTTAATTTACTAGCCCCTTTCAACTTATAAAGTTGCAGTGATTTGACGAGTGGCCCAAATTCCAGTTTGGCGCACACGAGCTTTTTTACTCATCAGAATTCAGTGCTAACTGGCCCGGGCAGTCCCTGTCTGACCGATCTAAATCCCCGATGTGAGAAACCCATTTGGCTGCAGCCATTTCACACTGGCCATGCAATGTCCACTTGCACCTTTTCAAGGGTTTTGGGACAAACAAGTAAAAATAAAATAAATATATCTAATACTTATTTACGGAAGGCAACAGGAAAAATACACCTCCTGGTGACAGATGTCTTGGGCTATATCTACTTGAGTTACACAGATATAGAGACACTTTACTGGGGAGAGCTAGAGAGCGTCAGTCCTAGAGACGGATTAGAGATTTCTTTTCACTAGATATGGGACAGCTAGAGGAGCAGCCATCGCTCTAGAGCTCGGCCCACACTCTCATCGACCGAGCACTGGAGCTACGGAGATCGAGACGGCCACGACTGAGGAGAGGGGCTACACAACATCGACGGAGACTACAACAGAGGATTCGAGCCATACTCTCTTGACATCCAGAGTGTAGATGAGGATGAAGTATTTTTGTTCTAGTCTTTTTGTACCCAGACATGGTATCAGATTTACAATTCTGTAATAGTTTGGTCTCATAGGTCATTTTGACCTTTTGAAGACGTTAATATAACATTTCATTTCATTTCATTTCTCTCTCTCTCTCTCTCTCTCTCTCTCTCTCTCTCTCTCTACTGCGGAGGACTACACAACATCGATGGAGGCTGCATCAGAGGATTTAGATCTTTGGCCCAACATGCACGACCCCCGATCAGACTACTGTCCATGAAGGAGATTGATAAGATTCACCAGCGACCGATGATGGATTTCCTGTGATTTAGCTCTTTTGAGGATTGTACACCCTGCTCATCTTGTACCAGCCTTGTTATCAGCTCTTACCCATTATATCCCCACACCCACACCCACACCCACATTGTGTTGTATTAGCGCTCGGTCACTACTTTCACCCCCCTACTCATATCCTACATAGTTCTAGCTAGCTGCTTACATCTAGCAGTTTAGGTTTCTATAGTACCCCTTTTTCAGTACCTTTTTATTTTTATTACTCAGACATTGTATCAGATTCATCGCGTTGTAACCTTTTGGTCTCATAGGTCATTTGGCCTTGTGAAGATGTTAATATAACATTTCATTTTGTTTCATTTCTCTCTGGCAGTTTATGTGCCACATCATCACTTTGTGACTTTTTGGTCTTAAATCGGGTGTGTGTGTGTGTGGGTTAAGTTGTTTTCAGAGCATGTTTTCTTTCATTTTATTTCTTGGTTTCCTTTGTTTTTTCTGTTTTCTTTCATCCTGTTTCTCGTCTTCATTTGGTTAGTTTTATGTTTGCCTTGGGTTGCTGGCTAGCTGCTCTACTTTCTACTCTCTCTACCAAGTTCTAAAACAGGTTTTCACATGGTCATTGTCCTTAGAGCCTCCTTGACTGTCTTCATGAAGCTTCCTCCCCAGCTCTCGTTTTCATGAGCCACCTTCAGCTAGTGGACTGGTCTCTATATTGGCCGATAGCTCCTTGTTTGCTCCAGTGCAGTGCTTTACTACACACCCTGTGGCCTCCTCGTGCAGTTGCTTGATGATGCCAGCTGCTTCTTCTCCATCATCTTCGTCATCGAGTGTTCTCTCCCTTCTGTTTATTCCTAGCCTCTTGCTGTCAGATGATACCAGTTTGCGGCCATACGCCTGATATTGCTCTTGCCATTGCTCTGGTTTCTACCACCGCTGGTGGCTTCCTGGTGGTTCAGTTTTTTGATCGATAGGTTGCAGAGTGTGCTTTTGGTTAAGTGCCCATCTTTCAGAGGCTGCTGTCATCCTCTCTCCATTTAGCTTACCAGGGCAATTTTTACTCTCATTAGGAGAGGTTTTCTCCTAGTTTTCAGATTTTACACTTTGTGCATGTGGCTAGTTGTACACAGCGACTTTCACATATTTCAGACTAGGTGTAGGATGTATGGAGTGCAGCTATTTGTCTCTGGACTAGTTCATCAGCCACTCCTCTATCAGCCATTATGAGGATTTTTGCTCATCTGTCATATTTTGCTCTGTCCCTTAGAGTTAGGCTCTTCTAGTGACCTTTAGTACCATATTGTACCCTTTGAAAAGCCTGTTTTTTTGGTGGAAAAAGGGATGTGGAAGCATCTAGAAGGTGAACCTCTGGCAGAGAGTCTCCAACATCACCTCCACAAACATATTTGCGATCCTCTGATTATAACTATCAAGATTTTATCGAAGGGAAAAGTCGATAGAATAAGGAGCTTCTCACAGATCCCATGAGTGCCTCAACTCCACCAACTCTCAGAGAGGTGCGATGAGTTCTTGGGCTTCGAGGATTCTCCCATTTCTTTCTTGGACATGGCTCTTTGAACTGAGCTTAAACAAAAGGTACTAAGGTGATTTTTTTGCTAGGAACACATCAGTCAACCATCACCTGCTGGAGGATCCAACTACCACAGTCATAAAAGAGGTACCAACAGCTGTCGAAGGCCATCAATCGGCACTGTAGGTTTTCTTATTAATAACCATTGTGGATGCAAAATTACAAAGAGGCTTAACAGTTTGTTTGTTTCTAGAAGGGTATTTGTGAACACAAAACTGCAAGGTGAGGAATCATTTCCAGTCAGCTAGAAGTTGTGCCACATACATGCTTTATCCTTTGAGAATAAAACTTTGATGCATAATTTGTGTTGCAGTGGTTATCAGAGGAATTATGTAGCAATAACTCGTTGTAAACATGTTCAGATCATATTATTATCACAGCTGTGGATAATGCTATATTTTTGTACTTCTTTTGCAGGTTATAAAGGAAATGACTGCAGGTGGTGTAGACTACAGCTTTGAGTGTGTTGGAAGCGCGCAAGTAGTGGAATCAGCTTTATTAAGCTGTCATGATGTATACACTGCATTAGTTTCCTTGTCACACTCTAACATTGATCCAAGTTGCAGCTGTTCTGATTTTTTTTTTTTTTTTTGTATATAAAAATCAGGGTTGGGGGATGACAATTATTTGCGGAGTGGCTGGTGAAAAAACTCCTTTTGCTGTACATCCTGCCGTACTCCTGCTTGGACGAACAATAACTGGAACATTGTTTGGTGGGCTGAAACCAAAGTCAGATTTACCAAAATTTGTAGAGATGTACATGAATAAGGTACTTCACCTACACTCAAATCTTAAGAGATAAGAATAATGTTCAGAACGGTCACATTTTATTAGGTCCTCAACTGACTTATGCAGATAGCAGGAGTAAATACTGTCTGGGCTGTAAAATATAATGACTGCAATCTATACAGGACTCTTAGCATGGTAGAGGTGAACTCCTGGCTTATAGTAAGGGAACGTTGTAGATATCGGAGAGTCGAAAATGTAATTGCCCCCTTTAACTACTGAAGAGCCCTTTGTCTAGTCCCTAGGTCCATCAAGGTTGGGGTTCGGGCCATCCTGGCCGTCCATCCTGCCCCCATTATATGACAGAATCAGCCTGCAGAGCTTCCAGATGCATGACACCTAAGCCTCCAGAATGTCAAGAGGTGCAGTTAACAGTCTGCAGGCCAATCTACAGTGTCCAACTCAGCACCTGGAGTTCTAGCTCTCATTGCATGGCAACTCAACGCTTGGAATGAATATTGCTGCTCGGTTATAATCATTGCCTGCCTCCTCCCATCATTGCAGACCAGCTGAGGGCATGTAATAGTTGCTGCGAACATCCTTTGGTCGCCAACGCAGCAGGCAGGACATTGCCTATTCCTGCTTTCGTCTTGTCAGACGACACTGCAAGGCCCCCCTCCCCCGGCCGGGAATGGACCTGCAGTCTCAATGCAGCTACCCATGGCTGCCGCCCCCTCGGTTGCCAATGGGTCGATTGCAAAGGAGCTGCAGTGTCCTTTCCACAATGCCACTACGCATGGCTCCCGGCCTCTGCCGGTCGCCAATGGGTTGCTTGCATTATGGGGAAAGGACACTGCAGGTCCTTTGCAAGCGACCCATTGGCAACCGAGGGGGCGGCAGCCATGGGTAGCTGCATTGAGGCTGCAGCAAGCTTTCCAGATCTGTTGACCAAGTAGGTCAACCATAGCTCCGTATTTAGGTCAAAATTCTTGCAGAAGCTGCTTGTGATGCAATGTTGGTGTCATTAACCTTTATCTCACGAAGCATCATTAACCTTCATCTCACGAAGCAGCATCCACATGTAGGTGTAGCCCATCAGAAGGCTCCCCATGAGGTTTAAGTCATGCATCAGGGGCAGCTTGCTGAAGGATTTGAAGTGCCTTCCTGAAAGTTGCTAATTGTTGTTGTTAGAGCTTTACGCTCACCTTCCAGATCCTTTCGCTCTTGCTTATGGCTTTTCTCATGTCCACTTAGGCCCTTGGTTATGAATTGGCCACCCTTTCACCCTCTTGTTAGGGATTCTAGGCACATATAGGGTTTGCACTAGGCATTTTACCCATTTTATTTTATTTTTTGCAAGTTTTGTGGACTTTGTGTTGGGTATTTTTAGAGGTTTTCTTTAATCCAGAGTTGGCTCACTATATTAGTGCTGTCCGAGTCCACTCTTTAGTCATCTTGTATCATTTTGCCTTTGGAGTCATTGAGTTGCTAGCTTCACCTCCCTCTCTCTCTCTCTCTCTCTCTCCACTTACCATCTCGTAGGTAGGGGTTTTTGATATTTTTTTCAGCACCCCACTTTTTATCTTTTATACCCAGACATTGTACTAGATTCCACCATGTTGTAACTTTGTGGTCTCATAGGTCATTTTGGCCTTTTAAAGACGTTAATATAGCATTTCGTTTCTCTCTCTCTCTCTCTCAGCGTGGATGGGCCAGAGGTGCAGGGGACACAATGCCAACAGAGGTTCTCACGCGCATACAGGGGATACAACAGCGCCAACAGGTTCTCTGCACTAGCAGTTCTGGGGTATATAGGGTTCTCACTGTTGTCTGATAGGGTTTGTGACACGCAGGTATAGAATTAGGGTTCGCGACGACCTGTTTTAGGGTTTACGATACGCAGGTCCAGAATTAGGGTTCACGACGACCTGTTTTAGGGTTTGCGACGTTGAGGCTGGGCAAAAGGGTTCACAGGCTGACATCCTGCTCTCATTGGCCCACCTCTCGCCCTTGTTCCCCCTGTTTCTGCAGGTCGTCATGGTCTCTCTTCTACCCGCCACTGCTCGCACAGGTTCCCTGCCACCGTTCGGATATACTAGACAGTAAGCAGACATCAGAAAAATTGAAAACCCAGCCGAACAGTAAACAGAAATTAGGAAATTCAGAGGAATGTAGGCTTGATGTGGAAGAATACAGATACACATGTATGCATGATGCGAGGAAGATATGCATGTATAATGTGGACATTGTCTGGTTCTTTCTTCACAGCAAGAACTCCTACACCCCCCTTCCCTTTTGGCAGCTATCAAGCATGAAGAAGCAGAATGACAAAGCTGACCTATGCAAAGAAGAAATGATCTAAGTAAGCCTTTCAAGTCTTACTAACGTAGTCCAACTATATCTAATTTATACTAATTTCTCACTTATGCGTTCTCGAATCTACTAAAATCAAGTATAAAATACACTATTGCATTCCAAACTCCACTTTTACAATCATTTATTTCTGACATACACCATCAATAATCACATAAATATTCAATATCTCATTTCAAAAACATATCTTTATTACAATAACCATAGACACCAGATTACACATTCGTACTAACATATGAACTCAATAAATGATAAATAAATTTTCACTTTGCAGGGTCAAAACTCACTCTCACTTGCCCATACAATTTCTCTTTGACATGATACACAGATGAATATTGAAATAATTGCATTCGAATTATTAATTGTCTTGCAAATGTTCGCTTTTTCCCAATCCAATGCTTCTACTATGCAATATTTTCTCAATTAAATCTCTAGCAAACATTCATAATAAGAATCATAAACATATGCAAGTCTCATTTATGTTTCAATTTTTATGCTCAATGTACAATTTTTGTTTATTGTGTAATTTCTTTTGTATTTCCAATTTTGGATCAACCTTTTACTGCTTTAGATTTACTCTCGTCATGGTTCGCTTTGTATTGTTTTTGCGGCCTCAGTGCTTCAGAGCTTCACTTCAATGCACTCATCGATGCCAGGTTTTGTTTGCTTTTCCGAACTCTCACTACCACTTTGCCCACTTACTTCTCTCTCTTCTACGTAGTGTTCTCTCTCTTTCTCTTTCTCTTTCATCTTCTCGTGCACACAAACATAAAAAATCTACATTCCTCTACTCTCCATTTCTGTTTTACTCTTTTGCCTGCAACTAAAGCCCAGGTAGAAAATCACTCTTTATAGTGTTTACATGCACACACAAACACAAGCAAATACACTGTTCACTCTCTCTCTATCTTCCTCTCTAATTACACTATGGTATAAATGCTCTCTCTCTCTCTCTCTCTCTCTCTCTCTCTCTCTCCCCACTTTTCATACGCACACATATAGGAAGATGTGCTCGATCCCACTCTCTCTCTTTCTCTTTCTCTCGCAGGGAGTAAATTTTCTCTCTATTTCTCTTCCTCTTGCTCGCTAACTCTCCGATTCTCTACCAATTGGCTCGCGACCTTCTTCTCTCTCCCCCCTCTATGCTACGGGCAAGAGCGTCTCTCTCTCTCTTTCTCTCTCTCTCTCTCTCTCTCTCTCTTACACAAAGCACACACGGGGTGGCTTGCCTTCTCACGCTCCTTCTCTCTCATTGAGGGCAGCCCCTTTGGACTCCCTCGCTCTCTTGATCCCCCCTTCTCTGCCTGGCGACACACCCGCGACCTATGGCGACCCCTTGGCGGATCCTCTTCTCCTGGTCTCTCTCCCAATGGAGTACACACGCAGCGCAGTACACAGGGCAGCCCCCTTGGGCTCCCTCCTCACTCGCGCCCTCTGCTCTCAGGCCCTCATGCCTTTTGGCGACCCCATTCTCAGGCACTCCCCCATCTCCTCTCGGCTGTCTCTGCGTTACACCCAGGGTAGCTTACCCTGGAGGATGCACACACACACACACCACACATCCCGCCCTCAACCCTCTCGCTGGGCTGTCAATTTATCTGGCATCCCCTGGCGACTCTCTCTCCTTGCGCGGTTCATTAATTGACGACCACCTTCAGTTGATTTAAAAAGATTAAAACCATTTTCCTTTTTATGGTTTTTAAGCCTTTGTTCACCCACTCTGTAAAAAAAATTGTTTTAACCTCAAGGACAATCCTAGAGACCTCAAAGATCTATCTGATGAGACTTACACTCAAGTCCCCTCTCTCTATTCTCTCATTTTTGCCATTTCTCTCCCTCTTCCGGTCTTTAAGTCAAATTTTGAAAGTCTTTACTGGTAATTACACTACAACTAGTATAAACTTCTCGCTTTGCAAGCTTAAAATCTAACCGGGATTTTACCATTTTGACCGGTTGAAATACAATCTACCCCGTTTTCTCTAACAGGGCTCGACAAATTCTTTCTTTCTTTTACTGTTTTGCTTACTACAAACGGCCCTAAGAAGTCAATTTATGTTAGCAATCTCAACACTCCTAACAGACCTAAAAAATCTATCCACGAGAGTCTTGAACTCGAACCTTCCTTCTAAAGATGAAGCACAGACAGGATATCAAAGGCTTAATCTGGTACTACGGCCACAGTTTAGGAAAACGTTCGCTACGAATGTGTTTCCAAATAGTACTGATAAAATTTATTCAAGCATAATTAAAACTTGACAGAAATAGACTGGAAACACGGTCTTAATGCAGCTAGTTAAACATGCATATGCTCTTGAAATGCTCGTGTAGATCCCAAATAACCCCAAAATGTTACAAAATGTCAAAATATGTTGGGGTTTACATTTCTCTCCTATTAAATGTGAAGGCGTCCTCGATGAAAGAAAATATCTGCTACACTTCATTACTGCAACTCTACACTTCACAACAACTCTTGAAAAATAACTGTCTTCCCAACTTAAATGCGAATGTCCTTGTGAGCACAATTTAAAACCAACATACCAAACTAGCTGTAGTATGTCCATTCTCATTCACACACATTAAAACATTATGCTTTTTCAATATTTGAGTCAACTAATAACATAGTCAGTGGTAAATTAATAAGCAGTAACATAATAGAATAAACGAACTAGCACAAGTAAATCTATATACTCACACTGATAGCTTTTATAAAGATTTACCAATCATAAACCCTAACCTCTCCAATAGGCAACTAAACAGTAAATAATAAAAGAGATTAATTAATAGAATAACTATAACCTATTCTAATCCAGACAATAATTTATGACCATTAATAAGAAGAACAACTCCCTTTCATGTTGCTAAATTTCTACAAAGGTAAAGCCTGTTAACCCCTTTATGATAGAGAGTATATCAATATGACAAACACGTGGAAGTCATAACTTGAATTTTTATTTCTTTTTTTAAAATTTTTAATTCCCATTGTTTATTGATTTTTTAATTTTCATGCATTCGTTCTTTTGTTTTTGCAAGTCACTTCGGATTTGAAATTTATATTTTTTCTTTGTTTTTTAATTTTTAATTTTTCATGCATTTTACACTCACTGCTACATCGAGCAGGAATATCTTTTCACATTCATTTACCAACGCGTATAAAACTTAGCTACGGCTCGTGGCTCTGTCACTAGAGACAAAGTTGACCCACCCACCTCCCAAGCTTACATGTCGATGGGCACACAACATATAACATATAAGTTTTCCTCCTCAATCTCATCACATGTGTAGTACCTAACATACCAGCCATAATCTAGAGTTTAAAGGTCTATCCCCACTATAGAAATCTACAACACTTCAAAGATTTGTTTTTACCATTAAGTGCATAAATGTACTATCCAACACTAGATTAGCTATAGTGACTATATTAATTAATAACTTTTACTACTCCTTGTCAACCACTAACCAATTTGGTCAAAATTCTTGATTAATAATTTTGGATAAAGATTGATAATAAAACCATAAAGACTACGAATCTAGCCAATTTAATAAAACTATGCCACACAGTTATTAGTTCTTCACTGACTTAGAGGCATTAAAATGAAAAGATGTTACCGATTTGAAATAACAACTTGGAAATAGAACACATGTTAAGTCTTTCTTGAAACTGTTGCTCTACTTTGAAATGCATCTCCAAATACAGCTTAACATTTCGTACTTCACAACAGCTACTCCAATCTTCTCTTTTGATGACAGAACTACACAATTACTAATGGAATATACTCCTAATTTTTGTGATTTTTGTAATTTTTTTTTTGTTTTTTATTGTTTGGTTCTTCTTTTGTTAATTTTTTTTTCTAAACATAAATTTACAAATAAATAAATAATCTTTCAGATTTCCAAGAATAGTGCAATGGATTACATGCATCTATACGTGGTTCAATCGCCTACATTCTAAGGAGCTACAATGTCGTACACATAGACCGTATCCTAGGTCATAGACACCTATATGTGCTACAGACACCTACTTCCATCACAAAGCTACAGTTTCCTACACATAGACCACACCCTCTCCAATTTCACATTCTTCACATCATGTATATGTTTTTTTAATTTTGTTTTAATATTATAAACTCTTGCTTTGAAACTGACACCACAAACATAAATAAATTAACACTCTCTTCTTCTCAACCTTAAATCTCAAAACTCTATGAAACAACTCTAATTTTTCAATATCTCCAGTATATCTCTCAAACAACCCTGTACATCCGTAGCATTTCTACTCTGCTCTTCAATCATATCTCAAATCTTTAATATCTCTAACCGTTAAGCACCTCTTGGCTTGCTAACTTTTTCACTAACTTTTCCCACTCTCTAACAAGTAACATCTTTTTAACTTTGCTAACATCCTTTAACTCATACCCTTTAGCTTCCACACTCTTAAACTCACTCTCATGCACTCCTTTAATCCTTAAACACATATTTTCCTTGCACTAACATATGCATTTCAATTTTCAAACACAGATCCCACCAAACATGGCATCTACTAAATTTAGATTGCTTTGTACCTATTTCAATTGCCGTAGAATTATGCTACCTACCTTTTCTCATTTGGCCAACTCTCTTAAATACTTTTGCTAAAATTCTATTAGTCAAATTGTAAAATTTTGTCAAATATGTTTGAATTTGAATTTCTTTGAAAGTCATTATTCTTCCTGCAATTGAATGTAAATGACTTGCATATGAGCAAGATAAACAAGGATTAAATATTGATCCCTTTAAAACTATACTTTATCTCACACTATTCGAGTCACTCTCACTCACTTCTTGCTCTCTCTCTTAACTAAGAATCTTTTTTAACTTCTCTTCTCACACAATAACTTAACCACTCAATCAACTTTTATCAAAACATGGATTCTTATTCACAAAATCACTAAACATCCAAATAGAAACAACAAAGATTCCACAATGTAGTCCAAATACTCACACATAAATGACAACATATTAAAACTCACCCTCACTATCTATATGACATGGAATCACACCTCCTTAGTTATATGTATCTCAATTAAAATGAGCAAGCTATTTCATAAAACAAGTAAGAAAATATTTTGTTCTATTTTTCATTTTTCTAAACCAAACATTCATTACTTACTCTCTCTTCTCTCTTATGATTCCCTCATCATTGCAGGTTCAATAAGTAGGCCCATTTTATCCGTGTCAGGAAGAAGATAAAATCTGATCAAATGGCACGGTTATTCATGTACAATGTGTTCAAAGTACCATGGTATGCCACAATCGATTGTCAGTGATCGTGATCCTCTCATGACAAGTTTATTTTGGAGATGATTGTGTAAGAACATGGACACTATGCTCAAGTTCTCGTCTTCATTTCATCCACAAATTGATGGACAAGTTAGAAGAGGCTAATTCTATTGTCTTGGATTTGTTGAAATGCTATGTGTGAGATAATAAGAGCAAGTGGGAACAGTATTTGCCTATGCTTGAGTATGCGTACAACAATACGGTGCATTCATCCATAGGTAAGGCACTTTTTGAAATTGTTGAAGATGGCAAAAAGGTTCCTCCTATTTTACATACAAAGGACAAGATCTTTGAGGCGAATCGGTATGTCGAGAACATGGATGAAATGTATAAGAAAATTAAAGTTGAGAAGACTCGGGAAAAACAGAAAAGGGCTGTTGATCGTCACCGTCGTGAACTGTTGTTTTCACTTGGTGATTGGGTGCTTTTGCGATTTGAGAAGGCAAGGTTGAAGAAAATGAAGGGCAAGGAACGGTTGTTTTCGAAGCTAAGCACGCCTTACTAAGGGCCTTTTCAAGTGCTTGATAAGATTAGTGATGTTGCTTACAAGCTGAAATTGCTTGAGGCTTGGAAGATTCATCATGCGTTTCACGTGAGTCTTCTAAGACCCTTCGTGGGTGATGTGCAAGAAGATGTGTCAGATGAGGACCGGCCAGAAGTTAAGGAACTTTATGTAATTTTGGTTCCTGAGAAGATTTGCACATAAGAAAAGAAAAGTTAAGGGACAGATTGCAAAGCGCTATTTGGTGAAGTTCAAAAACTATCCACCTATGGATGCAAAGTGGATGGAAGAGCATGAACTGTCAGAGTCACCAAATGTGTTGCAGCTTCAGCTTGAGGCCTTTGGGTTACATCCTAGGTATGCCCCAACAAAACGTGTACAAAGGAGGGGTAATGATAGAGGTAGTACATCAAATATACATATGGATTCAGTGTAATAGAAGTGTGCATCACTGTTTAAGTGTTAAAAGGTATAATGTTCACTTCTATCATAGATAGCAATGACAAAAGTATAAAGGTCTCATTAAGTCATTGGTATCTATGTCTTATCATCTTTCTTGCGGATACATGCGGTGATAAAAGAGTGCTAACAACACAAGAGCATCAATGGCATGTATATATGGTATGCAATCGAGGGCGTTTGCGATTTCAAGAGGGGAGTATCTCACTAGGACGTGGCAACTGCTAACCTTAGTTGTTGGTTTCTTTTTTATGATTTTGTTTAATTTTTGAGACCCTCTCTTTGAAGTTGGAAATAACCGGACATTGTATGGCCAGTGTGAAACGCTAGTTCCACTTGTAGACGGAAAGTTGGTTGGCACTGGAATTCCATTAGTAAAAGGGTGTTTAGGCTCAATTCAAAGTCATCTAGGTTCCTTGCTACACTTAATAAGTTGGTGGATACTAGGATATAACTTAATGGAGACACAGTGACAAGGTGGGGTCACTCAGAGAAAATCACCTGAGAACTGGATTACATTGTATTTGTAGAAGTGGTCCCAGTGTGGTAAAAGATGATCAAATGACTAGTGAGAGTCCAATGGAAGCATCTCCTAAAATTTAGGAACTGTTATTTTTGGCTATGAAATCTGTTTGCGTCATGAGCTCCAAAATGACAAGAGGAACATTTTATTATTGTGCCGCTAAGTCAATTGAGCAACCGGTTGAGATATTTTTAGACCGGAAGGTACCAAACGGGAAAACCATGCATGAGTGTCACTTGGTAGCATTTTCCACCTTGAGAGAGAGAGAGAGAGAAGCGTTGAAATAAACGTGGGGGCTGTATTTTTCATCCACATGGTGGATTGTTGCAGGTACCAAAGCTATTATGTGCAAGCTTTCTCTCTCATGTACAGTGTAGTGCAAGAAGTGATGTCCTGCACACTCTACACTGCTCTCTCTCCCCTGTAGGAAGTAATGTGATGCCCCACAAGAAGGCTCTGCGTTTTATCTATGTACAGTTGTGTGATCTTATGCTTCTGTGCTGAGGCAAGAACCTCTATGAGCACGAACAAGAGTAGCTAACTGCTACTCCAAAAGCAGGCACCGGTAAGGGTGATAACCTCACTTTATAGGTGTATTTCCAGAGCTGGTTATGCGCTGTTTTTGGACTGTTTTGCAGCCGTATGGATGCCAAAAGCATTGGGAATAGTGGCCAACTGGTAGAGGACAGTTCCGAAACTATTTAGGGCTGAAAGCAGGGTAAAAACCAGTAAATACAGCGAGCTGTAATTGCTGTTTTTGGGCTGAAAACAGAGGGTTTATGTCTTTGGAAGCGAGTTCCAGCAGGGGGATTTGTTCAGGGCGAGTTTTGGGAGTGTTATGTTGCGGAAATTTTGACAGAACAGGTGTGATCTAGTTGGATACAGGTGAAGATCCCCAAGACTCTAATTTTGTAACTTTACCCTCTAAAGGAATAAAGAAATACTCAAAGGGGCGCCATGTTTTGGAGCCTATAGGTTGTCGGCGTCTGCTCGAAGCATTCTAGCTGGCGAGCCGTGTGCTGTAGTGTCAATTCTTGTTATAGGTTTTGAGTTGCAAAGTTTCTATGTGTCCTAAAGTCTAAAGGTGAAAGCCTACGTCTACCGCCCTACCGACCGGTTTCACTCACACTAGAAGAGGAGGAAAGAAGATGTATGCGCACCTTACATGTCAGAATTTGTGTCCTTAATGGCAAGGATAATGTGGACAAAGAGGTAAACGAACTCATGACTATGATGGGGGTCAATGAGCCGTTGCACACGAGAGCTTGGAGAGTGGGCAATAAGAAAAACGGAAGCAATGGGGAAACCTCGAAAGAAAGGGCGCTCATCCTTCGTTTTCCCTCCATGGAAGCGGACTTTTTGAAGAAGAGATCAACTCTTAAGAAGACGGGTGTTTTTCTAGGAGATGACCTTACCCTCTCGTAGATCGCTCGTATGCAGTAGGTAATGCCGGAGATTAGAGCAGCAAGGAAAAAAGGTAAGATCGTGTTTTATCGAGATGGAAGAGTGGTGATTTTTGAGCGACGCTCCACATGACGGTGCGAGACCTATGGGACCACACTCAAAGTTGCAATGATCTCTGCGCCTTGATGTGGGAGCTTTTGAGGATAATTTTACTTGGAGACAGATCATTTTCTACTCTAAGACACATTAGGCCCCTGGACAGTCCATGCCTCACGTCAGAGGATACAGATGGGAGACAGCGTGCAGACAAGAGACACGATCAGAGCACAGAGAACGGAGCTCAGAAGGAGTGGCAATGTTATTCAGAGAAGATTTGAGCCATTGATACATATAGCTCGCAGGGATGAGCATGCCAGGTACATGTGGGTGAGATTGAGGCAGAGACAAACAGATATCTCTACATTGCTATTTGCTACTTTCCCCCGAATACGTCAGCATATGCACCACCAAGAGGACAGTCCCCCTTTTCTATCTTGGATGATGACAAATGTGAGTTCTTAGAGATGGTAACATTATCATCTAGGGGGCTTCAATGTTAGGATTGCCCATCACCAGACATTATTTTATGATACTTCAGAGGAGATGCTGAGGGAGCTAGATGTTGCAAAGACAGGTCTATCTAGATTATCACAGGATGTGGAGCATATGAGTATGGGCGACTCTTGATAGACATGGGGAGTACACATGGGCTGGCGTTCTTGAATGCACGGGTAGCAGCCTCTACTCGCTACACCTTCACGCAGGAGAGGAACTCGGTATACATAGATGGGATCTACAGACGCCTGTGCAGTGAGGAGCCAGGGCGACCTTTGGAGGAGCTTACTACTATATTGACACAGACATTACATGATGCAGCAGCAGAGGCATACCCACACACTCAAACTTGGCAGAGATGGTGCTCTGGGAGCATGCCACATCATAGCTGGTATGATGAGGAATGCCGCGAGATTAGAGCCAGACTTCAAAGGGAGGTGCTTTTGGGGGACATTACTCACAGATAGTCATGGATTGACTTTCGATGTCTGGTGCGGCGGAAGAATAGGGCATTTTTGGCTCGACTAGAGTAGGATCTATACCGGCTATTCTTGAGTCAGGACTCAGGTGAAGCATGGCGACTCTTTCGTGAGCATCCTCCTCCCCCGTTGTCATTACTTCTACAGAGGCCTGGGGCCAGTATGCATCATCTTTGTACACAGTTCCTAGACAGTTGCCCCTTCATGACCCCCTTGAACCGCGCCCACATACATGTGCTTTTTTCACTGCTGAGATGGTGAAGAAGGCCATTGATAGGATGAGGACTAGGAGGGCATATGATCAGGAGGGCCTGCCTAATACTTGGAGCTTGTCTACTATTGTACCTATCTTCAAGTCAGGAGACCCTATGGAGCTTGGGAATTATCGCACTATCATGATTGGACACACATTTGCACGGTTGTACGCATCCATTCTTAACCAGTAGCTGAGTAGATGGGCAGAAAAGGAGGGTATACGTGCAGTCGGGCAAGCAAGGTTCAAGAGAGATTTTTCTACTCTTGACCACATCGTGACACTTAGAGCCATTATTGAGGAGGGTAGATCACATGGGAGACAAATCTATTGTAGCTTTGTGGACTTCCGCAAAGCATTTAACACAGTACTGAGAGCTAGATTGATGCGCATACTACAGGAGTACCCACAAAGCTGATTTGGGGGATCATGGCATTATACAGGTCGATGGTGGGATATGTACGTACTTCAGAGGGGCTATCTACATCAGTTCACTTCACTATCGGGGTGAAGCAGGGCTGCCTGCTCTCTCCTACTCTATTTGGTATGTATGTGGATGAGGTTTCTGACTATATTGAAAGAGATGGTGATAGAGGTGCACAGCTGGCAGGGAAATGGATTCCACTATTGTTATATGCTGATGATACTGTGTTGATCTCCGACTCTCTGGAGGGGATGCAACGTCACTTGGATGCTTTGCATAGGTTTGCCCATGAAAGTGGTTTGTTTGTCAACCTTGGTAAAATCAAGGTTATGGTGTTTAATACCACCCCACAGTCGATCAGGAGATCAGCACCCGCATTTACATACGGCCATGAGACAATGGAGTATACAGATGCTTGCACTTACCTTGGGGTGGTGTTTAGCAGACCAGCATTTTCACTGAGGAGAGCAGCAAAGACTAGACTGACGAGAGTCTGTGCAACATTGGGTGGATTGGAGAGGATGTGCTCACAGGTTTTAGTTTCAGGAGCCTCAGTCAAAGCTTTGGCTCTTTGACACTTTGGTGGCTTCCGCACTGCGCTATGGAGCTCAGATATGGGGGCCTTCATTGGACCATCATGGGAGGTCGGGTCGCACTGATGGATGGGGAGACATGGAGAAGCCTCTGGTTCTATGATCTCGCGGCTTATTTGTGCCAAGTCTTCAGTATCACGTGACATTATCTGAGCAGAGCTAGCTGCCCCCCCAGTAGTGGTTGAGGTGCTCACCAGATCAGTCTCCTTCATATACTGCCTGTGGGACCTTCCCAAAGACAAATATGCCCGCCTAGCACTTGAGTCCTCTCGACAGTTAGCTATGCAGGGAGACAGCATGCTGGTGGGGGGAGATGACATCATGGTTTCAAGCACATGGGTTCAGCATGGACATATTGCCCACTCACTGGATGCACCCTCTCTGACTCTTACATAGTCCGAGATCACCAGGCTCATCAGCCAGGACCTGACTTAGTTACACACCAGGTGGCCTTGGATAGAGCCGGTATAGGAGCTGGGCATGAAGATGGATTTCTACAAAGAGTATCTTCTCCCGCTTACGGAGGACAGCTTTGTGACGAGACCCAAATACATGGACACCCACTTGTCTCATGGGATACGATGTGCTATCAGCAGATACGCACATCTTCACACCAGCTTCGCGTCGAGAGTGGGAGATACAGCGGAGTGCCAGCAGAGGCCAGGACATGCCCCCTATGCCACATGGAGCCTGAGACAGAGTTGCACTACACATGCCACTGCCCAGTCTACTATGAGATACGAGGCCGCTTCCACTGTCTGTTCAGAGAGGGCTTTGGACCACTCTCTAGAGTCATGGGGTACGAGGACCAAAGATGCCTTGGATTGTTTTTGGTCGAGCTACGCAAACATAGAGAGAGCCTCATGAGAGGAGAGGCTAGCCAGTCCCAGAGACGGATCACTGACTTCTTTAGAGAAAACACTGGACAGCCGGAGGAGCTACTACCACAGCAGAGCCCACATTCTCCTCACACTAGAGGCACGTTGATCGACCGAGTCACCGAGCTAGGGAGATCCAGATGCCCGCGACTACGGAGGACTACACAATATCGACGGAGGCTGCGTTAGAGGATTAGGATCACTTTGGCCCGACATGCACGACGCACGGTCAGATTGTTGACCATGGAGGAGATTGATGACATCCGCCAACGATTGATGATGGATCTCTTCTGATTTAGTTCTTTCTGAGGATACACCCACATTGTGTTGTCTTGACAGGATTCTATAGTAGTACCCTCTCCAGCACCCTTTTCATTTTTGTTCCTCACACCTTGTATCAGATTCACCACATAGTAACTTTCTGATCTCATAGGTCACTTTGGCCTTTTGAAGACGTTAATATAACATTTAAGTTCATTTCATCTCTCTCTCTCTCTTTGGTGTTTTCTCGTGTTCCCGTGTTTGTGTTTCTCTCTTCTTCTTCTTCTTCTTCTCTGCTGCTGCACACTCTGACAGCTACCAATGTTGCGAGGTTGGGATAAGTTTTTTTTGTTCCATTTAGTTGCTTTTGTTGCAACTACTGTGGCAATTTCGATGCAAACAATCTAAGAATGTAAGTTGGCATACCTAAGTTAAAAGTTATTAAGGTTGATGATGTGATTTTATCTGTCCAATTAATCAATCTTAGAAACTCTATTGGAATGTGAAATTTATAACCGTACATTAGACCCCCTGTTCATGTTTACTCTACAGGAATTTTCTCTGGAAGATTTCATCACCCATGAGCTGCCACTTTCTCAAATCAATGATGCATTCAAACTTTTGATAGAAGGTGACAGCCTTCGATCCGTAATACATCTTTAGTCCAATGAAGGAGAGTCCTGTCAATATGCACATGGCATTGACTAACAAGGATGGAGATTGCTATTTAAATTGAATTTATTCAATCAGTTTATATTGTTGCCAACTTTGTCAACTGTCCATGCGCTGCTGTGGTGTGGTGTGGGTGTATGCTAAGCAATTTTCAGCCCGTGTACTGGGGACAATGCATGTGGTTGTTTTTTTAAAATTTGTGCCATGTAGCTGTGCATGGAAAGAATCTCAATTCGGAATAGGATGGCTCCCTTTCTCTCTCTCTTCGAAAGGCAGTGCCCAAGTCTGTTGCATGCTGCAGACGTCTTGTTTTGCCCTTTTTAATTTAATGTGTGAACCCTTTCCTGTGTTATGTGGACTAAATAAGGTCAAAAATTTCTTTGTTACATGTTTGGGGGTAACCTCCCCAGTGGGTAGCTATACAAGCATTCTCTCTCTCTCTCTCTCTCTCTCTCTCTCTCTCTCTCTCTCTCTCTCTCTCTCTCTCTCTACGACCGAGCACTGAAGCTACGGAGATCCAGACGGCCAGGATTGAGGAGTGGGGCTACACAACATCGACGGAGACTATAGCAGAGGATTCGAGCCATGCTCTCTCGATATCCAGAGTGCAGATGAGGATGGATTCTGGTAGTAGTATCTAGTTCTTTTGTACCCAAACATGGTATTAGATTCACCATTTGTAACAGATTGGTCTCATAGGTCATTTTGGCCTTTTGAAGACGTTAATATAACATTTCATTTCTCTCTCTCTCTCTCTCTCTCTCTCTCTCTCTCTCTCTCTCTCTCGCGTTCCATACATTTTCTCACTCAACCATGCAAGGACATAACATTGCTCTGTTAAACACAAGTTGCTATCATAAAGAAGCTTCACATCCCTTTTAAGGATGTGATCTATGTTCAATCCCAATAGTCATAATTGCAGGTCGGTTTGTGTTCCATGGCAACCTTGCCAATCACGCTGACCCTTAGCACACCGTCCCTAGTAAAATACAAAGCTACATTCCAAGGGTACAAGCAAAAATGCAAAATATCTTTTCCATGGCGATATTCTACAGTTAGAATGAGGGTGCAAATCATGCATGGAGCCTGCATGCATAGGCTCTTGCCATGATTAATCTCTTTTGGGGTATAGTCGTTGATAGTAAGAGCAATGATCTTTCCCTTGCCTTCGAGTCCCATAGTGCATACAAACAATTGAGAGCAACAACATTGTGCTCTGTAAGTGGGTGCCTCTCATTGAGATGTGCAAGAAGCCTCACTCACAACTAACTTTGACATCAACAAGTCAGCGACTGAATGACAATGGGAATGAAAAACAAAGCTTGAGCAAACTTTGAGCCTTTGGTGTAATTATGATTGTTGAGAATCACATGAAACTACAGGATAATTTAAAGCACTACAAAGGGTGTTGAACTTGATTGCTGTCTTTGAAAGGTTAGAGCAAGGAATAATAGAGGGAGGCTAACTAGGGTAAGCTTGGGTGCATAAAAGGATAGTGTCCTTCAAATTGATTGGAATTGGGTTAGCGAGGGGCAAATTTATGATTGAAATAGGAAGGTGTTTCACTTGGCCATAGACTCAAAAGTATGTGGATAAGAGGGGTAATGGGTGGAACATGAGTAGGGGTTGAAAGAGTTTTTTGGGCCTAGCATAGTGTGAAAAGGTAACTAATTAGTTAAAACAAGCCTTAGAAGAATTTTTTTTTTGGTTGAGATGCTAAAAGTTAAGATCACTCCACACAATTGGGCATATTTTGATAAGAGGGAGAAAATAACAAAACTAAAAGTGAAATAACATGAGAAGATAGAGGGATAAAATGTTTCAAAGGGGGGGATGATTTTGTGCTAAGAAAATTGGTGGCCCTAAAGTGCCACAATCAGTACTTGTATTTAGTATATATTTACTCCTTCAAAATAAAAAGGAATTGGTGTGCCTAACTTGCAAGAAGGTGAGTATATCTATGTACATGTGACCCCTTAAAGGATTCCAAAAGTAAGTGTAGGAAATAAAGGGGTGATTACATAATTTTGTAGGCTCCAAAACAACTTCTACAAATTAGCTTTGAATTTGTGATTATCATGGCATGCATATACACATATATACGTCTTCCAGAACAAAGTACATAGATATTTTTTCTCCCCTTAGTCCATATTCTCATGGTTTTAGATCATGTATGCAATTCTATATGACCTTGTCAGAGAGAAAGGGATGGATAAATCTCTCTCTCTCTCTCTCTCTCTCTCTCACACACACACACACACACACACACACTCTCTCTCTCTCTCTCTCTCTCTCTCTCTCTCTCTCTCTCTCTAGAAAAAGAGATAATAATGAAGCGAAACGTGTTCTGGCACTACCTTTTGCGTATTTAGAAGCCTCTTTCCACCCTTTTCTCACTCATCCTAGTTACTTTGCATCACTTGAGGCTTAATTCACCCTCATTTGACCAAGACGTATAACCTTATTTTCCCTTTATCCTTGTTCCCTCACTCTCTCAAGTGCACCTAAGGAATGTTTTGGTTCCCCAAAAAGGATGTTACAATTGATGAAGAATTTTGTCGATCATGGTGAATGTCCTTCAGATATGTAGTCTTATACTATCTTGACATTTATATTTAGTGACCCTCTTTATGCTCTTCTAGAGAGAGAAAAAGCTTGTGAGGTTACTTTGAGGGTACTTTGGGCCTTCTAGGATTCTCCACTCTTTTAGAAGAATGGAGATCTAGCCTTGTTGATTCTAAGAGTACAATACGAGAGAGAGAGAGAGAGAGAGAGAGAGAGAGAGACTTAAAAGTGGTCATTTAAATAAAACACGTGGACATAAGGCTATGATTCTATCTCGACTATATCATTTCTAAGCTGTCTACTTGAGAGGTGGGAGCTATTTCAAAATTGTAAGTCCACACAATTGTTTCCATAATTGCTCATCAGTTGTATTTATGCAAAATTGAGTAAAATTGTGATGTCTTTCAATGGATGTGCTAGCATAATTGATCTTGATTTCTCTTTCACATCTTGTGACCACACATAAGGGTTTTGGGCTTTAGTCTAAGCGTGTGTATAACACCTTTAGTATGATGGAATGCATAGGTGGCATTTTGGTAGATTAGAGGGTTTTGGGATTTAGCCTATGCATGTGTGTAACACCTCTAGTCTGCTGGAATACATAGGTGGCATAAAAACATGTGATAGCATGTGGAAAAGGTGCCTAAGGTTGTGGGTACCCATGAGGGTCATTACTAAAGGGTTTTGAATCACCTAGCTAGAGTTAATACACTCCTAAAGTGTCTTGAAAAGTCACCCACAAGTTTGTAGGTTGCATGTGACATCATCAAGTTTGCAGCTTGCATGTGCTAATGTGGGACCTTTGTATGACATCATCAATGATGCCATAATGAGCCTTTGTACATATTTTTAGTTGCATCAATAAATCAAGTTTGTGTTTACATTCTACTCCACTTTCTTTTGTGCAATTAGCACTATTATTACCAAGCCAACATTATGAATAGCTCTCCAGTCTACTCTTCCTAATCTCTACAATCGGTATCAGAGCTACTAGAGTGATTAATATTTTTTTAACATCGTTATGATCCATAGATTATTCTTCTACTTGATTCCTCTCTCACTAATTGAACTTTAATCTAGTTACGTGTGGGCATGTCCTTGGCAAACCCAAGAGGCCACTATTTTCCATGGCGAGAATAGTTTTCTAGAATGCGTGATTAGGATGCATTTCTAGCTAGTTTCTTTGCACATTTACTCTATTTTTAAAGATTTAATTTATAAAGGAACTTTATGCTTCACAAAGCCTATAATAAGAGCTCTCATTAGTACTTTTAAGCTCTGCAATTGGGTTTGCTTAACCCCATTAACTCTTTCCTTAGTCTTGTGTATGTGTGTGTGTGTGTGGTTTCCCTCTAATAGACCAAAGTCAAAATATTATTTATGGGGACTTGTTCACAAGTAGCCCACATAGGGCAAGTGGCCTAAGGAACTTTCAATAGAGCACTAGGCCCCTCATGAGGTCGGCAGGTCAAAACTTGACGCCATTTTGGTGGGAGTAATGTAAACGGATTTGAAACTAGGTCAAAAGCAAAATTTGATTGGCATTTTGGCTCCACAAGACCCCCTTCCTGTGCTAATTCCAAACAACAATTCTAGGACGCTCAATCAGATTCTACAACCCTTTTCGAGTCCGCCCTATCCAAGTCCCCCCTTCCCACGGCTAGCCACCCCAAGCTCTTTAGCTTCAAGTCGACTCTCCATCCCACTGGCTACTTTTGGAGCACCCTCAAATCCAAAAAGCCTTTTTTCTTTCTTAAGGTGTCCATCCCACGAGATTATCTTAAGACCACAACTGTAAGGACACGGGTCCTATGGGCAAGGCCACGAGCACTGACGAACATTGTGTACGCTAAGGGGAGGCTATAAGATAGCATGGTTGGGTGGAGACTAGCACACTTTATTACTCCATTCCTTTCAATGGTATCCGAGCTATTTCGGGAGAGGGGAAAAGCAGATTGTATGTGCATGCGATGCACATCTCTTCTCCCACAATCCTCATGCAATAGACGAAGAAGACAATGACCAAGAATGCAGCAAAAGAGAAGACAGGCACAGCAGCCGCCCGCGATTGTCGTCGAATGTGGGCAACCAAGGCAAACACGATTGTGCATGTAGAAAGGTCCTCTAAAACCCTTGCATGAAGGAGGATTGAAGTTTGAACCCACCCCATGAGGGTAAGAGACCAACACCCTACCATCCAAGCTATTAAGAGTTGTTGTATACAACAAGGAAAAATAGCATACTTGACTTGACAACAAAAGCTAGAAAGAAAGGAAAGCTACAAACTTCAAGGAAGTAGTTTCACCCTTTCTGTTCACTCCTTAGAGAAAGGCAAGTTTTCTTCCAAAATTCCTTTTTCTTCCAGAAAGGAGATTCACAAGTGAACAAAAGCCTTCACAAAACAACAAGTTTTTGTGAAGAATCAACAAATGCGTTCTTATAAAGAACAAGATGTGAAGCGCTACAAATTCCGCAAGGTGAGGATCACATGCAACGCAAAAGTTTTTGAGCATAAAAAACACAACGACTTCAAGCTTTGCAAGATACAAGCTGGCAATTTTTTTTCTCTCTCTACATTAGCGTGTGTTTACCATGGCCGGTGAGGATATTCCACATACACACACTTTTGATTTTGAGCACGCACATCAAAATCCAGCAACCACGGGTGATGCCGACACTAATATGCATAACGATGATGGTTTACGAGATCATGGCCTTGTAGATATGGCTGCTTTCAAGACTTTGGAAAATCGCCAAAATGTACTTGAATGCAACCTCTCTGCATTAAATGTAAATGTTACAAACATTACTGAGCTAGTTATGACATTTATGTATTCACAAACGGCTCAAGGAGCCCAAGCTGGCACGGTTCAAGGAACCCAAACTCGCACGGTTCAAGGAATCCATGTTCGCACGACTCAAGGAGTCCATGAGGCAAGTGCTTCAAAAGATGCAGAAGGTAGCAATGTATTACTTAAGAATATCACCATTCCTGAGTTTCAAGGTGAAGAGAATGATCACAACAAGAATGCGGTCGATACGTTTCTTGCACAAATGGAGTGATATTCATAGGCTGAGACACACCCCAGATATTAGTGCAATTATGGAAACAAATCTATCTCTTAAAGGTAAGGCCTATAAGTGGTGTATGACATCTCCAATAGATGCTCGTTCCCTCAGTCTTGGGCTACGTCAAACTTTGGAAGAAGCCATTGCTCATGCCGAAATTTATGATGATGACCACGAGAGGAAGAGAAATGTTCCCTACTCTAAGAATACTTTTGCTAAGAGCAATTTGGCTAAGATCCAATGGTGAGGTAGATCTCCCACACGTTCCAAGAGGGACAAGAGACAATCTATCTGTTCGCGTCCTCAAGAGGCTAAGAAGCCTAAGCAATCACGAGATACTCCACGTGGGTCTCTCAGCACTGTCAATTTTGAGCGTGCAAAGAAACACAATTTGTGTTTCAAATATCTTTTGGACCAGCATAACAAGAAGGATTGTCCTCTTTTGCAAGGCAAAGAAAAGGCCATGCACACGGTGCAACGGCTCACATTAGATTCATCTCCTAAATATTGTGCTATATAGGTTCTTCAAATGGAAGAAAAGCAATTTTATAGACTAGGCTCATATCATGATGTTCAAGAGTACGTACTAAACTGCCAACAATGCCAAGTTGATAAGGCAGAGCATCTCAAGGTAGGTGGCCTTTTACACCCTTTAGGGATTCCACAAGGTGAGTGGGAGAGTATCTCTATGGATTTTGTAGTAGGACTACCTAATACAACATGGCCATGATATCATATGGGTACTTATAGACCGCCTCACAAAGATGTGTCGATTCATTCTCAATAAGACTACAGTTAAGACACCGAAAATTAGCACAACTATTTATAGAGCATATATATAGACTCTATGGACTTCCAGCTTGAAGTTGGCGTTGGCTCCTCCATAAAAAAAAAAAAGGGCTTCTTGATCTTTCATTCTGCCCCAAGCTCGGCAAAGTTCTGTACTTTCATCTATCTGGCTTGGGTCGGTACCCATGCAATCCGGTATCAGTCCTGCTTTCATCTTGCCTTTTCTGCCACGTTTCTTTGCCGCTATAGAACTCTCTGGCCTGTGTCTTTTTTGTGCCTTTTTGGAGGACTTTGCGGAGATGTGCCCTTGTTCCCCGCAACCAAAACACTTCCCCTCTTTGAGATAGTTAGCCCTTTCTCTAAGGGTCAGTTGGAATCGTGTATCTTTTTTTTCCTTGGGGACTCTTTTTCTTTCTATTGTCATTGTTGGAGGTCTGTCTGCTGGTCCTTTGAGTCAAGATTTCATCAGTGGGATAGGTAAAATTCTCCGAATGTATCGAGAACCCCTGTTTCACATGACCCAGTAGTTCTTGAATAGAGTCAGACTTTTGTTCAAGGCAGTAATCTCGGATCTTCGTAGGGAGTCCGCAGCAAAACCGCTCAATCTGTTCCTTAAAGGTGACCTTCTTAAACGAAGAGGTCGGTAGAAAAGAATCCCAAAATCTCTCGCAATATGCGTCCAAAGAATCTCCCTTGGTCATTTGAAGATGGTTTCAAGCGGTTCTTAGATCTCGTTCGTACTCCCGGGTCAACCAAGAAGAAATAAAGAGCTGTTTGAATTTCAACCACTTGACTAGGGCTTCTTTCCTCAGAAGAAGAGTGGACCACCATGTTCGAGCATTTCCTTTTGAAAGATGCAGCCCTTCTAATCTTGGAGTGCTCTGAGTAATACCCTCCAGAGAAGGCTATGTCAAACTGCTGGATGAAGGCCAAAGCCCTCGGAGCATCTCGGAATCCAAAAAAGGATTCAAATTTTATTGACTGTCCATCCTCTTTAAATTCCTTTGTCTTCTTGCTCTTATCTTTGAGGAAGCCGTATTGGTTGGCTCTGTAAAAGTGCTTCTTCTTCGCATAAAACATGTCGTCGTCGGAGTCCGAACTGTTAGAGGATGACTCCTCCGTAGAGCTATTAAAAATTGGTCGGAATCCGAGTTTCTTTGCCTTTTGCTTGTTCTTTTCGAAGCTCTGCTTTTTGCTTCGCTTCTTGCCCTTTTTGTCCTCTTCACTCGAGTCGGAAGAGCTAGAAGAACTGTTAGAAGAAGAGGAAGAAGAATTGGGTAGTCCTTCAAAACGCACACGTTTCTTCTACTTTCTTGTAGATGCAAAAGAAGATTGACGGCCCAAGTAACCGGGGTAGTCAATCCCCTTCTTTCGCTTCTTCAATTGCTTTTTCGATCGATTCTTCGTGTCCAAAAGCTGACTAATTTGGGTGTGAACCACCTCTTGAAGTTCTTCTTCCGTAAACATCCTCGGAGTAGAAGGTTTCTTGATTGACGGTTTGATTGGTGGTCGGTGGCTTTTTGCCACTGAGTATGCACTTCAGCCATGGACTGCTGAGTCAAAACTTTTGCAACTTGGGGATCTTTAGCAAACTGAAGCATCTGCTTTGTGCACTCGTCAACCTGTTCTCCACGTTGCATCTCCAAAAGTTCATACTGTGTAGGCTGAGGTGGCCCATACTCATCTTCAATTAAGTCTTTTGAATTTTTTTGCATTGCCTCCTTTCGCCTCAGTGGTTGCAAAAGAGGTTGATTGGTTCTTTTCAAAATCCATAAGTCTCGCGAGGAAAGGGATCCGATTTCCCGGTAGAAGAGAAATTGGCCGTGCTCTGATACCACTGTAACAAACTTGGACACCTCAAGTCAAGATTCTATCGCGACACAACAGAGATTCACTTCAAAACACTTCGCACAATCGACATGGCCCGGCGTAGTTTTGTGCCAAGAGAGATAGGCCCCAAAGACTGGCGCCCCTTTCGGTATTTCTTTTATATTAATCTTTGAGCAAAGTACAACTACCCGTAGGTGCTCGCTCTCAGACTTTGCGTCCGGATGCTCTGAGAAGTGAGCCCCTTGGGTCACTTATAAAGATTACGAAGGGATGCCAAAAGCAGAGCCCTCGAAAGAAGTAAATAAAAAACAATTAGACCCCAAAAGCTACTTTGTTAAAAATCTGCTATAAAAAGCACTCAACGTTGATTGCGGAAATCCGTACAAGCAGGCCACATGAGCAGCCATCATAAAATGCGGAGAATCCGTACGCTGCCACGCCAGTAGTCAACGCGTTTTCCGGGGTCCGTACAATCAGCTGTGTCATCACTTGTGTCCTTGTGACACGTCTCTCTTTTCTCTCTCTAGCAAGTACTTGCTCTGGCAATAGAGCAAGGGGGAACTTGAGGTTGGTTGGGACCCGACATCCCGTGTCGTCTCTCTTTTCTCTCTCTATGGATCTCTCTCTTTCATTCAGTTGAGTTCCGCTGCACCTGACACCGTTGGTGGCTTCTTGATGGTTCAGTTTTTTGATCTATAGGTTGCAGAGTGTGCTTTTGGTGTAAATGCCCAACTTTCAGAGGTTGCTGTCATCCTCTCTCCATTTAGCTTACCAGGGCAATTTTAGGAGAGGTTTTCTCCTGGTTTTCAGATTTTACAGTTTGTGCATGTGGCTAGTTGTACACCATGAGTGCCTCAACTCCACCAACTCTGAGAGAGGTGCGATGAGTTCTTGGACTTCTAGGAGTCTCCCATTTCTTTCTTCGACATGGGTCTTTGAACTGAGCTTAAACCAAAGCTACTAAGGTGATTCTTTTCCTAGGAACACATCAGTCAACCACCACCTGCTGGAGGATCCAACTACCTAGGTCATAGAAACGGTACCAACGAGTCAATTGACACTGTAGGTTTTCTCATTAAGAAGCATTGTGGATACAAAATCACAAAGAGGCTCAACAGTTTGATTATTGTGTTTAGAAGGGTATTTGTGAACACAAGGAATCATTGCCAATTAGCGTGAAGTTGTGCCACATACATGCTTTATCATCGTTTGCCACTTTGAGAATCTAACTTTGATGCATAATTTGTGTTGCAGTGGCTATCAGCGGAATTATGTAGCAATAACTCATTGTAAACATGTTTAGGTAATATTATTCTTGCAGCTGTGGATAATGCTCTTTTCTTGTATTTCTTTTGCAGGTTATAAAGGAAATGACTGCAGGTGGTGTAGACTACAGCTTCGAGTCTGCAGATCAATCTACAGTGTCCAACTCAGCACCCTGAGTTCTAGCTCTCATTGAATGGCAACTCAGTGCTTGGAATGAATACTGCTGCTCGGCCATTATCATTGCCTGCCTCCTCCACAAGAAGATCTAGAAATATTCTCATGTAGGAAAACAGAGTCTTTTTCAATGTTTTTCATACAATGCATAACATCATGAGCTTCTGCTCGAGAGGCACCACATACCTAGCTAGGTATGTGGTGCCTCCCTCACAGAAGCTCATGATGTTGAGGTTAGCCACAATGTGGGAATTATTGTGAGAATTTGTCCAAAACTTCTTGTGTCCAATCATTGCAGACCAGGTGAGGGCATGTAATAGTTGCTGCGAACTTAGCAGGCAGGACATTGCCTACTCCTGCTCTTATCTTGTCAGAGGACACTTGACAGCCTGGAAAGGACACCACAGGTCCTTTGCAAGAGACCCATTGGCAGTGCAGCGCCAGTCCACTCTGTAGTCATCTTGTATCCTTTTGCCTTTGGAGTTATTGAGTCGGCAGCGCTCTCTCTCTCTCTCTCTCTCTCTCACTCTCTCTCTCTTCTCGTGTGTTCCCATTCCTCTCTGCTGCACACTCTGACAGCTGCCAATGTTCCGAGGTTGTGGTCACTGGTAATAAGCTTTATTTCTTCGCTTTTGTTCAATTTATTCAACTCAGTTTATTGTACACTAGTACGGCCGGCTCCTCTCTCTTCTCTCTCCCTCTTTATCGCGTGCAGAGGGCTCCTCGTAGTTTTGGAGTTTAGCTTTCATGTCACAGATTTTCACACTCACTAGTACGGCCGGCTTCTCTCTCTTCTCTCTCCCTCTTTATCGCGTGCACAGAGCTCCTCGTAGTTTTGGAGTTTAGCTTTCATGTCACAGATTTTGACACTGTAAAAGGCTCCCTTTTTTGCCATATTATGTGTGTGTGTGTCTATTTTCCCATTTGGTTTGTAATGGAGCTTGATAGGAGCCGTTCTTGGGGGCTCTAGGAAAGTAAAAGCGCAAGATGGACTTGTGCAAGGTAATCATGAAGGTGAAGACATTTCAAGCCTTGTCGAAATGCTCAAGAGGTCAGGCATCCAACTTGTGTACATCCAAGCACAAATTGATGATAAAGGCGAAGTAGTAGCTCTAGTGAGTCCATTGCTAGAAGAGTACAATTAGTGTAATAGTCGTCAAAGAGAAAAAGCCATGCCCAAGGCTACAAGATGTCATTAACTTACTAGATGAGGAGGAAAGGAAATTTAGCAAGAAGAATGGGTAGCCCAAAGGCCATCACGCTTTGTTGTTACACAATTTAAGTCTATCTAACGTGCTACACAATTTAAGCCTATTAAAAGTGCATTCATTGTGGCATGACGAATCTTAGCAAAGATTGTTTCCAAGTCGAGCCTTACGCTCATTGTGGCATGACCAGTCATCCACCAGATAGATGTTTTTACAAAGCAAAAGCGAAAGAAGGAACTCAAGTTAAGGATTGTCCCAATCATATTAAAGAAGGGGTCACTTTGCTTGTTACGGAGGTCTCGGATGACAATCTTCTCTTAGCAATCTTTTTGTTGAAGCACTCCACTAGTACATTCAATCTTCTTTTAAAGACCAATGTTTGAGGTTTTGAGTTAGAGGAAGGCATTATCCATTGTCTCCTATTGTTTGGTGTGGGGAAGCGAGCTTGTTATGGTGCTTAGCTTTGTTCAAGGGAAGGGCTATGGTGCATTTGCCTTGTCTAGGGTCTCTTGTCATTGTCATTGTAACCATTGTCCTATCGCTATGTTTAAGGGGATGAGAGGGGCATAAAGAGAAAAAGGACACTAAGAGCTTTTATGTGAACCCTTGTACCTACATAGGACTAATTTTTAGGTCCTTTTCCAATCCACATATGCTTCCAGGACTATTGTAGTGCACTAACAAAAGCTACATTGCATCTTATTTAGGTAGCTAAACGTGTTCTATCACTACCTTTTTCCTATTGATAGGACTCTTTCTTTCCACCTTTTTTTCACTTATCCTAGTTAATTTTACCTCACTTGGGGCTTAAGTCACCCTCACTCGACCAAGACGTGTTAATTCTTAACCTTATTTTCTTGTTCCCTCACTCTCAGGTGCACCTAGAGAATGCTTTTGGTTCCCAAGAAAGGATGTCCAAATTGATGAAGATATTGATCATAGTGAAGGTCCTTCATATAGGTAGGCTTATACTAGCTTGACATTTAAATTTAGTGCCCCTTTTTATGTTCTTCTAGAGGGAGAAAATGCTTGTGAGGTCACTTTGAGTGCATTTTGGTCCTTATAGTCTTCTCACCTCTTTTAGAAGAGTGAAGACCTAGCCTCGTATTTTATTAGGACAATGAGAGAGAGAGAGAGAGAGAGAGAGAGAGAGAGAGTATCTTAAAAGTGGCCATTCAATTAAATAGGTGGACATGAAACTATGATTCTATCTTGACTATCATTTCTAAGCTTTCTACATGAGAGGTTCACAAAATCATGTGAGATATTTCAAAATTGTAAGTATAAGTAGACACAATTTTTTCCATGAACGCTGCATTAGTTGTATCTATACAAAATTGAGCAAAATTGTGTCTTTCAATGGATGTGCTAGCCTCATTGATATTGATTTCTCTTCTACATCTTGTGACCACATAGCTTCCATATGTTGAGTTATTGTCCCATTCTCACTCATTGTTCACTTCTAAAGAATTTTCCTTCTTAGGCAACTGTCATAAATATTTCATTGCAAGTGCGGACACAGAGATGGAGGCACATCACTTTTGCCTTCATCTTCTAGGAAATCGGATGGACATTCACCGTCATTGCATGTTGGGCTTTGTTGTTCATTATCTTCCTCCTCTTCTTCCATACGTGTATTCTCATTTTCCATGCTTTTTCCTTTTAATTAAGGAACATAAGTTCTTACACTGGAAAATTTAATTGTGATTAGTGTGATGGAGTCAAGTAAACATGAATTGATAATAGTCCAAATGTGCAGGTCTTTGCGTGCTTTTATCTCTTGTTAATGCCTTATCACTCTTTCGGCCTCGTCTTCCTCCTTGAACTACTTTTGCTTGTCAAGGGAAAATTTAGCTTTTGGAAAGTCAATGAAAAGAGGACACTCGATGTACACTTGTTTGGGACACAATGCTGAACACTGCTCTTTTGTATACATGCATGCAATGTACTTAACATTCAAGAAATCTTTTGTCTCACAGAGATCCAATCTGTCCAACCCAGTCTCTGTGTCGATTTGGTAACATAAAAACATACATATAGTCAACTACACAACCTCTCTAACATGTGATCATTTAGAACACTACTACATACCTGTAAAGTTCCTATTTGAAAGCCATATTAGTACTCTTGTCTTGTTTGTGATTGTTTGCTTTGAAACCACCTTTCAATCAATCGCACTCCACTTCATACGATTTGCCATGGTATCTCAATTTCCACTTTCATATAGTCTTCATAAGGGTGTCATTTTCAGAGAGATGACATAATTTATTCAATAGTACTTATTATCTCAAGATTTTTGCTCAACCATTTCAATACACATCGGTCTCCATTTAAAATCCATACCAAGAGATAGCTTCTCTTCACTTTGGCTGAGATTATCATGCTTAGTTGTTTCTTCACATATAAGGTCAATACATAAGGTCTGATGGTTTGATTTTGGGGTCCATTAACCAAGCATAAAACTTTTTATGTGATATATGACAGCTTTAGAGAGTAGCATATAGTTAATCATACTATTCTCATTGTGTTTTCTGTATGCAAATCCATTGGTTTCACTTCATAAAGATACTCCATTGGAAACCAGCATACCTGTGCTATTGCATATGTGTAAGAGTAGCTTTCCATAGTGATCCAAATCTTTCTCATCCATTGAATTACGATCATTCAAGTTGACTCTCTCCAACTTCCTTGAAATGCATAACATATCAAATTGTTGAGTATCATAATGCATTGTTTTTATGTGAGCATTCATATCCTGAAAGAAAATAACATCACCAATATCCTCCTCTAAATAAACAAATGGCTCATCTCTATCCATGCAAGCATAAAAAGGAGAATCATGAGGAGGAATATAGCAAACGGCTACAAAAATGGGTGTCCTTTTTGGTGAATAATTTTTATCCCTACATAATGTCTGTGCTTGTCATCTTTCAAAATTGATACAAAATCTTTTAGTCCTTTCTTATTTATTCATGCTACCCCTCCTTGCCTTCTTCGTTGCTTGAGATTATTTGACCACATCATTGAATGTATATTGAAATCCTTTAATACATTAGCCCTTTGTGTATCATGGTCCCAAGTTTCAACAAGAAGTACAACATCGGCTTTGCTTGTTAGCTCATCTATGCCAACCCTCAAATAGGTACCCCCTTTTTTGCTTCATTCTTGCTAGTGTCTAGTAGAGGCTTTTTCCAACCTAATCAACCTATGTAGCCAGTTGATCCCGGGGGTTTCGGGAATTCCAAATGCATTGGTGATACCAGAGATTCAGTGTTGGAAACATGGTTGCATGGAAACACACATAGCTTGGAGAAGATGAAGGAAGCTCACGGCACACAACAGAGAGTGTTTTACTTAGTGTGCAATGGAAAGATAGGTTAGCCTTAGAGTGATGGGCGTATAAACAATGCACGGGAAAAAAAACCTCCTAGTAAGAAAAAAATTGCCTGACAATCCTAAGTGGGTTCACACATCACTACCACATGTATGATGGTAACAAATCCCCTCGGGAGTGATGCGGTGAATGAGAGTTAGTACATAGAATATAGGGAAGTACCATGTCCTGAGGACATGATCATTCCACAAAGAGGAATAAGCCCAAAGATTTGCAAAAATCTCGAACTCCTCCCGAGACAATGCCTTTGTGAAAAGATCTATGAGGATGTCTTGTGTTGGCAAATAAGCCAAGTTGATCTCTCAAGTTGAGAGTCTCTACCTGACGACATAGTAGTAATGCACCTCAATGTCCTTTGGGGCAGTATGCAAAATTGGGTTCCTCAAAATTGCCAATGCGCTCTGACTATCATTGTAGATGATGTTGGCAGTGTCTTGTCCAACACCCAAATTAGCCATAAGACGTCTGGTCCATAAACACTCAATCATAGATGTGAAGATCTCCCTGTAATCAACCTCACAATTGGAAGTGGCCACAATAGGCTGCTTCTTGCACAACCATGATATGCATGAACTGCTGAGCATGAAACAAAAACCACTTGTGGATACTCATGTATCAAAATAACCAACCCAATCTGAGTTTGAAAAAGCTTGTAAATATGACAATAATGATCCCCCCTTGGGATAAAACAACTTAAGACGTAAAGTGCCACTTAAGTAGCAAAAGACCCGCTTGACAACCTGCCAATGATTAGACCCTGGGCTATGCATAAATTTTCTGAGCTATGAGACTATAAATAGAATATCCGACCTTATGTTGCATACATAAATAAGGCATCCAAGAGAAGTTAGTTAAGCAGTGACCTCGGCATGATCACTAGCATCATGAAGACTCAATTTCAAACCTGTTTCCATGGGAGTGGCAATAAATTTGCAATCCTCAAGTCATAGCAATGTCTCTATGTAACTTTTCTGGCACAAGGAAATACCACCATCACATTGCTTAGAATGTACACCCAAGTAATGATGCAACAAACCCCAAATCTTTCATCTTGAAAGTAGCATTCAAATCAGCCTTAAATTCAGCAATATGTGCCTCATTCCAACCAATGATTAGCAAATCATCCACATATAGAACAACAATGAGAAGTACATCACCCTCACACTTTACATATAATGTGCTTTCTGTTGGACTATTACGAAAGCCTTGTTTAACCAAATGAGTGTCAAATTTCTCATACCAAGCACGAGGAGACTGCTTCAACCCATACAAATCTTTCTTACATTTGCACACTTTTTCCTCTTGTCTTTTCTTGACAAAATTGCGAGGCTGCATTATATAGACTTCCTCAGGGTACATCTAGTTATCAACAGAAGTGGTTCCTTAGTACGTTGCCAATCACTATGCTACACCCTCTTTGACTAGTTTAACTCGGTTAGATAATGTGAGACCGAAATTTTATATGTAAGATAGGGGTATGATAGTTTTCTGCACTGATTGTCGTATAAGCATAGAAAGGCGGGTCATATTTCCTAATATGAGTCGTATATAGGGGTTTTATCAAAATTGTCCACTCGCAGGTGGCATCCCATTTTGTATATAAAGTGAATCCTCCGAGAGTAGAGAGTGTATTACTTAGTGTACAATGGAAAGATAAGTTAGCTCTAGAGTGATGGGCACATATACGATGCACGGGGGAAAAAACCTCCTAGTGAGTGAAAAAATGCCCGACGGTCCTAAGTGTGTTCACACATATCACTACCATAAGTATATGGTAGAAAATCCCCCCTGGGAGTGATGTGGTGAATGAGAGCTAGCACCTAGAGTAGAGGGAAGTGACATGCCCTCTGAGGACATGATCAATCCACAAAGGGGAGTAAGCCCAAAGCTTTGCGAAAAGCTTCAAACTTCTCATGCGACAATGCCTTTGTGAAAAGATATGCAAAGTTGTCTTGTGTGGGCACATAAGCCAAGCTGATCTCTCCTACTGAGAGCCTCTCCCTGACATAATGGTAATGCACCTCAATGTGATTTGTGGAAGCATGAAAAACTAGGTTCCTTGCAACTATCAATGCGCTCTAATTGTTAGTGTAGATAATGTTGGCAATGTCATGTCCAACACCCAAATCAGCCATAAGGCGTCTGAGACATACACATTCAATCATAGCTATGAAGACTGCCCTGTACTTAACCGTAGAAATGGAAGTGCTCATTGCAGGTTGCTTCTTGCTCAACCATGATATGAATGAGCTGCCAAGCATGAAAGAAAAACCACTTGTGGACACTCTTGTGTCAAAACAACCAGCTCAATCTAAGTCCAAAAAAAAGAATGTAAATCTAGCGGCAATGATCCCCCCTTTGGATAAAACAAGCCAAGATGTAAAGTTCCACTCAAGTAGCAAAAAATCCTCTTGACAGCCTGTCAATGCTTAGACCCTGGGCTATGCATGTATGTTTTGACCAGTGAGACTGCAAACTGAATATCCAGCCTCGTGTTGCATACATAAATGAGGCATCCAATAGCAATTTGATAAAGAGTGATATATGCAGGATTACCAGCATCATGAAGACTCAATTTCAAACATGTTTCCATGGGAGTGGAAATAGGTTTGCAATCCTCAAGTACAAACTTACATAACAAAGTCTCTTTGTAACTTTTATGACACAAGGCAATACCACCATCACACTGTGTTAAGAGACAGACCAAACGGGCGCCCACCTGGACGGACACGTAGCCGGAGACCACATTTGTACTCTATTAGTTTTCTAAGCCAGTGTAGTGATACTTTGTGTGAATCTTGGTTACATAATAGTGGATCAATTCCCTGAGTTATAATGCTCTAATTGTATTTGTAAAGGTCCATGTGAGTCGACCACTAACCATTTAGAATGCACTAGGTATAAAGGTCAATAACTTTAATGTGAAAGAAGGCTATCGTTAAGAGAGAAGAAAGAGCTCTGATGTACGTACGCTAAAGCTACGAAGCTGCTCCAAATTGTAATCAAGTTTTCTAACGATTGGGTAAATTCGTTTTCAATTTTGAAACTTGCATTGTGTTCCTCTTTCTTTGCTCTTTCATTTAAGTGTAAGCATTGTCAATTTTGTTGTGGTTTGCAACTATGCGTCTGTGAGCCTTAATTGCAGATTTGAGTGCTTAAATCATTGTTTATAGTCATTTTGACGATAGGAGAGTGTTCTTAGATCATAGGGCGACCTTTCTGGATAGTTCTATTACAGTTTTCAAGACCTTTTTCATGATGAATCGTGATTTTGATACCTTGTTGGATTGCAACCAGACTTAGTAAGATAGTGTCCCTAGGTGTCCTAGACCTCCTCCTAAAATTTTGTTGCATTTTGAGTCCGTTAGAGTGCCAAAATAGTGTGATGACATGGAGTTGTGAGAAAGGACATAGGAAGATTTCCATGATCATTGAGTGATTGATTTGCTTGCTGAGTTAGTGTGTTTTCTTGTTAAGGTTCACTTCTTGAGATTGACAATTTCAAAGAATCTCCGTGCCGCATTCGAGTCACTTCCCTGAGTATTGATATTATGTTAGTGCCCAATAGCTATGCTACAGACGTCCATCGCGGTGACCCGCTAACATTGGCGTCATTGCTGGGGATATGATCCTTAGATGGTGAGTGGCCTAGTGCGTATTTAGAGCGTCATTTGTCTTCCATTCCATTTACACTTCAACAATGAAGCAACTAGACACGGGGTTTAGTGCTTGGTAGACTCTAGAAGTTGAGGACTTGCTAGATATATTCTCAAGAGGTAAAGAATTGTGAGTAAGATAGCCAAAAGCATTTCATTCTTTGATTTTCTCTATGCTTTCAGAGTGGTATATCATTTTCAGCTTCGACTTTATTTTGTATTATTTTGTTTGTTTTTGTTTCATGTTTCATTTCAGTACATAGGAGTAGGGTAAGTAGAAACTACCACCATCAAATTTGGGCTTAAAGATTGAGGGAAAAAAATAGTGAAAACCATATTTTGGTCGAAATGACCATAACTCTAAAATTTTGAAAATTTGATGGTAGAGACCTCAAAAGTGATCCAAATTCAAAAATTTGTGGATCAAGGGTATTAACAAACTATCTAGAAGCAATGTGGAAAGTCTGGCCAGATTCTGGGGAGGAACATGGATCGCGATCCATGTACCCCAGACCAATTTTGTAGAAAAGTGACCAGTTATAGTGAGCATCAATGGGACATTGCTCTCATCAAGTTTGCTTGAAAGAAAAACTCAAAAATCACATCAAAATTGGCTACTAGTGCAAAAACAGCAAAATAGATATTTCAAACATAAAATTTGGGGTTTTTTCAACTTTTTGGAAATAGAGAACCAACAGAACAAAATTCATGAAAAAACGTTATCAAATATGGATTGTGATCCATGTATCTTTTTAACATATGGGTTTGATATTTGACAAGTACATTCTTGATAACTAGTGGAACAACTTTGCCAAAAGAGACCATGTCAAAAAATTGAAAAAAGTTGTTAAAAATAGCCAAATACAAAAACTAGTCAAAACCCGCAAGGCAGACATAAGAACTCACTTTTGAATGGGGAAAAATTGTCCAAATCCAGAAAGAAGTGGTGGAATAGACTACTGACACTGTAGGTAATCATCAAGCCAAATTTGGTGTTCAGATGTGATGGAATATGGATTGCAATCCATGTAGCTCATGAAATTAAAAAAAAAACAACTTTCCCAAAAGAATTATATGGCAAAAAGTTCAAAAACTGGGTCAAAAGAGTAAAAAACAGAACATTGTCAAAACTGCCATAGCAGACTGTATAAATCAGGTTTGGTTGGGCAAAATTGATCCAAATTCAAAAATTTGTGGATGATCAGGCTACAAACATTACAAGTCGATTATCGGCACACCAAAGATCAAGTCCAAAAGTGGTGAAACACGGATCATGATCCATGTACCCCTGAGAAAGTTGTGGTCAGAAACTTTTCAAGCTTGTAGGAGAGACCATTTTGAACAAAAGTCCCCAAAGAAGTTTTGTCAAAAAAGTCTAAAAAACGCCTTAAAAGTGCCAAAAACAGTCAAGGTGAAAACCCTAAAATAAACCTGTGAATTGACTTTTTCTTGACCTAAAGTGATCCAAATCACATAAAAACCATATAGCTAGCATCAGGAGACCAAGGGCAAGCTGTGAGTCAAGTTTCAATACCTTTTGATACATAGGTACATGGATCACGATCTATGTTCCTTTGTCACAGACTCATACTAAATTTGAACCATAGCTAGAGCACATCACAGGGAGTCTAGTGGTCTTTTAAAAATTGAATTTGGATATAAAAAACCAAACCAAAAGCCCTGAATGGCCAAGTACTCTGACAAAGTGCCAAAATTTAACTAACTTTCAATCCAGAGGTCCATTTTCAAAAAAATTGATACCATAGGACCTACTAGTCATGCTGAATCTGATGGTACCAACAGAAGTCAATTTGGGCTCCAAACATGGATCACGATCCATGTACCCATAGTGCCAGCTTAACCTGAAACTTTCCAGATCAATAGTGCATACACAAGGAAACATATCCCCAAGTCTAGCTGTGAAAAAAATTGAGCAAATTTGGGTCAAAAGGGAGCAAAATTGGTGATAGGCTAAAAACCGCATTGTAGACCTAGTATTGGGCATTTGACCTATCAAACCAAGTCCAAAGCCAAAAAGATTTGAGATTTAGCTTGTGGACATAGTTAGGAAAAAAAATCCTAAAAGATCAAGTCCATATGTGGTTGAACATGGATTGCGATCCATGTACCTCAACCTCAGAATTTGATGAAAATTGGTATAGAGCTTGCAATGACCTTGACTACATACTGTCAAAATTTGGAGAAAACAATTTGACAAGGGAACATGGATTGCAATCCATGTACCTCAGCATAGTGGAGGTATCTGAGTTGGTGATCTTGTAGACATACTTGAGTACATCCCAAATCTCAAGTTTGAGCTAAAAATACCTTTGGAGACCAAGACACAAGCCAAAGTTCCTGTGTTCTGGTCCTGGAATTGTCTTGAGTGCTGTTTCAAGAGCCGAGTTTTTCTAGGTTTCCTAAATCCAAACTTTTAGGGTACCCAAGACTAATTTCGAGAGACCAAAAAGTCACAAATTCCTACTTTTGAGAGACCTTCCTAGGGGCAAAAAGGAATAAGTTGCACGAAGCCAGAGTGGGCTTGTAAGAGACTATATTGAGAATCATGAGTGAGTCTTAATCATGACAAATCATCCACCACAAGGGTTCTCTACACCACTCATAGACATGAAACACTGCAATGCCGACAACAGGGGGATCGAGAGAATACATAGAGGAGGGGCATCCTCTAATTAACAAACCAAATTTGAGATTCATCAAAACCAATGAATCCATGAGAGTGCTTATAGATTATGCTCATGTTGCAATGCCGACAACAGGGGGATCGAGAGAATACATAGAGGAGGGGCATCCTCTAATTAACAAACCAAATTTGAGATTCATCAAAACCAATGAATCCATGAGAGTGCTTATAGATTATGCTCATGAAGGCATATATAGATTCACAAATGGGGATCAATATATCTTCTACAAGTGTGTAGAACCCTATGCTAGAGAGTTGACCACCCATAAGAACCTCTATGCATTCACATATACAGATGCCCACGGAGTGCAAGTTTTGATGGTAGTAAGTATGGAAGAGAATACAAACTTGTCAATCCAATTGACCTAGAGAGATATTCATACAAGGGTACTCCAATCTCTACTTACTTTAAATAAAAAACAATGCCAGAGCACATATGTGAGAGGATTCCATCGGGATTTTCTCCAAGACTAAAGGAGAGGATGAGAGACGTCTTTCCAAGAGGCCACAAATTGGTAGATTGGTGATTGAACCACAACTATTAAGACCATACCAAGTGGCCCAATGTGTCAAGACAAAGTACAATGGGTCAACGGATCCATATGCTCATGTCTCAATGGATTTCCATACTCAGTATGAGGGATTTGGGTTGACCTTGGAAGGAAGGGCCTTTACTTGGTTCCAAGCACTATATAGAGATGATTTTCCCAACATAGCACAACTCTTACAAGAATTTGTGGAGGAGTTCTCAAAAAGGGGGATCAAACACAACACAGTGTCCAAAATCTACGCATTCAAACAAAAAAGTGAAGGAGGCTCTGCTTCGTTTCAAACAATACATAGAGAGATGTCCTGTGAGAGAGTACCACAAGATGAGAGGCTATCAGTTCTCCTCATAGAGGGCTTGGTGAATGAGACTCTCAAAAAAGACCTACATTTAAAAGGAGGCACCGTGTTTGAGAAAGTCACTAGAGAAGCTCTTTATCCAGACTACAATTGTAAGGCCTACAGAGAGGTGACTAAAGATACAAACAGCGTGATAGTAGTGCCTCATCTCCTAAGAGTGAATCAACTCCTTGCAAACCAATCTCTGATCAAGTGGTCAAGGGGGTGATTAGAAGAAAAAATCAAAGCTACAAACAAAACCTGAATGTACGGCAACCTCAATTGAGGAGATGCAATACTTGTGGAGGGGATCATCCCACTCCATGGTTTAGCACTCAGCCAAAGCCACAATGTGTGCTAGGGAAAAAACCACCTCTTTTGAATGATGGTAGAGTAGTAGTCAACTACACTCAGCCAACAATGTGCCACAACCTACAAAACATCAGTATTCCATGGATGCGAATACTCTCATGTTCATAGCGAATCAGGAGTATGGTTCGAAGAACATTATTACCAGGCAAGAACAACCATTGGATGGATCACCAGCATGAAACAAAAAGTTCCATGCTATGAATGTGGAGGTACCATTGGGCACAAGGTTGTGCAAACAAGGATCCACAAATAGAATTATTTGTATTCTGTGATGGTTGTGGGAGAGACCATCTTCGCCAACACTGTGCTAAAAATCCAGACTACAAAGGGAAAGCAACAATGAATGTTGTAGGCGTGATGCCTTCTTCAAGCGGATCCAAGGTAGAGCCTACAATCCTTTAAAGGAAATGACTCGAGCTCAAACTCAAGAAGGAAGAAGCCACATTGCTTGTTCAAACAAAAATAAAAAACTTATCGGTGAGAACAGGAAGAAAATCATGGAAATCCAAACAAAACAAAATAAAAGCGAAGAGGCTAAAGGAGAAAACAACTTTGAAAACTGAACTGAATCAAACAAAAGAACATCTTAGACGAGAGCAAGAAAGCAAGAAAAACGCAAAAGGACCTAAAGAGTCGAGACTAACTCGGGAGGTTCAGTCTTGTCGACAAAGTCTTTGAACCCTTATATGCTATTCTGAAGGCCTATGAAGCTAGGCTAAAAACCACTCAAACCCAAGAGGATAGATGGCTAGTATATCCTCATCTGAGGTATGAAAAAGAAAGGTTGCAAATGTGCAAGGAGCTCATTCAAGCGGCCCAAGCTCTTAGGGAACCACATGTTCCAGATGCTCCAAAAACGGAGGTGCTAGTCCGCAAAATAATCTAGGAATTAGAAAGTCATGGTATTGTAAACAGAGAGAAAGAGCCAGGAGTTGAGGCACCTTTAGATACAAGGGAAGTAGCCTATACCACAGATGGGGTGGACTCACAAGTAGTGATGCCTATTCCGGAGGTAGAAGAACTGTGGCCACAATCCTTACGGGAATCAATTAGAAACCAAAAAGATGGTAGTGATACCTTACAGTCAGCACCTATCCTTGAGATAAACATGGATTACGAATTTTTCCCAGGGGATATACGATCTCTATATGGGGATGTCAGGTCTCGCATCTGAAGAGAGTAAACCACGCTCTCTATAGACTTTTCCATCTTTCATAGGAGAAATCAAAACAAAATCGGAGGTTAAAATGGTACCTTCTCAGTGGAAACCCACACCAAAAATGATGGATACCAAGAGCTTGCATGAATTGATGTCTTATCCTATACAATGCACACTTTATCTCTTAGATCTACTAAAAATTAGACCGCATCTATGGAGCCAAAAGGTCAAAAACCTAGAAAACATACATGACCAGCTTGTGAACAAAAACATGGATGAAACTTTGCCTAGGAAGCCAGAGACAAAGCCACTACCAGTAAATAAGGTGGGTGACTACTGTGAAGGAGAAGAAGAAAATACCACCTTACCACTTGAGTACAAAGGAGTAAATACGGTTGCTATATTAGATAGTGGGTAAAGAATTTCCATTGCAACCAAAGAAATATGGAAAAAATGGGAAAAACCTGCTCTTACGAAAACTTGACTAAAACTGCAATTAGCGGATGGATACATGGAGAAACCGATAGGAATATTAGAACAAATCATTGTATCCTCGTGTGGCATAGAGTATGAGCACACCTTTGCCATAATTAATTTTGACAAGAGTAGCAATTTCGACATCATATTGGGCAGACCATTCATACGTCAACTCAAAATGGTACAAGCCTAGGGCTATGACTATATCTACTTGAGACACAAAGAGGTCACTACAAAAATTAGTGTCAAAAATCATACTTATAGAGATGTAGAGCAAACCCTAGGGGAAGAACTACACTCCACAACTGAAGACGAAAAGGAGCTACCTGCTTGGTTGCAAAGCAAAGCGCATATTTGGGTATGTAGAGCTTTGGGGTGTGAAAGTCTTTGAAAGGAAGATTGCATCCTAGAGCGTTCAATAGAAGATGAATCTTACATTAAGGAACCATTTCCAGAGGATTTGTTTGAACCCTTTGGATGGGATCAAATACTTGTGACTCTTGATGTTTGTATAAATTAGGCAACCTACACCAAATTTTACGATGAAGATGGCTATGATATAACTCCCTTATTTACGATAAAGGTGTTGAAGGAAGCTAATGAAGTTTGTGAGTGTGAAAGCAAAAAAATTGAGACAGATAGCTGTATCATGGAGCATGGTGCCAAAGTGATAACAAAGGAAGCATAGCAACCACAAGAATATGTTATCATTGACATACCTGAAGTATCGACAAAAGATGTTTCAAAGAAGCCGACTCCAAAAAGTGCACAATTGAAAGTAGATGAAGGAGAAAAGTTTCCAAATTCAGCGTCAAATTTTCAAAAAATGCAAGATCAAAAGAAGAACATGGATAAGGAAGAAGATCGATTGTCTCCTATGACAATCAAATTCAGCACATGCGGAGAAACAGGACTCAAAATCACATGTTTAGCAGTAATATATCCAAAAGCAACAAAGAATCTAATGAATTATGGAACATGAATCATGATGGGAAAGCCGCCAATCACTGAGCTAGAGGTTCAAAAATGCAAATTGTAAGACAAGGGAAGCTAGAGCATGAGAGTCCACCACCCAACCACCCATTATATAGCAAAGCCCCTGGCCCTTTGCCCTAGTTGGACTCCCCATTCCACACTGTTACCATATACATGTGATAGTGATGTGTGTGAACACACTAGGACCGCCGGGGCATTTTTTCCCTCTTTAGGAGGTTTTTTCCCCCGTGCATTGTATATACGCCCATCACTCTAGAGCTATCTATCTTTCCATTGCACACTAAGTAACACTCTCTCTATTGTGTGCCTTGATCTTCCTTCGTCTTCTCCAATTTGTGTGCATTTCTCTGCAACCCTAATTCCAACAATTGGTATCAGAGCAGGTTGCGTCCTCCCGGGCTTAGTCGCCAGCTGCTCCAGCACATGCCTGCTCACTTTCTCCGATTTTAGTGAGCTTTGGCGAGCGTTTGGAGGTCGACAAATACTTCGGGATAGCTTGAAGAGATTGGTATGCTCAGATTTTTGATTTGGGCTCATTTCGCCCTCCGTTTCCACTACAGGCAGTACTGCACAAGCTATTTCGTCATTTTGTGCAGAATTTCTGTCAGTGCCATTTTTTGCATAACAGGTGTCTTACAGTCTTCTACGGTTTGTGCTATATAGCACAGGTTGTTCCCGCTCCGTTTCTACTATTTTTTGGGCAGTTTTCACATCAAGTGCAACATTTACCATGGCTGACAACAACAACACAGACGTGTTCAAGATGTTTCCTGGTGCTGAGGACAGGTTGGATGGGGACAACTACCCTATGTGGGCTTATATGATGCAACATGTTCTTGTGTTAAAGGGTGTCTGGAACATTGTGCAGGGCATTAATGTACGTCCTGGTTCTGAGGATGTAGGCGATGTTGAGGATGTTGCAGGTCTTGCTGCAAGGATTGCTACTGTTAGAGTTGTTTTGCCTACGGCCGAACAAGCTCATTGGGATGTTAAGGATGTGCAGGCTCATGCATTAATTGCGTTGTCTGTGAAGCGCACCATTGTTCCTCACATCCGTTCAGCAAAATCTGCAAAAAAGACTTGGGATATTCTAGCAGGTCTTTATGCAAGCCGCAATGAGGCTAAAATTGCTTTGTTGTGTAAAGAGTTGGAGTCGAAGATTATGCATGAGGAAGATGATATGGACACTTTCCTTGCTAGTGTCAAGGATATCAATGAGAAACTTATTTCTGTAGGTGAAGTTATTTCAGACAGTTTCCTTGTGCAGACTGTTCTTGATGCCTTACCAGATTCTTACCAGACTTTTGCTAGTACTTGGAGACTTATGACCCAAGGAAATCCAGAAGTTGTCAAGTTTGATGCATTGTGCACATTGCTGTTGCAAGGGTCACTTTCCAGAAAAAACAGGACTAGACATCGTACAGTTGAACAAGCTTTTATTGCTTCTCAAAGAAAGGGTGGTAACAGTAATGTAGCCACTTCTTATGGTTCTGCTACAAGTGGCAAAAATTCTGTTCCTAATGCTTCTGCTGGAAGCACTTCATCTGGCAATTCTGGTGATAAAGGCAAAAAGAAGATGCGTTGCCATTATTGTAAAGCCAATGATCACTTGATCAAGTCGTGTCCTAAGTTGAAGGCCAAAGAGGCTAAGAAGAAAGAGGGTGGTTCCACTGCAAATGCTGGTTCCACTACAAATGCAGCCATTGTTGAGTCTTCTGTGAAAGGAGACTGTGTTGCTGATGTTGATGCAGAATGGAATTTTAGCGCAGAGTGCACTTACAATCCTGCTGTCCATGATGCATGCTTGTCAGTTGCTACAGATTCACATGTCTGGTATTTCGACAGTGGTGCTACAAAGAACATTACCTCACATTGTGAATTGTTTACCTCTCTCGAGTCTGTCCCTCATGGGAATTCAGTCACTTGTGCCAACAACGCCTCTTATCCAGTTCAAGGAGTCGGAAAGATTGTGCTCACTGCTGCTAATGGCAATTCCTTCACACTTGTTGATGCACTTTATGTACCTAGGATCAAGAAGAATCTCTTGTCTGTATCCGCACTTGCTAGACTTGGACTTGTAGTCAAATTTGTGGATGACAGATGTACAGTTCATGATCTCAGTTTTGGTGATGAAATTGTTGCATCTGGGATTTTGTGCCGTGGGCTGTATAAGCTCACTTTGTATGACAAGTGTGGACAAAATTTTGCAAATGCTGCTGTAGATTCAAGGGCTATTTCAGATGCAAAACTTTGGCATGCACGTTTTGGTCATCTGAATTTTGCCAGTTTGCTGCGTTTGTAGAAATCTGATATGGTTGCTTCTTTGCCACCTCTTGAAGCACCTGTCAAACATGTTTGTGAAGGCTGTATTTTGGGTAAAATGTAGCGTTCTAAGTTTCCAAAGGATGGTTCAGTTCGGGCCACATGCAGGTTGCAGCTTGTGCATAGTGATGTTTGTGGGCCCATGCAAACTCCGTCCTTGGGCAATTACCTGTACTTCGTGACTTTCATTGATGATTACTCGAGGCATGTATGGGTATTTACGCTTAAAGCGAAGTGTGAAGTTTTTATGTGCTTCAAACAATTTTTGGCTATGGTTGAAAATGTCTCGAAATGTACTATGGGCACCCTCCGTTCCGATCGAGGGGGGGAGTATATGTCTCATGAATTTAATGCATTTTTGGCTAGTCGTGGGATAAAACACCAATGTAAAGTGCCTTACACACCTCAACAAAATGGTGTTGCTGAGAGGAAAAACAGGTCACTAACGGAAATGGCACGATGTATGGTCAAGAGTCAAGCTTTGCCGCATTCTTTTTGGCTTGAGGCCATCATGTGTGCCACTTATGTACTTAACAGGTGTCCTACGAAAGCTTTGCAGTCTATTACTCCATATGAAGCATGGCATGATAGAAAGCCTTCTATTGAGCACATGCGTGTTTTTGGCTGTTTGCATATGCTTTGGTGCCACAAGCGCAGCGTAGAAAATTGGATGATAAGGCTGTCAAATGTATTTTTGTTGGTTATAGTGCTCAAAGCAAAGGTTAGAGGTTGTCTCATCCGCAAACAAAACGTATTCTGGTTTCTCGAGATGTAGCGTTTGTGGAAGATTCTGTTCAGCCCTTGCAGTAATGTAAGCTCACAAGACATTTATGACACTTTGTTGCCTCTTTTCAGTGGTGGAAATACGAATGTAAGTTCCAATGAGGCAAATGTACAACCTATGGGGGTTTCTGAAAATGTTCGAGATCAGCCTATTACTGATGCAGATGTACATAATGTACTTGATGAGGAAAGGGCTGAAAATGAGCAGGCTAGAGGTATGCCAAAATGGCTGGTGCACACTTTGCGTGACAGTAAATTGGATGCACCTTTGTCTAGTCGTACTCATTCAGGCTCTTGCCATGCATCTTATGCATTAGATTGTTATGCTTTGGCTGTGTCTAGCTTACATGATGTTGAGGAGCCTCTGTCTTTTGATGAAGCACAGAATTCAGAAAATTGGATGGCTGCCATGCAATCAGAATATGATGCACTTATAGAAAATGACACATGGACTTTATGTGATTTGCCTCCTGGCAAAAAGGCCATTGGTACAAAGTGGGTTTACAAGTTGAAACACAAGCCGGATGGTGAGATTGATCGCCATAAGGCTCGACTTGTTGCAAAGGGTTATGCACAGCAAAAAGGCATAGATTATGAAGAGACTTTTGCTCCCACTTGTCGTATGACTACTGTACGTTTTCTATGTGCATTAGCAGCTCATTTTGGTTGGGATGTACATCAATAAGACATTGTTACTACTTTCTTGAATGGTGACATATTTGAGGAAGTTTATGTAACGCAGCCTCGCGGTTTTGTCATAAAAGGACAAGAGGACAAAGTGTGCAGATGTAAGAAGGATTTGTATGGGTTGAAGCAATCTCCTTGTGCTTGGTATGAGAAAGCTGACACTCATTTGGTTAAACGAGGCTTTTGTAACAGTCCAACAGAAAGCACGTTGTATGTAAAGCGTGAGGGTGATGTACTTCTCATTGTGGTTCTTTATGTTGATGATTTGCTGATCACTGGACCAAATGAGAGACATATTGCTGAATTTAAGGCTGATTTGAATGCTACTTTCAAGATGAAAGATTTGGGGCTGTTGCATCATTACTTGGGTATACAGTTTAAGCAGTGTGATGGTGGTATTGCCTTGTGTCAGATAAGTTACATAGAGACATTGCTATGTAAGTTTGGACTTGAGCATTGCAAACCTATTACCACTCCCATGGAAACAGGTTTCAAGTTGAGTCTATATGATGCTGGCGATCCTGCTGATGTCACTCTTTACCAAACTGCTGTTGGCTGCCTCATTTATGTATGCAACACGAGGTCGGATATTCAGTTTTCCGTCTCACAGGTCAGCAGATTTATGCATAGCCCAGGGTCTAAGCATTGGTAGGCTGTCAAGAGGATTTTCCGCTACCTTAGTGGAACTTTACATCTTGGCTTGTTTTATCCCAAGAGGGGATCATTGCCGCCAGACTTACATGCTTTTTCGGACTCAGATTGGGCTGGTTGTTTTGACACACGAGTGTCCACAAGTCTTTTTTGTTTCATGCTTGGCAGTTCATGTATATCATGGTTGAGCAAGAAGCAACCTACTGTGACCACTTCGAGTTGTGAGGCTGAGTACAGGGCAGTCTTCGAGAGTATGTATAGCTCAGACGCCTTATGGCTGATTTGGGTGTTGGACAGGAAACTGCCAACACTATCTACACTGACAGTCAGAGCGCATTGGCAGTTGGGAGGAACCCAATTTTTCATGCTCGCACAAAGCACATTGAGGTGCATTACCACTATGTCAGGGAGAGGCTCTCAGTAGGAGAGATCAGCTTGGCTTATGTGCCAACACAGGACAACCTTGCAGATCTTTTCACAAAGGCATTGTCTCGTGAGAAGCTTGAAGCTTTCCGCAAAGCTTTGGGCTTACTCCCCTTTGTGGACCGATCCTGTCCTCAGGGCATGGCACTTCCCTTTACTCATGTGCCAGCTCTCGTTCACCGCATCACTCCAGGGGGGATTTGTTACCATATACATGTGGTAGTGATGCATGTGAACACACTAGGACCGCCAGGGCATTTTTTCCCTCTTTAGGAGGTTTTTTCCCCCGTGCATTGTATATACGCCCATCACTCTATGGCTATCTATCTTTCCATTGCACACTAAGTAACACTCTCTCTATTGTGTGCCTTGAGCTTCCTTTGTCTTATCCAAGATGTGTGCGTTTCTTTGCAACCCTAATTCCAACACACACCGCCTAGCCCGGCCCTGCCCTTGTCTAGTTAGGCCTTGCCGGTGTCCTGACATTACTCCCCCCTTAAGAAGAGTTTTTGTCCTCGAAAATAAAAGTGGGGAACTTCTTCTTAAGAACACTAATGTTTTTCCAAGTGGCACCTTCTTCAGGTCGGTCTTTCCACTTGATTAAGGCTTGTTGACGTACGTGATGACGTGTACGCAACTCATGATAATCAAGAACACGTTCAGGTTCATGCAGTAGGGTAGGAGGTTCAATGAAATCAACCAAAACTTGTTGGTCAATGACATTGTCGTCCCCATGTAACCACTTACGTAAACGGCTTACATGAAACACCGGATGAATGCGAGAATGTGAAGGTAGTAATAATTTGTAGGCATGATCACCTACTTGCTTGAGTATTTTAAAAGGTCCACAATATTGGGGAGCTAATCTAGGTGTCAGCCCAGTTTTCAGACTTTCTGAATGTTCTGGCACACGTAAAAATACTTCCTCCCTTCTTCGAAGGTAACTTACCGACGTTTCTCATCAGCGTACTTCTTATACCGATCCTGTGCTTGCCGGACATTCTGACAAGCAAGTTTCAACATATCCATGTGGTCTTGGAGAAAATCCTTAACCTGTTGGAGTTTTTTGGTTGCCAACCTCACCGTTGTCGTGCTGTGACACAAACATAGTGGGAACGCATGCTATAAGATCTATCTTGTATTTTTTTTAGATACATAATTATATTTCCTATAATGTACATATGCATATGTAAGTATAAAAATAAGCTTTCTATCTCATCTTATTATTTATCTCAAGGGTAATGTATTCTTACTTTACCATCAAAAAATACTATGGAAAAAGTGTCAATAGCTCCACCTCTTTAACTTGGGGCAAAAAGCATTGATTCTTTCTTTCTACTATTTCATTATCATCTCACACTCTAGCTAGATCCTATATCTAGGGTAAACTCCAATATATATATATATTCTATGTATTTTTTATACTTTTCTTATATTTCTTTTTAAATAGCTACTAGGAGAGAATCAAATCCTAGTGGACACTACGTGGCATGATTTCAAAGATACACTTATTTTAATGCATTATTGCAAGCATGATTACAAAACTTTGTCAAGGAGCAATGTCATGCTTTCATATGGCATGAGGTGTCCTTTGGAATTAAATGAAAGTCAAGGCTAAGGAGACCACATGAAGACTTTTGCTGCCATAAATGGACCCTATTTTGATGATTTTTTTACACAAGGTTCCAATCTGAATTGAAAGATGATTTTAAAATGAAAATCGTAGTTAATGAGCTGTAGTTTTTGCCCGTATTTTTACTTTTCTATTTGGAGCTACGGTTGAGGAGATATGATCAAAATACTGGACCCCAGTCTGCCCACATCATGTAGGGACAGCTCATTTCCAACTTTTCCAATTCCTGTTCACACTGGCTCCTCTCTTCTTGTGTAAACCCTTGTGGGTTCCCTTCACCTATAAAAGGGGACCTCTTCTTCCTTGGAAGGAACTCAAGCATTCAAGCCATTGATGAGAGGAATTCTTGAGGGAGTGAGTAGTAATGCCTAATTGTACTTAGCCCCATTAACATAAGCCCAAGCCTACACTTTCTCCTAGAGGAAACCTAGCCATTCTTGTACGCCATCCTTGGAGGATCAACTCTAATCAAAGAAGGTGTTGTACTTGGCGTATCAATCAACGTTGAATTCTCCCCTCTTCTTCTCTCTCCCATCAATAATGGTGCCGAAGGGTTTCAAGTAAGATGTGTTCTACATTGATGTTTTCTTGATTTCTTGTTGTTTTCATTTTCATCTCTAATCCAACATATATATATGTATCTAATCTCATCTCCTTAACCAAACCTATCTCTCTCATTCTTAGTAATTCATCCTCTCTAGGTTCTCTTTGCTACAGGTACATCTCTCCCCGCAGTATCCTTATTGCTTACGGGCAAGAATAGGGCCTGGGAGGGAAACTTCTCATCTCTTCACTTCTCTCATATCTACATTTCTCACATACTATCCTAGATGAATAACCCACATGATGATAATTTCTATCGCTTTCACTCTGTACGATCTATTAGAATTAACGTATGGATTAGCCGTAAAATACACTTTCAACAACGTATAGTGTTTCTCTTTGGCCCAGAAAGGCTCAATGAAATACTTCTATCACCGGATCCCATCATACTACCTCTCATAGACTATAACTTTTCTTTTGACGTAAGCGTAGTTATCTTGCTATGAACCAAGAGGATTTGTACACACAATTAATCCCAATCACTAGACAAAATATATATATTATGGTAAGCACAAAACTACAATTCCAAAGAACAATTTGTAGCCTATTTGGGCAGCCAAGATTGAATGCCATTAACTCATCTGTTAACCCTTTCATATTACCCATGATACGATATGACCATAGCCTTGATGTTTTCATATTTGTGTTATTTTTACATTTTCTTTTGTGTTCTTTCTTTGTGCGTGTGAGTGCAAGAGTGAATGGGTGGGATTCTTTGATTGTACTTCTTTCCAAACCCTAGTCTTCATGGCATCTATGGTTTAACTCCTTCATATAGTTTTTGTCGAGTTCTCTCACAAACTCTCACAGCCATAAGCCCGGTGCTTTCCTGGCAAGACCGCAAATTTCTCGACATATTTTTGGTGAACCCGACGTGAATCTGCTAGGGTGAGAGTTTGTGGGTAACCATGGGTGATCATGTTGAGCAACAGGGTATGCATTTTTACCCAGCAACAATGCAAATGTTTCAAGCATTTGCAATGTTCATGCAACAACAACATTCTACTGAAAGAAGGGAGATTTCAGCAACGAAGGCCATACAAGCGGTCGTCAACAGAATGGATCAGTTCAATGGCAAAGATGTAACCAAGTACTTACGCGAGTATGTGAAGGAGATGGAGCTGCATCGCGTGTCAGAAGGTGAGATGATTCAAAGCTTTGAGCTAGTTGTTGCTCTAGAAATTAGGGAGCATGTTAGGGCAATTAAAGATGGGCATGGGAGAAATTGGGAAGAACTCAAAGTAGCTTTAAAGGAGGAATATTTCATGGAGGACTCTGAGAGAGTGACCAAAAGAACATTCTTAGAATGGGTAGTCAAGCCAAAGCAAGGACTATCAATAACAGAGCTACTTAGGGAATTTGAGCGGCGCTATGCACAACTCACTAGGACAGAAAGGGCCACACTAGATGCAGAGAAGACAGATCTTTTCTTACAAGCTGCAGGTAAAGAGTTTCAAGAAAATTTGGAGCTTCTTCTTGAAGATAAAGATGCTGAGCAAGGACTAAAGACCGACTGGAATGAGGTTGAAGGTGCTGTCTCACTGCTTGCCAAACGACAAAGAAGAAGGGACAAGATGGTAGTAAACACTACAAGTCCTTCCACCTCAACTTCTGACAAAATGGTAAAGCCTACTTTTATCGCTCCTAAGTTTGATGAGTCCATGCTAGATGAGCTTGTGAAGGGAATGCGTGACTTGAAGGTGAAGTTTGCAAAGCTTGAAGAAAAAGGCCAACCATCAGGGCCACTTCCTAGGCAAAGACAACAGCCCAAAGAAGGGTTTGTTAATAGATGTATTTGGTGTGATAGTACAAACCATGTAATGAAGGGATTGTGATGATTTTAGTGATGCTTTGTCAAAAGATGTTGTCTTTTTTAAGGATGGTAAAATCCACTTAAGAGAGACAGGTCTACCCTTGAGAACTAATTTTGGGAAGGGGGGAATGCAAACCTTAGTTGAAGATATGGCAACCAAGCATGCCACCTCTTCAGTTGAGGCAGCTACTTATGGAGTAAAAATTGAACATTTTTGTGATGAAGAAGTGAGTGACCATCATGGTCAAATTTGGCCAAATGTCATGCAATTAGCTAAAAAGGGAAAGCTTACAAAAGAGATTCTACATGAAGCAGGTGATTGCATACGTCTAGAAACAGGATGGAATGATCCAGTGGACTCATTGTCAGTGCATGCCTACATTACAAAATGCCAACAAAATGAGGCAATTGTAGAAGAGAAGCGCAGACGTGAGAATGCTGATGAAGGACCATCAAAAAGAGCTTCTAGAAGTTGGGGAAGAAGCGACTCAATGCCTTCTCAAACACCCTCAACACAAGGAGCATCTCCACCTGAAGTACTCATGGAGGAGTCTACAACAGGAAAGAAGAAAGAGCCAACGAAAGGTAAGACAAAAGGCCCAACTTATAAACTACAATCTGATATTGAGGTTGCTACAGATTTAAAAAAAGTCTTGGAGGAAAGGATCTTGAATAGCAAGATTGAGTTTACTATGGGAGAAGTTCTTGGCATTGCAAAGCGTGAATTCCATGAGGAGATCATTGACATCATCAAGAGAAAGAGGCAAACCCTTGCTGAAGTTTCTCGTCCACAGGTTGAAGGGGAAACCTCAAAGACACAAGGGATGCAACGGCAAAATAAGGAGAATGATGGAGCTGTGGTAGGATGCTACCAATCTAGTGGGAGAGTGAAGCAAGTGTATTTCTCAAATGATGATAAAGAAGTTGAAGATATTCCTAGGAGTTACTATTCACGAAGTCATTGGGCAAGGGCTACTACAGAAACTTTGGTCAAGGTAGGTGATCTTGAAGAGCCATTTGTTGCCTTGATTGACCATGGTTCAGAAATAAACATAATGTCAAAGAGTCTCTACTACAAGTGCAAATGGCCGATGGACACAGATCATGGCTGGATGGTAAAAGTGACAAACAATTCATCCGGTGAATTGTATGCAGCATGTCCAGGTGTGAAGGTAACAATAGGTGATGTAAAGATTGACCAAAACTTCTTTGTACAGGATACATCTTCATATCATCTCATCCTTGGACAACCCTACATTGTGGGAATTCGAATGGAAACAAAGGTAATGGACGATGGTTCAGCATATGCTAGAATACGTAGCAAAGATGGTAAACGAGCTGTCCAATTTCTCACAGTCTGTGTAAACCATGAAAGAAATCGTGACAACCTCAGAGAACATCCTCTACCAAAGGTAAGCAAAGAGTTTCATGATCATAGAGAAATGATGGGTTTTGGCCAAGTACCATTGTAAAGCGGGATTGCAGTGGTACAGAAAGAAAAAGGGTCTCGCTTGATCCAAAAATAGGTGAAACTTTCTCGATGAGCTCCTTGGTAACAAGGAATGGATCAGTATGTTCACAAAACTTGAAGATTTGAAGAGATATGAGAGGCAATATGTGTATAATGTACAAATAGGCATGAAAAAGAGTGGGTTGCTAACGCCTACTGAAAATGTTTTGGGTTTGTGTGAACAAGTTTCTTTTGTAGATACTATGGGTGAGCTTGATGCTATAATGAGGTCTAGTTTGCATCTTGAAAATGAACTTGTGGAAGTTTGCTCTATGGAAATGTATCAAGTAATAGAAGCCTTTAAAGAAAGCCAAACAGTTGGCCAAGAAATCCATGTTGAAACTAAATACAAGAGTGTAGCAAAGAAGGTGAAACCAGTAGCTTCACCCTTACCACCCAACAACAGGGAAAAGATTGAACAGGCTTCTTTACAACCAAGTTTGCGGAATCCTAAAAAGATCGGGCATACCTTCACAAAGGAGTCTTTTCAAGAGTTGCAGATTGGTTGTGAGGAGTTTCTAACACAGGAGGAGACAAAGTGCTTCAAAGAAATGCTTTCAAAGCATGGTAAGGCTTTTGCATTTGAGCCACATGAGATAGGATGTGTTGATCCTTATATTGTAGCTCCTATGGTAATTTTCACAATACCTCATGTGCCTTGGAATCTGCGGCCTATTCCGGTTCCAAAGGCTCATTTGCCAAAGTTAGTAGAGCTACTGAATGAGAAAATCAAAATGGGAATCTTGGAGCCTTCTTGTGCTCCATACTCAAACAGGTGGTTCACAGTTCCAAAGAAGAATGGTTCTCTACGCTTCATCCAAGATACGCAACCAGTGAACAAGGTGACAATTAGAAATGTAGGTACAGATCCAATTGTGGATGAATTTGCAGAGGCGTTTGCAGGGAGAGCAATCTACTCAATGGGGGATCTCTACTCAGGGTATGATCAATTTCAGCTTGCAATCGAAAGCAGAGACTTGACAACCATGAGGACACCTTTGGGTTTGGTAAGGATGTGTACCTTGCCACAGGGAGCAACCAACTCGGTTGCACATATGATGAATGGGATGAATAAGGTCTTACGTGACTTTATTCCTCACATCACAATGCCTTTCATTGATGATTTGCCTATCAAAGGATGTGAAGAAAGTGACAAAGTTGAAGCTTTGGATCTCAAGGGATGTCGCAGGTTTGTGGTAAATCACATAAATGATTGTGATAAAATTTTGTCTAGGTTGGAAGAAGTGAATCTTACATTGTCAGGGAAAAAGTCTATGTTTGGTGTCAATGAAGTGCTCATTGTGGGGCACATGTGCGGGCCATATGGTAGGAAACCTTGTCCATCAAAGGTAGATGCCATCCAAAGAATGAAAGAAACATGCACTAGCATCACTGAGGTTAGAAGGTTTCTGGGAGCATGTGTCTTCTATGTTATTTGGATTCCACATTATGCACATGAGCTGATCCTCTTTATCAGCTGCTTAGAAAGAATCAAAAGTTTAAATGGACAGAAGCACATGTAAAATCCATGAAAAAGCTAAAGGAGTTACTCCAGTCAGCAACGACTTTGAGAAAGGTAGACTATGAGTGTTAAAGGCCAGTGATTGTGACAGTAGATACCAGTTCTACAGGGATTGGATGGGCAATAGGGCAAGATGACAAAGAAGGACACAGGTATGTGGTAAGATTTGGAGCAAAGGTACTAAGTGCTCGCCAAAGAAACTATCCACAGATAAAGAGAGAGTTATGGGGTATGATTACAGCCTTGAAAAGTGGAAAAGAGTACCTAATTGGTGCATGTGTGGTTGTAGAAACAGATTGTCTACCACTTCTTGGGATAATTACAAGCTGCTCAACACCAGACATTGCTATGTTGCGGTGGATTGCCTACATTAAGTCCTTAAATCCCGAGTTTAAGCACATTGCAGGTAAAGACAATACAGTGGCAGATATGCTATCAAGGGCAAGGTATGAAGATGAGTCACAAATGATTGATGAGGGAGATGATGTAGGCACAAAATTCTATTCTATCTCTCATGTCAAAGGTAACAATGTCTGCAATACTAATTCACTTGAATTGTTCTTGAAAGATCTTTATAAAGGTGATTGGCTTTCTATTGGAAGGTACTTGAGTACTCTAACAAAACAGGATGATTGGTCTGAACAAGAATTCAAGAGGATACGCAGGAAAGCATATGGGTACTTTTTAAGGGATGGTTACTTGTGGAAGCATCCTAAGCAAAAGGGTGCTACACCACAACGGGTTATATGTAAAAAAGAGACTCAAGTAAAGCTCATGCAAGAGTTTCATGAGAGTCTATGGGCTGGACACAGGGGTGTGTGGGCAACCTGGTGGAAGGGTATGTATAAAGATGTATCTCAGTTTGTAGAGTCATGTGTAACTTGTCAAATGTATTCAAATGTTCGACATCGTGATGGATTGCACCCTACATATCCACTAGCCATGCACTATAAATGGGTTGTGGATCTAGTCACGATGCCTTTAGGACTCTGGCAAATGAGATACTTGGTTCTTGCACGAGAGGACCTAACTAATCAGGTTGAAGGAAGAGCATTAAGAGCTAAGACCACAGAAGCTGTGTGCAAATTCCTTCTTGATGAGGTGATTTGCCGTTATGGTTGTGTGGGAAAAATCACTGCAGATCGAGGTGAACTGGATGCCGAAGAAGCAAGGGAGTTCTTTTCTAGATTAGGGATCAAGCTTTCTCTTACTACAGCTTACAACCCTGAAGGCAATGGAAAGAGTGAAAGAGGGCATCCTCCTATCATCAAAGCTTTGGCCAAGGCTTGCGAAGGAAGAGTTGGTGAGTGGCCAAAATTGTTACCATATGCTTTATGGGCTGATCGTACAACACATAGCTCAGTAACTGGCTACATGCCTGCGGAGCTAATGCATGGTCAAAAGCCAGTGATGCCGATTGAGGATACAATTCCCACATGGAATGTACTACCTTGGCAAGAGGGGCTTAGTAGGGAAGATCTCCTTGCACTGCGTATAAGGCAGCTAGAGAGAAGACCTGGAGACATTGAAGCTGCAAAAGAACGACTAAAAAATGCAAGGTTGAAAAACAAGGACTATTTTGATAAGCGACATCGACTCAGGAGCAAAGCAATTGACAAAGGTGACTGGGTTTTAGTGTATGATAGTAGCCTTGATAACCAGCACACAGTCATGCGCAAGTTCTCAAAAAGATGGTTTGGACCGTATGTTGTAAAGCATGTGCATGAAAATGCTACTTAGAGCTTGTCTGAACTAGATGGTACAGAAGTAAAGATTCCCATTGCAGGAAAAAGGATTAAAATGTTTAAGAGAAGAGGAGACAATGATCTAGAAGATATGGATGAGGAAGAAGAGAAAAACACAGGTGAAGATCAAAGTGAACATGAAGCTCTGGAATCATCCAGTGAAGAAGAAGACAAGGAAGATGTACAAGAGGTCTAATCTTACAAAGAGACAATGTGGCACATACCGGAGGATGTGCAGGTTTAGAGGGGGTGGATGTCGTGCTGTGACACGTACATAGTGGGAACGCATGCTATAAGATCTATCTTGTATTTTTTTTAGATACATAATTATATTTCCTATAATGTACATATGCATATGTAAGTATAAAAATAAGCTTTCTATCTCACCTTATTATTTATCTCAAGGGTAATGTATTCTTACTTTACCATCAAAAAATACTATGGGAAAAGTGTCAATAGCTCCACCTCTTTAACTTGGGGCAAAAAGCATTGATTCTTTCTTTCTACTATTTCATTATCATCTCACACCCTAGCTAGATCCTATATCTAGGGTAAACTCCAATATATATATATTCTATGTATTTTTTATACTTTTCTTATATTTCTTTTTAAATAGCTACTAGGAGAGAATCAAATCCTAGTGGGACACTAGGTGGCATGATTTCAAAGATACACTTATTTTAATGCATTATTGCAAGCATGATTACAAAACTTTGTCAAGGAGCAATGTCATGCTTTCATATGGCATGAGGTGTCCTTTGGAATTAAATGAAAGTCAAGGCTAAGGAGACCACATGAAGACTTTTGCTGCCATAAATGGATCCTATTTTGATGATTTTTTTACACAAGGTTCCAATCCAAATTGGAAAATGATTTTAAAATGAAAATCGTAGCTAATGAGCTGAAGTTTCTGCCCATATTTTTACTTTTTTATTTGGAGCTACGGTTGAGGAGATATGATCAAAATACTGGACCCCAGTCTGCCCACATCATGCAGGGACAGCTCATTTCCAACTTTTCCAATTCCTGTTCACACTGGCTCCTCTCTTCTTGTGTAAACCCTTGTGGGTTCCCTTCACCTATAAAAGGGGACCTCTTCTTCCTTGGAAGGAACTCAAGCATTCAAGCCATTGATGAGAGGAATTCTTGAGGGAGTGAGTAGTAATGCCTAATTGTACTTAGCCCCATTAACATAAGCCCAAGCCTACACTTTCTCCTAGAGGAAACCTAGCCATTCTTGTACGCCATCCTTGGCGGATCAACTCTAATCAAAGAAGGTGTTGTACTTGGCGTATCAATCAACGTTGAATTCTCCCCTCTTCTTCTCTCTCCCATCAATAATGGTGCCGAAGGGTTTCAAGTAAGATGTGTTCTACATTGATGTTTTCTTGATTTCTTGTTGTTTTCATTTTCATCTCTAATCCAACATATATATATGTATCTAATCTCATCTCCTTAACCAAACCTATCTCTCTCATTCTTAGTAATTCATCCTCTCTAGGTTCTCTTTGCTACAGGTACATCTCTCCCCGCAGTATCCTTATTGCTTACGGGCAAGAATAGGGCTTGGGAGGGAAACTTCTCATCTCTTCACTTCTCTCATATCTACATTTCTCACATACTATCCTAGATGAATAACCCACATGATGATAATTTCTATCGCTTTCACTCTGTACGATCTATTAGAATTAACGTATGGATTAGCCGTAAAATACACTTTCAACAACGTATAGTGTTTCTCTTTGGCCCAGAAAGGCTCAATGAAATACTTCTATCACCGGATCCCATCATACTACCTCTCATAGACTATAACTTTTCTTTTGACGTAAGCGTAGTTATCTTGCTATGAACCAAGAGGATTTGTACACACAATTAATCCCAATCACTAGACAAAATATATATATTATGGTAAGCACAAAACTACAATTCCAAAGAACAATTTGTAGCCTATTTGGGCAGCCAAGATTGAATGCCATTAACTCATCTGTTAACCCTTTCATATTACCCATGATACGATATGACCATAGCCTTGATGTTTTCATCTTTGTGGTATTTTGACATTTTCTTTTGTGTTCTTTCTTTGTGCGTGTGAGTGCAAGAGAGAATGGGTGGGATTCTTTGATTGTACTTCTTTCCAAACCCTAGTCTTCATGGCATCTATGGTTTAACTCCTTCATATAGTTTTTGTCGAGTTCTCTCACAAACTCTCACAGCCATAAGCCCGGTGCTTTCCTGGCAAGACCGCAAATTTCTCGACATATTTTTGGTGAACCCGACGTGAATCTGCTAGGGTGAGAGTTTGTGGGTAACCATGGGTGATCATGTTGAGCAACAGGGTATGCATTTTTACCCAGCAACAATGCAAATGTTTCAAGCATTTGCAATGTTCATGCAACAACAACATTCTACTGAAAGAAGGGAGATTTCAGCAACGAAGGCCATACAAGCGGTCGTCAACAGAATGGATCAGTTCAATGGCAAAGATGTAACCAAGTACTTACGCGAGTATGTGAAGGAGATGGAGCTGCATCGCGTGTCAGAAGGTGAGATGATTCAAAGCTTTGAGCTAGTTGTTGCTCTAGAAATTAGGGAGCATGTTAGGGCAATTAAAGATGGGCATGGGAGAAATTGGGAAGAACTCAAAGTAGCTTTAAAGGAGGAATATTTCATGGAGGACTCTGAGAGAGTGACCAAAAGAACATTCTTAGAATGGGTAGTCAAGCCAAAGCAAGGACTATCAATAACAGAGCTACTTAGGGAATTTGAGCGGCGCTATGCACAACTCACTAGGACAGAAAGGGCCACACTAGATGCAGAGAAGACAGATCTTTTCTTACAAGCTGCAGGTAAAGAGTTTCAAGAAAATTTGGAGCTTCTTCTTGAAGATAAAGATGCTGAGCAAGGACTAAAGACCGACTGGAATGAGGTTGAAGGTGCTGTCTCACTGCTTGCCAAACGACAAAGAAGAAGGGACAAGATGGTAGTAAACACTACAAGTCCTTCCACCTCAACTTCTGACAAAATGGTAAAGCCTACTTTTATCGCTCCTAAGTTTGATGAGTCCATGCTAGATGAGCTTGTGAAGGGAATGCGTGACTTGAAGGTGAAGTTTGCAAAGCTTGAAGAAAAAGGCCAACCATCAGGGCCACTTCCTAGGCAAAGACAACAGCCCAAAGAAGGGTTTGTTAATAGATGTATTTGGTGTGATAGTACAAACCATGTAATGAAGGGATTGTGATGATTTTAGTGATGCTTTGTCAAAAGATGTTGTCTTTTTTAAGGATGGTAAAATCCACTTAAGAGAGACAGGTCTACCCTTGAGAACTAATTTTGGGAAGGGGGGAATGCAAACCTTAGTTGAAGATATGGCAACCAAGCATGCCACCTCTTCAGTTGAGGCAGCTACTTATGGAGTAAAAATTGAACATTTTTGTGATGAAGAAGTGAGTGACCATCATGGTCAAATTTGGCCAAATGTCATGCAATTAGCTAAAAAGGGAAAGCTTACAAAAGAGATTCTACATGAAGCAGGTGATTGCATACGTCTAGAAACAGGATGGAATGATCCAGTGGACTCATTGTCAGTGCATGCCTACATTACAAAATGCCAACAAAATGAGGCAATTGTAGAAGAGAAGCGCAGACGTGAGAATGCTGATGAAGGACCATCAAAAAGAGCTTCTAGAAGTTGGGGAAGAAGCGACTCAATGCCTTCTCAAACACCCTCAACACAAGGAGCATCTCCACCTGAAGTACTCATGGAGGAGTCTACAACAGGAAAGAAGAAAGAGCCAACGAAAGGTAAGACAAAAGGCCCAACTTATAAACTACAATCTGATATTGAGGTTGCTACAGATTTAAAAAAAGTCTTGGAGGAAAGGATCTTGAATAGCAAGATTGAGTTTACTATGGGAGAAGTTCTTGGCATTGCAAAGCGTGAATTCCATGAGGAGATCATTGACATCATCAAGAGAAAGAGGCAAACCCTTGCTGAAGTTTCTCGTCCACAGGTTGAAGGGGAAACCTCAAAGACACAAGGGATGCAACGGCAAAATAAGGAGAATGATGGAGCTGTGGTAGGATGCTACCAATCTAGTGGGAGAGTGAAGCAAGTGTATTTCTCAAATGATGATAAAGAAGTTGAAGATATTCCTAGGAGTTACTATTCACGAAGTCATTGGGCAAGGGCTACTACAGAAACTTTGGTCAAGGTAGGTGATCTTGAAGAGCCATTTGTTGCCTTGATTGACCATGGTTCAGAAATAAACATAATGTCAAAGAGTCTCTACTACAAGTGCAAATGGCCGATGGACACAGATCATGGCTGGATGGTAAAAGTGACAAACAATTCATCCGGTGAATTGTATGCAGCATGTCCAGGTGTGAAGGTAACAATAGGTGATGTAAAGATTGACCAAAACTTCTTTGTACAGGATACATCTTCATATCATCTCATCCTTGGACAACCCTACATTGTGGGAATTCGAATGGAAACAAAGGTAATGGACGATGGTTCAGCATATGCTAGAATACGTAGCAAAGATGGTAAACGAGCTGTCCAATTTCTCACAGTCTGTGTAAACCATGAAAGAAATCGTGACAACCTCAGAGAACATCCTCTACCAAAGGTAAGCAAAGAGTTTCATGATCATAGAGAAATGATGGGTTTTGGCCAAGTACCATTGTAAAGCGGGATTGCAGTGGTACAGAAAGAAAAAGGGTCTCGCTTGATCCAAAAATAGGTGAAACTTTCTCGATGAGCTCCTTGGTAACAAGGAATGGATCAGTATGTTCACAAAACTTGAAGATTTGAAGAGATATGAGAGGCAATATGTGTATAATGTACAAATAGGCATGAAAAAGAGTGGGTTGCTAACGCCTACTGAAAATGTTTTGGGTTTGTGTGAACAAGTTTCTTTTGTAGATACTATGGGTGAGCTTGATGCTATAATGAGGTCTAGTTTGCATCTTGAAAATGAACTTGTGGAAGTTTGCTCTATGGAAATGTATCAAGTAATAGAAGCCTTTAAAGAAAGCCAAACAGTTGGCCAAGAAATCCATGTTGAAACTAAATACAAGAGTGTAGCAAAGAAGGTGAAACCAGTAGCTTCACCCTTACCACCCAACAACAGGGAAAAGATTGAACAGGCTTCTTTACAACCAAGTTTGCGGAATCCTAAAAAGATCGGGCATACCTTCACAAAGGAGTCTTTTCAAGAGTTGCAGATTGGTTGTGAGGAGTTTCTAACACAGGAGGAGACAAAGTGCTTCAAAGAAATGCTTTCAAAGCATGGTAAGGCTTTTGCATTTGAGCCACATGAGATAGGATGTGTTGATCCTTATATTGTAGCTCCTATGGTAATTTTCACAATACCTCATGTGCCTTGGAATCTGCGGCCTATTCCGGTTCCAAAGGCTCATTTGCCAAAGTTAGTAGAGCTACTGAATGAGAAAATCAAAATGGGAATCTTGGAGCCTTCTTGTGCTCCATACTCAAACAGGTGGTTCACAGTTCCAAAGAAGAATGGTTCTCTACGCTTCATCCAAGATACGCAACCAGTGAACAAGGTGACAATTAGAAATGTAGGTACAGATCCAATTGTGGATGAATTTGCAGAGGCGTTTGCAGGGAGAGCAATCTACTCAATGGGGGATCTCTACTCAGGGTATGATCAATTTCAGCTTGCAATCGAAAGCAGAGACTTGACAACCATGAGGACACCTTTGGGTTTGGTAAGGATGTGTACCTTGCCACAGGGAGCAACCAACTCGGTTGCACATATGATGAATGGGATGAATAAGGTCTTACGTGACTTTATTCCTCACATCACAATGCCTTTCATTGATGATTTGCCTATCAAAGGATGTGAAGAAAGTGACAAAGTTGAAGCTTTGGATCTCAAGGGATGTCGCAGGTTTGTGGTAAATCACATAAATGATTGTGATAAAATTTTGTCTAGGTTGGAAGAAGTGAATCTTACATTGTCAGGGAAAAAGTCTATGTTTGGTGTCAATGAAGTGCTCATTGTGGGGCACATGTGCGGGCCATATGGTAGGAAACCTTGTCCATCAAAGGTAGATGCCATCCAAAGAATGAAAGAAACATGCACTAGCATCACTGAGGTTAGAAGGTTTCTGGGAGCATGTGTCTTCTATGTTATTTGGATTCCACATTATGCACATGAGCTGATCCTCTTTATCAGCTGCTTAGAAAGAATCAAAAGTTTAAATGGACAGAAGCACATGTAAAATCCATGAAAAAGCTAAAGGAGTTACTCCAGTCAGCAACGACTTTGAGAAAGGTAGACTATGAGTGTTAAAGGCCAGTGATTGTGACAGTAGATACCAGTTCTACAGGGATTGGATGGGCAATAGGGCAAGATGACAAAGAAGGACACAGGTATGTGGTAAGATTTGGAGCAAAGGTACTAAGTGCTCGCCAAAGAAACTATCCACAGATAAAGAGAGAGTTATGGGGTATGATTACAGCCTTGAAAAGTGGAAAAGAGTACCTAATTGGTGCATGTGTGGTTGTAGAAACAGATTGTCTACCACTTCTTGGGATAATTACAAGCTGCTCAACACCAGACATTGCTATGTTGCGGTGGATTGCCTACATTAAGTCCTTAAATCCCGAGTTTAAGCACATTGCAGGTAAAGACAATACAGTGGCAGATATGCTATCAAGGGCAAGGTATGAAGATGAGTCACAAATGATTGATGAGGGAGATGATGTAGGCACAAAATTCTATTCTATCTCTCATGTCAAAGGTAACAATGTCTGCAAGTCGAATACAGGCTTGGTGATATCCTGACCGCAAGTCTATTTTTGTAAAAATGCGAGCATGAGTGAGCTTATCAAACAACTCATCTACTCTAGGCAATGGGTATTTGTTATAATTGTAACTGCATTTAAGCCACGGTAGTCTACGCACATACTCATACTACCGTCCTTTTCCTTCACTAAGAGGATAGGCGAAGCCCATGGTGAAGAAATGGGTTGTATAAACCCTCTGCTAAGGTAGTCAGCAAGTTGACGTTCCACCTCAACATCTTCTGAATAACTCATACGGTAAGGTGGTTTACTAATAGGTTTACAGCCTGCAGCCACGTCAATGCTATGTTGTACTGATCGTGTCAACGGTAATCCTGATGGCAAATCATTAGGAAATACATCTTGAAATTCCTTTAATAATTTTTGTAATTGACTAGCAATGTTTGCTTGTTTAGAATTAGAAATTGGTGGAATAGAGGAGAGAGAAACATGCGGCGTTGAGGAATGTTCAACAGACTCAATGTTAGAAAGAAAATGAGACAGTGAGTAACACAAGAAAACCTGATCTATTTTGTTATTAGAAACGAGCTGCATAAGCTCATCGGTATAAATCAGTGGTGATGAAGGTATATCTTTTTCTCCTAACAACAACACATGTGCACCATGGGATTCAAACATCAAGCTGTTGTGCTCATAGCTATGCTTCAGTGATGGTCCTAGGCTATGCAACCACTCCCTACCAAGAACCACATCAGCCCTTTCCATGTTCATAACCTAAAAATCCAAACATGTAGAGTACCCTTGTACTTATAATGGAATAGCTCGGCATTAAGTATCCCATATTTCAGTATCATGTACATTCATCATTGCTACCTTGTAGCAGAGGGTACTCGGAGTTTGAGGCAGTTTGAGTTTTTTCACCAATCCGTAATTGATGAAATTGTGAGTAGCACTGTCATCTACCAAGATGTGCACCTTGTGCCCTTGCAGATATCCGTGCATACGTACTAACTCATGTGGTCCAAAGGTTGGTTGCCACATGGAAGCTGTGAGACAGCATTCGTGCACCACCTCAGTGTGTGTTACTTCCACTATAGAGAATCTTGAGGAAGACTCAAGAGCCAGCAGTTGCACCGTGTGCACTACTTTCTCCTTGCCCTGAGCAATAGATTTCTCCTTGGGACAATCCTTTTTGCCATGACCTCTTCCTAAACATTGAAAACATAATTTTTCTTTCTTGGCTTTATCAAAATCCTCAGGAGAGAGAGGACCCTTGGACCCCTTGGGTTTTTTAGATGCATCTGAATTGGCAACTAGAAATTGTCTTTTATTGTGCCCATACTGAGTGCGTGTATTACATGTAAACTAGCAGGCATGTGACTATTATGTGTTTTCTTCTCATTAGGATCATCATGAATTTGTGTTTTCACTATGGCTTCCTCAAGTGTTTTAGGGTCTTGGGTCTTGACATACTTCTTAAGACCCCCGTACTTGTTGAAAGGTATTTAAGCCTTCCAACTTGAGGATAACGTCCCGATAGTGAGAGATATATTCAAGGAGTGATGGGTATTGGCGCATGGAAAATGTGTCCCAAGCCGTCCAATTCCGATCGGCCTCATTTGTAGGCAAAAATTCCTTGCTAAACATTGCTTGAAAAGCTTCCCAACTCTGTGGTATGATGTTCTTCTCCTTGAGAGACATCCACCATTTGTAGGCTTTGTCCTCCAGAGTTAAGCTTGTTTGCAGAGCTTGGACTGCATCCGGCATACGCCGTAAGGCGTAAATTCCATCCCACTTATTGAGAAAGATATTCACTGCATCCTTATTGAGGTCTCGGTCTTCTCCCTTAAAAATTGGTGGTTTGGTGTTCTTTAACAACTCATCCACCTCTTTTGCAGTGAGAATATGCAACGTATCAGCATTTGGGCCTTGGACTAGATTAGAAATGCCCTGCCCTTGTGTGGCAACGTGCTCATGCATGTGTGTGTCAACAGGACTCTTAGACTGCTGATGCATTAATTGAATTAACATTTTCATTTAAAGATTTAAATTTTCATCCATGACTGTCATGCGTGTCTGAAGTGCACGTAACTCTTGAATATCGAGCAATTCGTAAGTATCTTCTCCTGTCGTAGCGTCGCGGGTACTCTCCTTGAGAAGATCCGGCCGCGGGCCATCATTGGTAGGATCAGGAGTACTTTGCTCAAAATCGAATTTCATATTGATATCCGAATCCATGGCTACACAGTGCGGTGCAAGGAGTACTCAGAAAAAAATACATGATATTGAGAGCACGCACAAAGTATAATGAGCCTTGCTAACTCCGTCAAAAATCGAGAGTAGTCCAGTCGAGAGTGATTCGAATTGTCCGCCGCATATGGAATCCCACAAGTTCTTAATAGCCGAATCAATTAGGCTTGAAAGCGGTAACTGATTTCACCAAAAACTTGTACTGCAACTCCGCCAAATTGGTGGTCTTGAATCTCTGAGTTTCTACGTAATACGCAGAAAATTTTTATCAGAATGTGTGCCGAATTCATCGATGCCGTCCTTTCCGGCCTTGCCGTACTCGCACGTAGAGTGGAGCAGGGGGGTGGGGTACCCACTGTGGGTATTGCCCCTTATGCTTAAATTTTTTGGTGTATGGCCAGTACCCCTAAGGGGGTTGGGCGCCCTCAAGTGGGAAATTAAACGCACATTCGGCTATGGCCGTGATCAGGTAGCGCGTAGGGGTTGCAGGGCTTGGGGCGGACGATGCAAGGCCTGAGGGGCTTTGGCCCTGTGTCGAAAAACGTCAAGCACGCCCTTGCACCGCTAACAAGCCCGCGGGCCGACCGTTTGGTGCTCCTGCACTCGACGGCTCTCCCTTGCCAAGCCCGCGTGCCCAAGGGATTCGTCTTCTTTGACCTCCTTAGCAAGGGGTGATCCCCACTGTGTTGGACCCCGACATGCAAGTCTTGTGTGGATAGAAAGCACCACACCTTCCCCTTTCCCAAAATAGACACAAGCTCTGATACCAGTGTAAGACAAGGGAAGCTAGAGCATGAGAGTCCACCACCCAACCACCTATTATATAGCAAAGCCCCTGGCCCTTTGCCCTACTTGGACTCCCCGTTCCACACCGCCTAGCCGGGCCCTGCCCTTGTCTAATCCGGCCTTGCTGGTGTCCTGACAATAATTCCTAGCTTTGGCATGAGAGAAGCTGTACTCAAGTTGAGTACCAGGGAATATAAGGATACTTTCTGCATAATTGACTCCCATCATATCAAAGAGAGTTTGATCGTGATAGAAAGCTGGAGAAACATCTTCTTCCAGCCACAAGGAAAATCTGCAGCAACAACAACACCATAAAAAACCCCAAAAGTACCTCAAGTCAATGCAAAAAAGGAGCAATCAACCATCGTGGAAAAAGATAAAGTAAAGCTAAACACTGAAGTATATCAACCTCGCAAGATGAATTTACCTTCAACGAGCCTACATCAAACTTCCAACAAAGCTTCTACATCAAGAGCCAAACCATCGACAATGCAATGGAAATCGAGATAAAAAGTCTATCAACAAAAGTTTCCATCACAAAAAAGCATCCAAAAGAAGCCAAAGAGAATCAACCAAGTGTTAGTATCCAAAGAGCACATCCAAGTCACAAGTTCAATATCAAGAACAAAAGGTGACAGGGTGGGTAGCATCAAATGAGTCAATCATTGCTAAGGGCTACTTCCAAGGAAACACTAATATTTGGGAAAAAAAGCCTAAAGTAATAGCCTAGACCTACCCACCTCAACCAACGATTTCTACAAAGAACAAGATGCACTATCAACACAAGAAAAACAACTCAACCAGGAGAAAGAACTACCACAAAAGACAAAAGAAAAAATCAAAACAGCAAGAAATGCAACAAGTTTGGGTACCAAAGTCAGACCTCGGCCAAGATACGCAACACAAAAAGTTGAAGCAACGAATAATTTCAGTCTAGCTACTCGAAGCACAAGGATTTTATGAAGGTAACACACAAATATGGTTACCAAAAATTGTAGCTCAACCTGGAAAAATGATGATCAATCAAGAAGCATAAGGCTCCACCCAAAGGCACCTAATCAATAGGCAGAGCCAACAACCAACCACCACTAAAGGTGCTACAACCTCCAGATGGATATCTTTTCATCAATTACAAAAGCAAGGCTTCTACAATGGAAACAAACAGATATGGATATCAAAGCATAGTCTCCATCAAGACAAAGCAAAAGAGAAAATGCCAACGACGGTCATACAAGGACCAAAGACAAGGTGGGTTCCAAAATCGCTAGTGGGAACTCAATCACAAAGAATCCACACATATCAACAATCACTTCTCATGGAAGATAAAGAAAAAGTTACATTAGTCCCTACAAGAGGTGAAGGACTTGTTTCACAAAGCAGTGTCAATATACGACAAGCAAGTCAGGAGGATGCTCGATGAAATGGTGGCATCCAAAGACCAATACAATGGAAGAGGCCTAAATTTCTAGAACTTATGGAATTGGGTTTTCGGGCTTGAAGAGGTGAGTCCAAGTCGCCATTA